>NC_139624.1:102774288-102874288 GCF_964638095.1 Poromitra crassiceps
TAGCCGACAGTTGTGTTTGAGTGGATGGTATTTACAGCGCTAACGCAAGACTGCAGTAGCCATCATGGAGGAGGGATTTTGTGAGGAATGTAGCCTCTGTTTTGTGTCAGGCACCCGTCAGCTTGCCTTAAAAGCAAAGGAGGACAACAAAAGACTTGATCAACACGAGTTTAAAGGATGAGGGACGGAGGGAAAGAGTCAGGTTGTCATGTTTGAGCAGCTGCTAGGTGGGTCCAGGAGAGAGGGGAACGAGGAGGGAGGAAAGGGGGGGGGCCGGGCACGCTTGACCGGAGCGTGACGGAGCTGTAGGCTAACCATCGATCGCTGATCAGCCCGTCAAACACAGCAGCTTTTGTCCATCTGCGAGGAGCACATAACAGCCCCCTCTTTGCCTTTCACTGTGGGTGTCCACAGGGTCATGGCAGAGGTCTGTGTGTGTGTCTATTTGACAGTCCTCAAGTTGCGTGACATGGTAAATACTACGGGGTCGCTCTTGAGGGAACAAGTGGAACACAGAAAAAGAAGTTTTCTCTAGCAAAAGAGCGTCCAAACAGCCGTGTTTGTGCTGCTGTGTAAACACACCCCCACACCTGATTCTTTTATGCTGTCTCCAAGGTACACAGTCCCTTCTGTAAAGTGGCGGCTTAAAGGTGCTGTTGGAAAGCCCGGCGCTGTGTTGTGTTTTTTCACGGACTCTAAAGTGCTTTGTGAGGAGAGGTACAATTTGCTAAATGCTGAGCATGCAGTTCGGAGCCTAGCGCGGCTCTGGAAAAAAGCCATTTTATAGTCGGCGAGCAGAGAGGAGAGGAGCCTCGCCGTGACATTTAAGAGAGTGGATGACTTTGTTGCAGGTCCCTTAGTGGCATGGCTGAGAGAGTGGATGACTTTGTTGCAGGTCCCTTAGTGGCATGGCTGAGAGAGTGGATGACTTTGTTGCAGGTCCCTTAGTGGCATGGCTGAGAGAGTGGATGGCTTTGTTGCAGGTCCCTTAGTGGCATAGCTGAGAGAGTGGATGGCTTTGTTGCAGGTCCCTTAGTGGCATGGCTGAGAGAGTGGATGGCTTTGTTGCAGGTCCCTTAGTGGCATGGCTGAGAGAGTGGATGGCTTTGTTGCAGGTCCCTTAGTGGCATGGCTGAGAGAGTGGATGACTTTGTTGCAGGTCCCTTAGTGGCATGGCTGAGAGAGTGGATGACTTTGTTGCAGGTCCCTTAGTGGCATGGCTGAGAGAGTGGATGGCTTTGTTGCAGGTCCCTTAGTGGCATGGCTGAGAGAGTGGATGACTTTGTTGCAGGTCCCTTAGTGGCATGGCTGAGAGAGTGGATGACTTTGTTGCAGGTCCCTTAGTGGCATGGCTGAGAGAGTGGATGACTTTGTTGCAGGTCCCTTAGTGGCATAGCTGAGAGAGTGGATGGCTTTGTTGCAGGTCCCTTAGTGGCATGGCTGAGAGAGTGGATGGCTTTGTTGCAGGTCCCTTAGTGGCATGGCTGAGAGAGTGGATGACTTTGTTGCAGGTCCCTTAGTGGCATGGCTGAGAGAGTGGATGACTTTGTTGCAGGTCCCTTAGTGGCATGGCTGAGAGAGTGGATGACTTTGTTGCAGGTCCCTTAGTGGCATGGCTGACAGGTATTGCCCAGGGACTACATGTGCTGCAGAGGGCCAGGCAGGCAGCACAGACTAATGGCTCAGCCCTGTTGGTGTTTTCAGTGCCCTGGCTGACTCCTGCCCACATTAGCTGAGCTGGGGAGTGACGGTCACTGCACTGTCTGTCTCTCTCTCTTTTTTAGGGATGCACAATCTGCCAATATATGCCAATATTTTCCAACTCTTTTGACCAATTGCCGATACCGATATATGCGTGCATTTTTTCCACCCAATTTCAGAGGACATCAAGTCTCTCCTGTAGTGGAATTAACACATTATCATACATACTCTTATTGTGATGGTCCACTGGCAGATGCAGAAATAAATACAATGTTTTTCAAAATGTACACATTCACTGGGCAAAATAAGAAAACTACTTCGACTTTTTATTTATGAAACATTTTCTTTCAAACCTGTAAGATTCATTGATTGATTGATCTTTCATTCATTCAAGCATTCAGTCAAGTATCGAGCATTTGGGTATAAATTAAAGCGTCATTTTATCGGCCTGTCATATTGGCAGAAATGTTTGTTTTGGGCCGATGCCGATATTTCACTTTAAAGGGACAGCTCACCCTAAAATCCAACATACATATTTTCCCTCTTAACTGTAGTGCTATTTATCCATCTACCGTAGATTGTTTTAGGATAGTTGCCTGGGTTTTGGAGGTATTGGCTGTAGAGATGTCTGCCTTCTCTCCAATACAATGGAACTGGATGGCACCCGGCTTGTGGTGCTCGAAGCACCAAAAAATACATTTGAAAAACTCAACAGCATTGTCTCTTTCCAGAAATCATGACCCGGTTACTCAAGATAATCCAGGGACCTTGTTGTGAGCAGTTTCACCGGACTACACCCACTAGCTGCTAGCTAGTGCCCACATGAAACTAGCAGCAGCTAGAGCAGCAGCTAGCTATGGGGTGTAGTTCGGTCAAAAATAGGTCCTACATAAAACTGCTCAGAACAAGTCTGTGGATTATCTTGGTCATGATTTCTGGAAAGAGACATTGCTGTTGAGTTTTTCAATTGTATTTTTTTCGCACTTAGTTTGAGCACCACAAGCCGAGTACCATCCAGTTCCATTGTATTGGATAGAAGGCAGAAATCTCCACGGCTGATATCTCCAAACCCCAGGTAACTAACACAAAACAATATAGATGGATAAATAGGACTCCAGATGAGGGGGGAAATATGTATTTAGGATTTTAGGGTGAGCTGTCCCTTTAAAGCCTTTATCGGCCGATACCGAGAATGTTGCCGATATCATCCCATCTCCCTCTCTCTGTATCGGTCTATTTGTGTGTCCATCCCTGCTCCTCTCAGGGGGTAAACACAGCTGGACTCCTCCATGCCCCGTAGCCACTCGGCGGGCCAGGTCAGCGGGTCGCACGGTCACCGATGTGATTCAATTACTCACAATGAGCCGTGAGGCACTACGGGGAGTTGTTTTGCTGGGTGGGCGGCCTCCTCGTATGGAGCTAGTAAACTGTCAACCGACCCCAGGGGAGGAACAGTGACATCTCTGACCTTTAACCAAGACGCTGCAGTAAAAGCGCGAGCAGAACTGGCACCCGGGGAAGGGAAAAGGGGCATCTTGAGCCAATCTGCTCTTGTCAGTGTTACTACATGCCGCCTCAGGTTACACAATCACAGGTCATCCGTCCGTTTGTGCTGCAACATGTGGTCCGATAGGAAGTGCTTTGAGATAATGTGGAAGCAATCACTCCCGGTAATCACTCCAAAGTTTATTAGCATTGGAAACAAGTGAAAGTAGAAGTAGAAGGGCACTCGGAGAGCGTGCAGAGACCTCCGCTAAGGTTGGTGCTTTTATTGCTTGTTCGTGAGTCGGAAACCGGATCCGCTCCAAAATGTAATGGGTTCTTCGTTGGCCCATGCTACACACCCTTCCGCGTAGTTTCACGGAAATTGGGCCAGTAGTTTTTCTGTAATCCTGTTGACAGTCAGTCAAACAAACAGACGGACAAACGGCACCGAAAACATAACGTCGTCGGAGGTAAATATCAAATATGTCACGCCATTTGCAGATTTCTTTTCCACATAGGGCCTATGTACATTCTGAGTTGATCTGTATCTTCCACTGCCTCGCTTTTCTCTTTCTGAGGTCTCTGCACATCTCTCTCTCTCCCTGTATGCTCAGCAAATTCCGTCAATAATTCAATTTTCTTCTGCCTCCATCGCAGGTTTTCCAAGGCAACACCAACCCGACAGACGTGACCAAGACAAGGCTGCCCAAACCCACACTGACACGCTTTGTCCGGCTCCGGCCCGTTACCTGGGAAACAGGCATCGCGCTGCGCTTCGAGGTGTATGGCTGTAAGATATCAGGTTAGTGCTGCCGAGACCCCTGCTGATAATGCATGCATACCTACACACACTCCAGCTCTATGTTTGATCAAACCTGCCATTGAAAACACCGCTAGTGTCCGATTAAATACAGGCCGGTTTCAAGTGCGTTCACCACATGAGAGTATCTCCTTCTATTCTCTTCTCTTAGTTAAAATTGGCTACGTGGGTGGTTGGTGTCTGTGGCGGCAGTGTCTGTGGCGGTATCAGTCACGATTGTGATGTCATCAGCGATGTCACTTGAGCAATTGTGATGTCATCAGTGATGACCTTCCTGCCTGAGGCTTTATAAGTGGTGGGAGTATAAGTAGGGAGAAGAGGACAAGTGGCACATCAAGAGGGACAGAATGTA
This sequence comes from Poromitra crassiceps, assembly GCF_964638095.1. Classification (NCBI taxonomy): domain Eukaryota; kingdom Metazoa; phylum Chordata; class Actinopteri; order Beryciformes; family Melamphaidae; genus Poromitra; species Poromitra crassiceps. The sequence continues at coordinate 102,778,647 of NC_139624.1, forward strand.
GGGAAACAGTGGATGGATAAATTCAGAAGGAGGCGGTAATGGAACATAAAGGATGCCAACTGCCATAAAACACCACAGAAGAAGAAGAACTGACGCATCATCTCCAGAGTCTCCACCATAGCAATCCTGGTACTCTAAAAGGGATCATTTCTGCTTGTGTTCCTTTGTGCCGTTGGTTTGACTCCTTTTCTTGTTGCAACCTGGCTGCTACAGTGTTCTCCCTCCTGGCCCCAGCAGCAGAAACACCTTGGTGAGAAGATAGCTAGCTGTCTATGAGAGTCCTCCTCTAAGGCTAAAGCAAGCTGCTGCATAATGGAGGAGTGGCACATGAAGGGGGGGATTACGTATTTATGTTACCTGATGTTTAGATGTACCTCATTCAATATGGATGGAACCAACAGCTGGCAGGCACACAGGCTCTCTCCCTGTCTCTCTCTCTCTCTGTCCCTCTTCCTCTCTCTGTGGTATATCTCTTCTCCTCCAATCCCTCCAATGTGCCAGCTCCCCTGCTGGTCTGGTCCCACCCTCCTATCCAGCCCCCAGTCTGCTGTCTTCTGGCTACAGAGCTTTGGTTGTGGCAAATTATGCTCATAGCATCTCTGCCTCTTTGTCATGTTATTTTTAATGAGAAGGGTGGCTGTGTGTGTGTGTGTGTGTGTGTGTGTGTCTGTGTGTGTGTGTGTGTGTGTGTGTGTGTGTGTGTGTGTGTGTGTGTGTGTGTGTGTGTGTGTGTGTGTGTGTGTGTGTGTGTGTGTGTGTGTGTGTGTGTGTGTGTGGTGGGTGGCTCTTTTTCATCTGTGTGTGTATGTTTGTCAGCACATCTGTCCGCGCCTCTATGGGTTTATGAGTGTGTGTATTGAATGTTTATTAGTGTTTACACGGTGGTGCAGTGTGCATTAGGCACAGCATTGTTTGCGTGTGTGTGCTCTCCTACTTTTCTATTCTTGTGAGGAAAAGGATGATCACATTTATCATTGCTTTAGTCCTCACTTCGACAAGGCTTTAGCTGAGGATTAAGAGTTGTGTTTAAGAGATTGTCAGGTCACATCCATGTGGTGTTAAGACAGTTCAACGTTACATACGTGTTACATACGTGTTACATACGTGTTACATACGTGTAGCTGTGCATGTCAGGGCAGAGGGCAGGGTTACAGCTGGGGCGTGTGTTTTGGGCAGACGACCAGACCGCACTGCACAGAGCGTAAACACATCACAGGGACAGAAGCACCGCAGGGCCTCCGCGGTGACGTCAGCACCCCTTGGCGCTCTGAAGACTCTGCCAGCTCCACTAGAGGCTAGAGACACAGTCAGGGAGAGAGAGAGACAGCTGGGAGGCGCTTGACTGCCGCATACACTCCTTGACTCACTCCCGTCTTACATGTACCTTGAATTATGAATCTCTGAGACAAGAAATTCAAAAAGAGCTTCTGAGGAAAGGAGCACTGAGAGCTTTTGGTGTCTGTTCGCTTTTTCAGAGAGATGCCGCCATGATGGGTCCAACGAACGCAAGAACCGCATCGAAAAGCCTTAGACAGAAAAGGCTTGAGATGAAACGGTGAGGGTGTAGTAGAGCTACAGCGTGGAGTACTAGACTTTAGAAGAAAGGCGGAGGTAGACCCCAGAATGCTCCAATATGTATTTGCTCAATCATTCTGGTCAGAAGCATGTGTGTCGCGTGCCTCTGCCTTTGATACATGCAGCTACTCATTAATAAGCCCCGCCCCACTGCCCAGTTGTTTGTAAATAAGCCAGGGTGGGTGACGTGTATGGGTGTTGTGATCCACCACTGATGCTCCACCCGAACCCTCATCTCACCATCTCCACCATCAACCCACACACATGTTCCTCTGGGTGTGTCGTTGCGTGCAACCCTCTCCGATCGCAGCTGAAGTCCATTCACAGCTCCAGATGACCCGGGGAGTTCACTCGGTGTCTAAACCCAGATCACTCACACACACACATACACACATACGGTACACACACACACACACACACACACACACACACACACACACACACACACACACACACACACACACACACACACACACACACACACACACACACACACACACACACACACACACACACGTCTCTTTCAGTGGAATGCCTTAGCTTTGCTGATCCACCAGGGGCTAGCTCCTCTGATCGCACTCAAACAGGTCTTGGCAGAGGACGAAAGAAAGAGGTAGAAAGACCCCCGAAAACAGCAGAGAGTCTTCCGCGCTGCCAGCGTTTGTTCCTCGAGTTCGGATTTGGACTCTTCTACTCCTCGGAAGAGAAAGGCAGGACCAGGGATTGGTCTCACGGGTCTGCATAGGAGCTGTTTAAGATAAGCAGAAAGGCAGAGGATTCTGAATAAGGCCTTGTTCTCTGAGCACTTCGCTGTCTTTTCCCAGATGCAGCGATGCTATTGAGTCGTGCAGCGGTACAGTGCACACTTTGTCTCACACAGACACAGAAGTAATAATGGCCAGTTTGATCCTCCGTGGGAGCCACATAGTAAATATGTTATTGCTTACTACAGGTCCTAGACTCAGTGTCTTTGCTTTAAGTGGAGGAATAAGTTTAGAAAGAGAGACAGACCAGAGACAGGCACTCAGGCATATCAGATTTACTGCAAATACGAGCTGCCGACTGGGAAAAACCTCCTAGTGGTGATTAATTGGAAGCACGACATGGGGGACTCTCAGGCGGCAAAACATGGCAGCAAATCCACCATCCTCCTACTCAAGGTCTTTCAGAAGAAGATAATAAAATACCTTGTGATAACAAGAATGAGCGCCACCATTGACCTCAAGATGGCTATAGTGGATATGGGCATTTTGAATTAAACATGAACAGGTATAAGTTGTGGCAACAAGATGTCACCCGTTCTTCTACTTCTTCCCATACTAAATGAACGTGGCATCAGTCTGTTCAGTAATAACGGTTAAATTACACTCTCGATATGCAGGGATGTGATCAAGACTCTAAGAGCAGGAGGCAAAAAAGAAAACAGCTGTCTGCCTTTGGAAATCAATGGGAGTTATGCGTCCAAGAATACTGAAAATGACAGAAAACTAGGATCGGAGAGGATCGGAAAGGTAGAATAAAATGAGGAGAAGAAAGTGCGGACAGGAAACAGTGAGGTGTTAAAAGGGTTCCACTGATGTTGACAGCTGTGGAGCAGAAGGTAGATGCGTGCAGCAGTAGAGAAATACAAAGAGATATAAAGAAGTGTTTGGAGGGAGGAGGGGATAAGGGAGATGAAAAGAGAAGCACTCCCACAAAGCCAGAGGTGGAAGCACCAACTGAGAGGAGGGCTTTAATTGGCTGCCTAGAGACAATCGCTGCAGGCACAGGAATTAGTATGCATGAGATCTAGAGAGAGAGAGATCACAGCAACATCACAAAAGACTTGTGGGAATTGTAGTCCTCACTTTGACTTCCACCGTTACTCTCTCCCTATTGCCCCCATACTGTATGAACCTCAAACTGGCCAAACTAGACTTTGGGCATGGTAAATAATGTTGAATATCAAGCCTTTGGATATAGATCAAGCCATATCTCATCCCTGCAACTTTTCATTAGTTCTTTATCAAAAACGAACAGGCCAACACCCCCATCTTAATCTCCCTTTTCCCCTCTTTCAGAGTACCCGTGCTCAGGCATGTTGGGCATGGTATCGGGCCTGATCACCGACGCCCAAATCACGGCCTCCTCCCATACGGACCGGAGCTGGGTGCCGGAGAACGCCCGCCTGCTGACCAGCCGCTCGGGGTGGACCCTGCTGCCCCAGCCCCAGCCCTTCACCAATGAGTGGCTGCAGGTGGACCTGGGCGAGGAGAAGCTGGTGAGGGGGATGATCATCCAGGGAGGGAAGCACCGCGAGAACAAAGTCTTCATGAAGAAGTTCCGCCTTGGGCACAGCAAGAACGGCTCTGACTGGAGGATGGTGCTGGATGCCAACGGGAACAAGCCAAAGGTGAGAGCAGGGGGTCGGCTGTGTTTCATGTAGCAGAGAATGGCTTGGCTTGTACCATAGTAGAATCCCTTATGATGCTGGACAATGTCTGAAATGTCCCAAATCAGCAGTGTTAGAAGAACAATGTAAGTACCGCCCAAAACAAAAAGAAACCCGAGACTCTCCTTTGTAATGTAGGCAAAATAAGGGAGGGAAGTAATGGTGTGGTTTCTAACAAAAGCCAAAAGACAGATATAACATTTTACCCTCAGTAGTAGAAAATTATTTAAATACATACATTTTTACTTTGAATACTAGAAAGAAATATCTCAGATACGCAGCAACATTGATTCGGATTACGCCGCATTTAGTCCATTTTGGCAGGAGCGTTGCGCCCGGCAGTTGTGAGTCATTCAGCAGTCATTGCAAGTCAATTTGAGCAGTGCTTTGAATCACATTAGGATAAGCATCTCGAGACGTCTCCCCAAGTCCTTTCCCGGTTCCCACTCTCTAATTTGTATTCTGCACCGCACACAATGTTAAAGCCTTTCAGTGGCTGCTAGTGAGACCTCTCCAGAGAGGTAGGAGGGGTGAAGGGAGGCAGCGGAGAGGAGGGGAGGGAGGAGAGAGGAGAGGAGAGAACGTGCACCACAGAGAAGAGACCCCGGATCTATCTGCCAGTGCGCTTTGAACTCGTCACGTGCACGCAACCGCGTATGCGCGCCCATACACACAAAGATTACATACAAGCACACACATACAACCACACCTCCAAGAAGTGTGGCAAGAGCCCGTCCCCAATTACAAGCATCCCTGACAGGGTATAAATCTGATCCAGATGGCCTGATGGTTGATTTATGAAGGGAGCCAGGAGGATCCATATCCCCCCTGTCCTAGTTAGCCACCTCTCTCCCCTTTCTCCTGGCCATGAGAAGGTCCCAGCATCAAAGGCGAAGCAGGCTCCTTCACGTGATCACACCCATTAATCCACCTCCATCAATCCTCCATCTCCTCCTCTGCCCGCTTCTCTCTCTCTCTCTCTCTCTCTCTCTCTCCATTCCCCTCTTTCCTCCTCTGGTTTTTCATCTCTCCCTCCAGTAGAGGGTCTGAGGCAGAGTGGAAGGAGCTGAAGTTGCCTTTGACAGAGGTATATGTCACGCTGTCTTAGCCACTGGCCTCCTGCGTCAGTCACCCAAGCAGCGCTTTAGATGTCAGCAAGACAACAGAGATCTTCTGTTGTTTCCCAGCATCCCTCTGCTGGTTTGTCACAAGACAGGAATAAGTCTGCCTCTGGGTTTCTGCGTTTGGAGAGCTCTATCACTCAAACTCGCCACTGCAATGACATTATCTGCAATATTGTGCTTCACGTCCTTTTTTCCACTCACTCTACTCTTTCCTCTCTCTCTCCTTCCCCCCTTTTCTTTGTCAGATATTTGAGGGGAATATGAACTACGATACTCCCGAGCTGAGGACGGTGGAGCCTCTGCTGACCCGTTTCGTCAGAATCTACCCAGAGAGGGCCACTCCTGCCGGGATGGGCCTGCGACTCGAGCTCCTGGGCTGCGAAATTGAAGGTACAGTGCACTGGGACTCATTTAGACCTGCTATTAGAATGTCATTCGGGTTGTGAGTCATCTGCTCGTGCGCTTGCATTGACACCATATGAGTCCTCGTTCACCCGCGGCCGCTACCCAAGTTGGTGACGTTTCTACCCCAAGGTACTGACATTTCCACTGATGCCAATTACCCCATAGGATTGCGTGTCTTGCGTCAGTTAAGCACAATACACTCATTGCGTATACCCATCTGACATGCATGATAACACGTGTGTTCGTCCACACACAGACACACACAGGTGAGCCATCTATCATCCAGGGTAATGACATGCGAGTATAGTGTGCACTTGATGCCTTAGTAGTATTTAAAGTAGGAGTATTTAAAGATGTGCATGAGGATTCCCTCTGTTGAGCCCAACAGCTGTCCAGCTCCTGCTCTTGATCCCCACACGGGACAGTTGTCTTGATCAAAGCAGCCCCTATAGCAGAGCCACGCCTAGAGGGGATCACATGAAAGCCCACCTGGCCCAGTAGGATTATTGCTGCCTTGCCCCCCATTGCACTCATCCCAACTCCTGGCCGTCTTTCGTCCTTCATAGCTGCCTGCACGCAAGTCTACGCGGCCGGCTACTCTCACTATCTCTCAAATTACCCCCCCATACTTTTTCCTCTCCTTATCTGCCGCTCTCTCAAAGCTCTTGAGTAGAAACAGCTCAGCGATGTAAGAGTGTGCTGTAGCGGGCTGGCCCTAAGTGGATTTACATATTGGATTTCAGGGAGGCGGTGGGCCCAGTCCGTTGTAAGCCTCGTGGCATCCCACCGGGAGCTTTAGTCCCATGATAATGCTTGTTTTCAGTGTTAATGCCAAATACAACACACACAGCAACCGCTCTCACCCGGCCCTGCCAAACATATGCTTACAGGCATACACAACCACGCACATGATGCAGGTGCTTGTACCTCTAGTATAGTGTGTGCCTCATACACAACCACGCACATGATGCAGGTGCTTGTACCTGTAGTGTAGTGTGTAGTATAGTGTATAGTATAGTCTAGTATAGTGTGTGCCTCGCCATAGTAGGAGGGCTAAATCCTCATTTCTGCTCCCCTGATGCAGTGCTGACCCCAGCCCTGACCTCCCCCACCCTGCATCTGACAGGGGCTGATCTGCCTCATATTTCATCTCGCAGAGGGAGAGAGAGAGAGAGAGAGAGAGAGAGAGAGACCGCTGGCTCACACACACACACACACACACACACACACACACACACACACGCACGCACACATACACACACACACACACACACACACACACACACACACACACACACACACACAAACACACCCTCTCTCTCTCTCGCACACACAAGAAGACACACACACACACGCACACGCGCGCACACACACACACACACACACACACACACACAAACACACACAAACACACCCTCTCTCTCTCTCTCGCACACACAAGAAGACACACACACACACACACACACACACACAAACACACCCTCTCTCTCGCACACACAAGAACACACAGATACACATACATTTTTCACACTACCCCCCCCCCCCCCCTTCTATATGTCTCTGCATTTCTCTCTCTACCTCCCTCCCTCCCTGTAGTGGGGAAGCCCGTTCATTACTTCTGTCAGCGTAAACACAAACACACACACACACACACACACAAACACACACACACACACACACACCGCACGACGGCTGTGTGGCAGTGGAGCGTGGATTGGATCTTGCCCACATCCAAGTGTGGCGAGCCATAATCATAGGCCGCCATGGCAGCCAGGGGCCCTGCCTATAGCCAATCCTGAGCCCTCTTTCTCCATCTCCAAGCATCAAGCCCAAAGCAGCAGGCTTTCACTTCAGCTCTATTTATACACCCAAACCTCCACAGATTGATAAAAGGAGGGATGCTAATAGCTCAGGGCCAGATGAGGGCCCAGATTGAAACCGATCTCGTGACAGTGGGAGGAGCACGGCGAGCTTGAGTATACAGTTTTGGGGGTGTTTTCACACCTATTTTGTTTTGAGCAGTTATTTCAAACCCTGGAACGGTTTCCCCCTTAGTTCCGCTAATTTGGCCATATGCAAACGCAGCAATCACACTGAAGAAAGAGCTTGTTTAGAGGGTGGTCTTGGTGCACGACTGCTTCGTTTTGATTGAGAGAGTTGAGTGAGCAGACAGTGATGCGACCCAACTACAGGACACGTGATACGATGCAAATGTGATGATCCACAAATAGCCAAGTGGAATTGTACCAATGCATAAAAGCAACAAAGTAACAACTCATCTGCTACAAATCGTATGTCAAGGCATCTGTCACATATCTAACTTGAATTTTAACATATGGTGTCTGTTCTCTCACTCCTCCCTCTCCACAGCTCCCACTCTCCCTCCTACCACGCCGATTGCCAGCACCACTCCATCAGATGAGTGTGACGACGACCAGGCGAGCTGCCACAGCGGCACAGGTGATGACTACGACACGACAGGTGCTAACATCGCCCTCATGAGACTGCGACTGCAACTGCAACTAACTAACTAACCCCCCAATGCCCTAACCCAACCCATCTTCTGCTCTGGCTCTCCTCGTCTGCTCCTCTTGATTTGATACCAGCAGCCTCACCGCTCTCTGCCCCCGCTTGATTGGATACCGCAACTAATCTGCTATCTACACCGCACACGCTCCAGAGCACACGCATCCGCGCTCACGCTCGCATGCACACAGGCGGTCGTGGCTCTAATTACCTGCACCTGTAGCCCCCTTCCCCCTTCAGCATCCATTCCCTCTTACCTCCACCTCTGCACAGTCACAGGAGAGGAGTATCTCACTTACACTACAGATCGCACACACACACACACACACACAAACATACACACACACACACACACACACACACACACACACACACACACACACACACACACATACACACACACACACACACACACACACACACACACACACACAAACATACACACACACACACACACACACACACACACACACACACACACAAACATACACACACACACACACACACACACACACACACACACACACAAACATACACACACACACACACACACACACACACACACACACACACACACAAACACACACACACACACAAACATACACACACACACACACAGACAGACAGACGCACGCACGCACGCACGCACGCACACACACACCTGCCTCTAAACCTAACTAGCTACAGCCGGCTCTGTCCCCCTCCCCTCCCCTTCCTTGCCTTGTCGTCGTCCTCCCCCTTCTACCTCCTCCTCCGCTTGGCCTCGTTCCCCACTAACCCAGTAACCTGCGCCGCTGCCTGCACTCCCCCCGCTAACCAGCAGTCTCCAATGAAGAGCATGGCACCGTTTCAGTCACATGTTTTAAATGTACTGCATAAGTGCTTGATGAGAGTGCATAGACAGACAGGGGAAATGTATCCACTGGCACCTGTCAGAACGAGCAGATAAGGCTTATGTTGATGAGCCAATCCTAGCTTGCGTGGATAGATCTTTTTTTTTGCATGTTTTTAGCGCGGGTTCCTATCTGGAGGAAACCCCAGGGGAGCACGGGGAGAACATGCAAACTCCGCACAGAAAGGTCCTTTTGACGAGCTAGCCCACCTGGGCAGTAGGCACTGAGGACATGGGGATGGGGACACACCCTCAGCGCCCCAGTCGGGAAACAAACCCAGGACCTTCTTGCTGTAAGGCGACCACTGTGCCACCGTGCCCCCCTGCATGGATAGATTCAGTGCATGGGTTTATTTACTGAGAGGGTAGTAGAGGCTAGACTCTATGCCAGGCTAGGCTAACTGTGCTAATGTGTTGCATTGTGGCAGGTGGCACCACGACACCAGAGACCCCTACTGCTGAAGTGGACACCATCCCAGGTGAGCATTCACAGTTTTTCCTCAGTTCCCATTGCAATAGACGGTGCATACAACTTCAACATGTGCCTTTTTTCATCATGGCATTTCATCACTACTCTCACCTCATCCCACTATAATAAATGTGGATTTTGTTGCACGCCACAAAATGCCAAGGTTTGTTTTGTATTCATTTCCACGGATTTATACAAGATCGTACCTTAGCTAATGATTGCCAGCTCTGTCCGGGCTCTGCTGGGAGGTGTGCGTGTTATTAGAGCTGATGATATGGACGTGCGAGGCTCCGGCTGACAGGGTGAGGGAGGCTAGCTGATGATTAGCTGCTGCCTCCTCAGCATAATCACTAATCACTGGGCCGACAAAGACGTGTACACACGTGCTGCTGTCTCCTACAGCCAGCTGAGAGGCTATGCCCCGCCCCCCTCTGATGAGGCAGCAGCCAGCTGAGAGGCTATGCCCCGCCCCACTCTGATGAGGCAGCAGCCAGCTGAGAGGCTATGCCCCGCTCTGACCTTGGCTAATGGGCCATAGGCTCCATCCACCCAGCCCCCTCTATCAGCAGCCTCTCTGGTCTGTCTGCAGTCTACTGGGGCACAGCTATGATAATAGATGAGAATGAGAGTTGAGGTGTGTGTGTGTGTGTGTGTGTGTGTGTGTGTGTGTGTGTGTGTGTGTGCGTGTGCGTGCGTGCGTGTCAGCATAAGTAAGTGTCTGTGAGTGAGCACTTAGCCATCTGATTTTCCATGTTAAGGGTCTCAAGCCATGCAAGCTAATCAGCTCTGTGTGTGTGTGTGTGTGTGTGTGTGTGTGTGTGTGTGTGTGTGTGTGTGTGTGTGTGTGTGTGTGTGCGTGCGTGCGTGCGTGCGTGCGTGCGTGCGTGCGTGCGTGCGTGCGTGTGCATGCACCTGAGAGATGTAGTTTCCATTGGCATATGGCATAAAAAAAGAATGTCCTCCTTTTCATTGAATGGCCGAGTGAGTGATGTGGCTGCTCATGTCATCCAGAGCGTGTTGGTGGGTAGCCTCAGTCAAAGTCTCTTCAGAATGGAAGAAAGACAAAGGATTTCATTGGGAATGGTATTTCTCAAATAAAAAAATAAAAAAGCGGGTCCTACCCCTGAAATGTGCTTCCACGTGGGATTGCATCCTTTGTAGTCTAATGGGTAAATAGCGTTGCCGCCTGCAGAAGCAAGTTAAAACCCACCCATTATCAGAGGGAATATTGGCTCAAATGTTCTATCCTTTGGAGGGCCACCCCGCTCCGTCTCTAAACGCATCTCATTCTGGAGTTTGAGGCCATGGCTTACATCCCAAACATCCCTCTCTCCCCTGTGTTCCATGGAAGTCTTTCTTTATCCCATTTGAAAAGGGAAATTCGCTGTAGTCCAACTCTCAAACATTTCTCTCCTCTCCAGAGCCTTTTTGAGCACGGCATGTGTCTGTGGGGGATTGTGTTGGTGGGACAGGGCCCTTCACTGCAACTATAGCGCTCTTTAAACCTCCAGTCCCTGCTCTCATTAAAATCCTCCGCTCTCAGTGGGTTGCCGTGAATGCTGCTTTTTCAACTGGACATGATGTCCGGACCCCATCTCCCTCCCTCTCTCTCTCTAGCTGTGCCTCTCTGCCATCTCCCATCTTAGTGTCACTCTGTACCTTCTTTTACAAGCTGTGTTGCGTTTATTAAAGGAGATCATTAACTGGAGCCAAGATACAGTATATGGTCTTCATGAGGTCTGAGCTGTCGGCTCCTTCTCTTTCTCTTGTCAGGGCCGTACCTCCCTCCCTCCCTCCCTCCCTCACCTCCCCTCCAGCTGTAGACTTCCCCGGCTTCAGTCCTGCAGTTCTTTGCTGCCCTCTAGTGGTTGTAGAGTAGACCATAAGGATGAGTGGCTGAAGCCCTCAAGTCTAGCCTTCAGTCATATCATGACAGGCCCTCAGGTCATTGTTACAGTAAAGCTTAGAGCTTTTGGCAATTTCCCAATTTTTAATAGGAGAGCATGTGACTCATGTCATTATCACAATGATGGACGTAGGTGCTCATACTAATTAATGTGCATTGTCCTTTTAAATAAATAAACATTCAAACATTCTGGCCAGGGATCTAATTTATTTTACTTTGAATACTTATTGCATAATGAAGATAGACATGTCTGAATGATCCAGGAGATACATTTGAGCTGATGCAATGTGATCTCCTCTGGCACCTTTTTGGACCCTGACCTTAACCTTTGATTTCCTTGCAGCTTTCCTGTGGTTTGCCTGTGACTTCGGCTGGGCCAACGACCCGTCCTTCTGCAGCTGGACATCAGAAGATACCGGCTCCAGGTGGCAGATCCAGTCCAGCGGGACCCCCACCCTCAACACTGGACCCAACATGGACCATACAGGTGAGGACCTTATGGGATACAATTCATTTGGGCCTTACAATAAATGTATTATGTGAAAGAAATATCTCGTAACAGAACAGAAATCAAGACCAGTGTACTGCATGCAATCATATAATGTAAGTAAAACATCAGAAACTAGTAGGCCACTTGGAGAGCGCAGACGTCCACCAAGGCCAATAGTACAGGCTGCTAGGATATGCAAATCTTGTGAGTCAGATCGGTCCCACTCCAAAATTTAATGGGTTTGTCCTTGACCCATGCTACGCCCTTCCACAAAGTTTCATGAAAATTGGCCCTGTAGTTTTTCCGTAATCTTGCTAACAGACAGACAGACAGACAGACAGACAGACAGACAGACAGAAAACATACCCTCGCTGGCGGAGGTAATCACTGCATTGACTGAATCTAGCAGTGTTTCTCTGTCAGTAATTCAAATGCATTCATCCGGTAGGTGGATCGGGGAACTTCATCTACACGTTAGCGACGGGTCCCCAGGAGACCGAGGTGGCCCGGCTGGTCAGTCCCATGGTCAGCTCGCCCGACACGGACCTGTGCGTGTCCTTCTGGTACCACATGTTCGGGCCGCACATCGGCACTCTGCACATCAAACAGCGCAAGCAGACCGTGGAAGGACCAGCTGACATCCTGCTGTGGACCGTCAGTGGGCACCAAGGCAACCGCTGGCGGGAGGGGCGTGTCCTCGTGCCGCACTCCAACAAACCCTATCAGGTAAATCAAAGACTGCCAAGATGTTAGTATGGTCCCAATAAACCATCCATGTATTTAGTGGAAGATGTGTGCAGCAGGAGGCCATATTCCACAGCTTTTCCATTGACACCAACACTTATGTAGAGATCAGATGTTGTTCTCCTTGATGACTGTGATACCCAGAAATAGAATGGATGATAGCAATAGTGAGAGCTCCTGACCTGGATGGATCAATGATGAAACAACATGAAACAAGACGATAACCGTGTAGATGCAGTATGGTGAAGAAGGCTGTTTGTGCTGCTGTGTGTGGTTGTGTCCCAGCTCTATTTTTAACATGCGCCAGCTATGTTTTTAATAAACATTTCATCATGAAATAGCCATCTAAATAAAGGCTTTTAACTTTTCTGCCATAAGATTGCCTTGGACCTTCGTTTTTTGAACAGTATGGTGTCGTTTGGTGTTTTATATTTTGTTAGTTCACACTGTGACATTCAGGAAGTAAGGGTGCTGAAAGCTCCCTCTTTGTGTTTTCAGGTGGTGATTGAGGGGCTGGTGGAGAGGAAGAGCTGGGGAGACATCGCTGTGGATGACATTAAAATCCTCCATGGCCTCAGCATGACCGAGTGCAAAGGTAAGGCTTGTTGTTCCCAGTTACAATGCCTCCAGTCCCTGACCTGGACTGACCACTATTCAGTCTACTCCTCCAGTCCCTGACCTGGACTGACCACTATTCAGTCTACTCCCACTGTGTGTTGTTGTGGTGTTGAGTTCAATTCCACTCTGTCTTTGAATAGATCCAGACGTACCCACTGAAGCCATGCTGCCGGAGGACCGCTTAAATGAAATCAGTAAGTCAATTCTGCCATATTTTTGCATTTGCATGCATTTTTACCTTTGCAACTACCAGCTTGAATATATACTGTATGTTCCTTTTTGCATCAGAAGTGATTCCTCTCCCCTTATTTTTCAAGTATTTTGCCTTCTTGGGAACTCTTGTGTCATCTCCAAACCCTTCACGGTTGCACTTTTCTTGCATCACATATCTCCATCTTAACTCGCTTCTCGCTCTCCTCTTTTGGTTGTCTCTCTCTCTCTTCCAGTTGAGGAGAGCACCGACTACCCAGACATCGTGGAGACTAACGAGATCAGCGGGCCAGGCAACATGCTGAAGACGCTGGACCCCATCCTCATCACCATCATCGCCATGTCCGCCCTGGGGGTCTTCCTGGGGGCCATCTGCGGTGTGGTCCTCTACTGCGCCTGCTCGCACGGCGGCATGTCCGACAGGAACTTATCAGCCCTGGAGAATTATAACTTTGAACTGGTAGACGGGGTCAAGCTAAAGAAGGACAAACTCAACGTACAGAACTCGTACTCGGAGGCGTGAGATGGGAGAGAGCGCGTTCGTGTGACAGGGCGATGTGCAGAACGTGCACAAGACTGACTGTAGGCATATCCTCTCGTATATCCGCGAGTAGGCAGGCTCAAAGGACTGTCGATGCCCGAAACTCGCCGGATGAGGGACAGGTTCAGGAACCAATGGGAGGTTTGGACTGATCCACGCTTTTCTCAGGAGCTGCAGTAAAAAGAACCTACCAGTAGGGGACACTGTGTACAAAATAAATACAGAAAAGAAATATGTACAGATGATTAGATATTTTAATTTTCTATTTTGATTTTCATTCATTTTTACAATCGGATGCTGGTGTTGAGACCAATTTATTATAATGTTTAAAGTATTTATCGTTTTCTGGGAGGAAACCTTTTTTTTTTTATTATCATGAAGGCTGTTGTTTATTTTCGTGCTTTGAAAGAGACGTATCGAAATCCTAAGTGAACCATATCTGGCAAAACTGTAGATTTGCCCCATGCTCTGGCATACAGGGTGTGCCCATGACCCATAACCCCCCATACATGTCCCCTTTCCCCCTTGACCCCTATCTCTCTAAAGTGAGGGTCCCATCCCATCCATGGCAATGTATGGTTCTGACAGTGCCTTTAGTACATCTTTGTTGGCCTCCTCTGTTGAATTGGGTGTTTTTTAAATGCTTAAGTTATGATGACAGGAAACCGGGGCACATTATCTGAAAAATATCTGCAAAACAGGACCCAATCCACCACAGCGCTTTGTTTTGTTTCGTTCTTTTCTGTCCAAAACCCACATACTGTAAATAAGTTTTAATATATTTTATTGCCCTTTTTAAGAAAAAAGTAAAAAGAACAAAAACTGCCGTATCCCTTTTTTCATGGGTTGTGTGTGTGTAAATACAATCGTCCGATTGTTTTGTGGAAGGTGCAGTGTTATGCTTTCAGTTTTAGATTCTTTTCACTCGGAAGAGGCCGATTTGTGTGACGCCGGTGTTATGGCGATTTCAGTGTGCATTCAAGCCATCTGTCATCAAAAACGCCCACTTCATAACGACACCCAAGAACCAATGAGTCAAAGGCAACAAAAGAAATCAATTAATAGAATGAACTCACAGCAATTAAGCATATCTCTCTTTTTCTCCTTTGCACTCTGTCTCTTTTCCCTCGCCCGATCTCTGCTGTGCGAGACGAATACGTTCCACACAGCATCAAACACCTTAACATTGTTCATATCAATGGCAGAGGAGGTAGTAAAAAGTGTAAAATGTCTGCCAGCATACCAAAAACTAAATCAATCATCATTGCTTTGCTTTAGCTAAGGACTAGACTAGTTGGTTACCTCCAAATGTCACTGTGGATTGTTCACTGAAGAAGTGCTATCTGGACAATGCAGCTTGAATGCACTTTGTCACTGAATCCCTTGTTGTGGGAGTCTATTATTAAAGGGGAGGGGGGTGGGGGGTGGGGGTGGGAGTGGGGGGACGCTAACTGAAGAATGGTGCTATCATTACTCCAGCTGGACACACGTAGTAACTCATGGTAACCCAGTTTGTATTGTTCACATGCTGTATTGTAGCTTAACGGCCTTTTTCCAGGGGGCCACCAAGAGTTTTTACGTGTTTCACGTGTAGCAGCCATAACGTTGCGATGTCATGAGCTGATGTCATGAGGAAGGGACACCGGTTACAGCGGGGGGGGGGGGCAATGAGTGGCGTCACCTGAATCAGGTCACCTGGCCTCCCATGTGGCTTTACCAAAGGACGGTCGCCCCCTTTTCTTTTTCGCTGGCGTTTCCGACACACAACCGCTATACACAGTCATCACTGGGGGGGGGGGGGGGGGGGGGGGGGGGCTCTTCGCTTCACCTGTCAGACCCCCTCCCCCACAGAGACATCCAACAGAGGGAACGACAGGACGACTGTAGAAAACAAGCATTGTGCCACCGTCTGTTTTTCTATCTGTTTTTAAGCTTAAAAAGAAGTGCATACGTCACCTCGATGTGAACTCTTTGAAATCTCTATTGAGACTCTTGTTTGCCATGTGATGGATGGGACAGTCCCACATCACAAAGGCTTTTTGGACTACAAGGGGAAGGGCCTCGGTGTGAACTCAGTGAGAGATTGACAGTATCAGGACACGAGGGCCCATAGGACCTGGAGCTCAGTGGTTTTGGCGCCACACCAATCAGAGACTTGATCCTGACAAGGGGGGTGACGTCCTTTTTCCATCAGTGTGCTTTGTATGTCATGTGCTGTGGTGAACACATTGTCAACTTTGTTCGTTTCAGATGGGACGTCCCGCGCTCTGCAACCCCCCCCCCCCTCCACCTACCGCTTTCAGCTGTAGAGGACTGTGTAGCGAAGACAGCCGTCTGCTAAACTAGAGAAAAATTGATACTGTAGCGTGGACTGAAAACAAAACAATGTTGCACTGATAAATATATTTAAGAAGTTTATGTGTTTATAGCGTTCATTTGCAAAAAAAAAAAAGAAAAGTCACAAAAAACACGTGTTCATTTCTCTTTCGTCTTTTTTATATATAGTTTCAGATTATGTGATATAATTCTGAAATGTAAAAACAAAATTATTGGGATGTTTTTCATTATTGAAAAAGGCATAACAGAGTTTCCCACATTAATGTCCCCCTACCCCTCACCCCCACCCCTCCATTTACCTGGCATATTATCGCTTCGTTTTGTACCGTCATTCAAATTTTGTGCCGATTTTTGTTTTTGTTTTTTTACAAGAACAACAAAAAAGACTTTTATTTTCAATACTGCTTCTGTAATTTGCTGTTGTAGGAAAAAGATGAATAAACAGCAAAGCCTTAAAAAGCAATGGGAATGTTTGTGTTGAGACCCCATTAACCTCTGTGACTGCCTGGACTCCCATATCGTCCTGTTCCTATTCCAGATATCCATCACAGCCATGCTGCTAAACTAAAGGCTAGTTAGCCTCATCGCTGCAATATGGAGATCTACAGTATAAGCAGCATCTGATATTCCCATCAAAATGATGTTGAAGTAAGTAGCCTACTAACGCAGCACAGCAGTGACATAAACAAGAAGAAGTGTTTTTCTCACAGCAGTTTCCAAAGATACAACTCAAACAAAGAGGTTTGCTTCTTTTTCAATCTCAGGGCAATAAACTAGATTTGATAGATTATCATGGGCAAAGTTTGCTTAGTTCAGGGGGTGCACTGAACCCCCTAGTGGCTGTAGCCAAAAATGCATGTTTTAAATATCTATTTAATTATAACACAGAAGTAATATTTTATTGTAATGCCTTGCTCTACTCTAGATAAAGGGTAGAATAATTGTGTGACTGTGATTATTTTCAATGTTTATTATGAAACATAATATTATTCTGGTCTATTTATGAGGCATGATATCTGAGCGGCATAACCTTGATGTAAACAGTAGATAAAACGTGTGCATAATGACCTCCATGCCGTGGAGAGGTTCACCAGTCTCCTTCCCTCTCTCTGACATGTGTCATTCTGTGTTTTTAAATTCTGTTTTCTGAATTCCTATGGAGTGATGGAATTTATTGAAGTTATAGGCTGTTTCCGGTTTTGCGGTTTGTTTGATTTGAGTTTGATTTCTAAGGTAAATTCTCACAATATGCCATCACTCATTGGGCATATTAGTCAAAATTGATATGCTGGTATCCTATTTATTTTTCTCTGCACCCCCAACCTAAAGTTCAAACTTGGCCTAAAACCAGCTACTTCTCAGCTTATTTTGTTCGACACTGAGTATAAGGGTCAGCAGCACTTGTAATGCGACAAGGCGGCTGAATACTTGTGCCCCGATCTCCGAGCAGATGGAAAGAACTTGGGCCAAGTCTCTAATGTGAGGCATCCCCACCTATTGGAGTGGTAAACAGCGGTGGAGATGATAGCATAGGGAGGAGGGCGGAGACTGACCACTAATGGGAAGCTGATGTGGCCGTCACTGAGGAGCTCAGCTGTTTTTCCCCTAGTCTGTCATTAGGTGAAATTGCACTTAGTTTTCATTTTCACAGATTTTTTTTCCTGCGAGGGGTTAGTAGGGCCACATCTTCAAGTGTTGGTGTGTTACATTAACATGGCACGGCCAATGGGTCTGTACTGTTATGATGTGTAACTACGACGTCTGTAGACTGTAGGTCCTACAGCAGGGATACTCAACTTGCTTTGTCCGGGTGGCCACTTTTGTAAGGCCAGGGGCCAGTTAATAAACAAACATTACACATTTTCTGTAGCAGATTGTGGTTTTGGGGGACAATTTTGTGCACACAGGATAGTTAGTTGGGTTAAGTTAAGTTAGTGAGGTTAAGTTAGTTAGTTAAGTTAAGTGCCTGGGTGGCGAGCAGATGGCGATATTTGACAATTTAGCTGGAGTTCAGTCAAACTTGATTTCATGTTAGTTTGAATTAGGAAATGGTCGGAGGGGCCACTCTGCACCATATCGCGGGCTGCATCTGGCCCCCCGGCCGCAAGTTGAGTATCACTGTCCTACAGTGTCAAGTCAGTGACAAAAACAGGGCAAAGTGGACTCACTCCTTTCTGCACTGACAAAATGTATATTGCAGATCAGAAGATGAATGCAAAAGTAGAGAATGTCAACTACTGATCTTCTTAAACCATATTAGATATAGCAGCTGCTTAGTCTCCATGTATGCATGCAAAATAACTACAGGTACATGAGTTTTGTAACCCCACCAGATTCGTATTATCTCTCTTTAAACTACTTGATGGGGATGGGGTAGTTTTCCGGACAGTCCCAGACTAAAATGTGCTGGATTAACAATTTGCTTTCTGGGTAGTAGATTGAAATAGTCCTAGATTTACAGTAGGCCCTATACAGTATGTAAAAAAAAAAAAACATCTTTAATCTCCTCTGATAATTGATTGATATTTGATTTGCACTATTCCAAGACTAGTTGAAGGTTTAAATTAATCTTTCAGTGAGACTGGTTGAATTTCAGATTGATGCTGTTGTCAGGGAAGACACAGTTTCCATCTCCTGTTTCTTTTCCAATTCCAATGTTTATACATCCAATCCCTTTTTATGGACATCATCAGAGCTGTTTACACTCTACCTCACTAACACAGGTTTTCACATTAAGTATAATCCTTTTTTTTCATAATTTGCTCTATCACCAATTGATACCATACAATAGTGATTCAATAGCCAGTTAATGCACTAAATGGTAAATGGTAAATGGACTGCATTTATATAGCGCTTTTATCCAAAGCGCTTTACAATGTGCCTACATTCACCCAAAAGCGTTTACATTTGCTGTTCTAAAAACCTGTGAATTTCCTGGGAAAGAACTTCTGCTGCACAGAAAGTCATGCATTTTGTGCTTATGGAGCAACAACAGCTGTTTAAAGGAAATAATGACAGCAGACTAAAGAAAGAAAGCCATGACCTGCACTGTCTTTATTATTGCATCATGTTGGGCCAGTGCTGACACAAGTCATGACCGCTTATCACCAACAGTGTCGCCAAAATCAAGAAACACAAGAATCTATCAGATCTAATTTAATCAAGGACACCATAGTCCAGATAGCTCATCTCAAATTAAACTGAGCTGAAGAAAACAATGTTTTAAGAAGTGATTAGCTATTCTGAATTAAGGCCTACTGCTGGTTCAATCTACAATCTGCCTGGGAAACCGGCCCATAGTGTAGAATCTGGCATAACAATACTTCTTAATTGGATTTCAGTTGTAGCCAGCTACTATGGACTCTCCCATAGAGCACTTCCGTACAGTGTTGAAAAAGTGGGTGACTCTGGGACTGGTATGATGAGGTCCATCTTCAAGCCCTGAAGCTAGAGCACCAGCCACAGACAATCATCCTCCTATCAGCATGTCTCAAGCTACACAGGACTGCTTCATCAACAGGGATTTTCCTGGATCACGTCATATAAAAATGCATGTTGTGATGTTGATTGGCCATAGCTGCACAATTATTAATAATCAGTAGTCTATATGTCTAATAGTGACCAGAAAGTGTTTATATATTTATTTTGGCAGTTAAAGAGAGTGGTGTGTGTGTGTGTGTGTGTGTGTGTGTGTGTGTGTGCGTGCGTGCGTGCGTGCATGCATGCATGTGTGTGTGTGTTTTCTCCCACTGATGTTCTATGTAATAAAACATTGGTTATCAAACATGCCCTAAATGAGGCATACATTAAAGCCTGCATGACATTACAGCAGTGTCTGTAGTTTTACATATTGCCACTGGGTGGCTCAGTGGAGTAACACAGATTATTGGTGATCATTTGAGGCAGGACAACTTTCTCCTTGAGATGCTTATAGTTCAACACAAGACTGGCTCACTCAATATAGTAGGTAGGTAGCTTGCTAAATTATGGGGAATTTTACGAACCCAATGGGAGCGCATTTGAACTGCTGTCAGTTCACACTTTTAGCACTTAATCTACCTGATATCCTATAATAAGATTGTGAAGGGACGTCTGTGAGTGAGTGAGTGAGTGAGTGAGTGAGTGAGTGAGTGAGTGAGTGAGTGAGTGAGTGAGTGAGTGAGTGAGTGAGTGAGTGAGTGAGTGAGTGAGTGAGCAGAGCTACAGGATGTAACTACGTATGCCATTGTACAGTAGGTGCGATCGGGCTGAATCTTTCAGGAAGTGTAAGCACCCCAGCCGGATTTTTGAATGAGGTAGCCTAATTAATTAGGGCCGACTAAATGGGCAAAAATGGCTATTATGGCCTCAACACCGGTTCAGCACCATGGACCATTTAAATCTGAAACTGCACTTATACACAATTGAGTGTGTGTGTGTGTGTGTGTGTGTGTGTGTGTGTGTGTGTGTGTGTGTGTGTGTGTGTGTGTGTGTGTGTGTGTGTGTGTGTGTGTGTGTGTGTGCGTGTGCTTCATAATCACAACAAAGAATTATTGTTTTAAAGCATCTGTCCTTCTAGTGTGCAGTGACCAAAACAGACCACAGGGAGGCTCAAGAGTTCATAGAAGTACTGCCAATATTCTTCCACACTCCACAAATAATTCATTGATTATCTTGTTACAAATTTTGTCAGAAGTTTTAAAGTACAATCCCTTGTGCAAATAATTCAACTAAGGGAGTCAAACTATATACGTATATTGGGCATTTGTCCAATTCCAGATATATGAATTGGTAATAAGTACAATATGCATAGGCTACTAAATATATAACACTAGAATCTATATAATCTGTTGGGGATGTCTTCATTACTATGGCATTTATTATAATTAATTATTTATAAACCAGAATCTATTATAATAAATAATCCATTCATCATCCATGAAAAAACAATGTTCTTAACAATAGTAGCCTACACAACTCTTGGCCTTTAACAGGCTTGAATCTGGACCGTTCCCATTTGTGCATGAACTCTGGAATCATTGTTTGTGGCGTTATCATTTATTAACACATTTCAATGGCTGTTTTTTTTCTCCCTTGTCACAAGTGATCAAAGAACTCTAGTTTTTCCCTCAACACAACCTTGCATGACAACATACATTTGAATACTAGAACATCCATGGGTGAAACAGATGCAGACAGCCAGGAGAGGGAACAGGGAACAGTTAACATGTATAACAGGTATACTACATCTGGATAACACAGTGAGTCTGAAGCCTCTGTTATGGTCTGTATCTCTTCTGACAGCATGTGTTAGATATCTGGACACGCTGTACTTATAAGATCTTATTTTCCTCCTTCATTCTCTCTCTCTCTCTCTCTCTCTCTCTCTCTCTCTCTCTCCCTCTCCCTCCCTCTCTCTCTCAATCTCTCTCTCTCTCTCTCTCTCCCTCTTTGGACATTTCACTCGCTGCTGCTGCTGCTGCAGCAGCTCTTAGCAAATATGATCCAAATATGACCCGTATCAGTCAAATAACTGTTCCATCCAGGGCCGCTGCTCGGAATTCTGGGGCCCACTGGCAAGATATGAGCATAACTTTAAGTATCACCTCTCCTCTCTGGTCTCTTAATGAATAAAATCATAAAACTGTTGTAATTTTCATCCAAACTGATTATGGAGTGCATAGGCTACTACATGAGAACTAGGTGGACAAGGGAGAAGGACATAGAATGACTGAGGGCTTCCTGTCCAGTTAAAGAGGGTCAGAGTTCTACATGTAACCCATCCAGACAGGATAAAAAAGCTGCATTCCATTGTAAACACTCCCTGGAGACTAAACAGGATCTCGGCATCTTCCGGACCGTGTGCGTGTTTCTTTTCCTTCCAAAGTTTCCACCATTTCTCCAAACGTCAAGGCGGAAATAACTTTCCTCCTCAAAGTTTAACGCAAATAAAATAGTGGCTGACTCGGTGGTTTTTGTTGAAGGCATGCCAGAATCACACAGCGGTTCTGCTCATTCTACATGACAGCGCTGTCATGGAAAGAATGTAGCTGCTGTTGTTCTTATTAGAAAGCTTTCATGGTGATGTCTGTGTTGAGATTCATGCTACCTTTGGGCCTTGATACCTTTAAAAACTACAAAAAGACATGTCTGTCAGTGATTTCTCTTCTTCATTCCTTGGAAAAACATACTTCTTGCGTGTGTTTTGTCTGACAACAGTGATAAAGTAATGGAAGGTGACTGATGGGCTTGGTCTGGACTGTGTTCATAGATAATAATGATTTAAATCCGGCTCTGTGGGAGGGGGGGGGGGGGGATAACAGAAGGGGGAAAATTACTTTAAGTATATAATTTTTTATTGTTTCGTTTTCAGACATTAGTTTAACAGTATAACTGCAGAAGGGGGAAAATTACTGAAAGCCCTTTTAAGAAATACAAACAAGGTTTTCATTCGTCAGCATTTGTAGCCAGTAGTCACACCCTGCAGCCCACATGGAAACAAGTAACTAATGAATTATTAATCAATAAACTACAAGCTAAAAGAGAGAAATGCAGTTGAGGCAAAGGTTTTCAACAGTGAATATCATTTGGAATAGTCCCCCTGTAGCACATTCTAAATGAATCTTTTTAATGATATTTTTTAACGCCACGCTTAATCGCACATCAACCCATCACAAGGAAACAAACATCAGGAATGCTTCTCCTATGTCAGGATGCACTAATATAGCCTACTGTGTATTTCTATACGTGATTTATGTCAGTCTCCAAAAGTGGATAGGCTTTATTCTCCATATAAAAAGATGAGTAGCCTAGGTTTCCCCTCCACTACTTAAAAAAAAAAAATACTAGTAGCCTAATATTTAGGCTAGTAATAGTACAGGTAGTAGTAAGTAGGCCTATAGTCCTACTTAGTAGTAGGCTAGTAGTAGTAGCTGCCGCCTAGTAGTAGTAGTAGTAGTAGCTGCTACTACTAGGCCTACTACTATAGCCTACTAGTACTACTACTACTACTAGCCTACTACAACTAGTAGTGGTGGTGGTGGCGGTAGTAGCCTAGTAGGCCTAGTAGCAGCAGCCTAGTAGTAGCCTAATTAAGACAATTATTATTGGTCTGACTCATCATGTCATAATAGGCTATTTTGTCCTCCCCAAAAGAGATCGACTTTAATAATTTACTGAGTGTTATAAGGAGTAGCTAATTTGAGAGCCAAAGTGAACCGCTATCTGCCCTCCAGCGGTGACGTGAGCAGGATCAGACAGGATTTGTGTCAAGTGAGCTAGAGTTAGTCAGCGTGACACCGGAAAACAGGTTATTTGCTTTCTAAATAAAACGATTTCCAAAAAGGGCAAGCATGAATTTCTGACAGTTCTGGACATACATTTTCAAGTGTGTGTATTTGGCAAGCACAAGGCATCTCAGTGGCTTATGTGCCTGAATTGACGGTGCTGGACAGCCCATTCCATATAATTTAGGGAATAATTGTGCCACTCAAACTAGCTGTGGGTCGAATTTAACACTTCTTTCTTTTACCAATAGTCATTGTATCTATCTATATACATTTGGAAATGTGGACTCTGTTTGTCTGTCTGTTTCAAGAATTTTGTCCGGCCACAGCTATGCCGTTTTACATGCGATCGGGCTGAAACTTTCAGGGGTGTAAAGAGCACCCGTGCGGGAGACCTGACGGAGCCAGATTTTTTAATTGGGGCACATTACTTGCCCTAATTGCCCTAAGGCTGATTGCCCTAAGGCTCAGGCTATAGTTAAGTGATGATGTCACTGATGACATCACTGAAGATGTCATCAGTGATGATGTCATCAGTTATGTCATAAATAGACACTGTGACATCATTGTGACATCAGAGAGAGGAGAGGGAGAGAGAGGGGGAGAGAGACTGAGGGAGAGCGAGAGGAGAGGCAGAGAGACTGAGGGAGAGAGAGGAGAGGGAGAGAGACTGAGGGAGAGGGAGAGAGAGAGGAAGACATTGCGTGCGCCAATAGGGCAGGCGAGGCCATGCAGCAGCTGAGCTGCGGGCGAGGCCTAGCTGTGTACGCTAGGGTCAGCTCGGCGAGCGGCAGGGCGGGCGAGGCCGTGCAGCAGGCGAGCCTAGGAATCGAGGATGTGTAGCGTGCGAGATGTCTAGTAGTATGTAATCTATCAGTGGTTCTCAACTGGTGGGTCACCACCCAAAAGTGGGCTAGTTCTACTGATCTACTCCTTCAGGGTGCTGGCGTCCGTGGTCTAGGCCTGCATAGGCCCAACTGTCTTTCAGAGGCTGTAGCTGGCCCAATTTTATCCATTGGTACCATGTCATGCTAGCTTGTCGGGTTTTGAATCAGGAAGGGAGCTAATTAACGCTCCAAATTTATTTAGATATTTTGGCGAGGGAAAAACAGACATGGCCATTTTCAAAGGGGGCCCTTGACCTCTGACTTCAAGATATCTGAATGAAAATTGGTTCTATCCCGAGTCTCCCCTTTAAACAGGTCCACTTTATGCAAATCCCATGCAGTTTTTGGAAATTGGCATATTGCATGCATTATAAATGTGTTATTTTCGCCTATTCTATTTGAATATTTCTGCATACGGGAGTCCCTAAACAGTCTAATTGCAAGTATGAATGGGAAGCTGTGACTAATGAGTCCAATTGTATTCATGTGAGATCAGATTATGTTAGTCCTCATATAGTAGCCATTTCATTGTGAGACCATGTTTTTTAAACTGCAGGATGGCATTCTCCATAGATCCTTTAAGACATTGTGACATCATCAATCAGTGATGTCATCAATCACTGACTGAGTGCCCCTGACTCACTCCATCATCACTAAAAAACAAAAAACAAATATAAACTGAGTGCAAAGATTTTATTGATGCACAGATAATGCTAAGGGAAGATGTTAGTGGGGAGGGGGGGGGGGGGGGTTCTTCACTCGCAGAGTGAAGCATCTGCCCGCAAGACAAAAAAAACCTGATTACGCCATTTTTCTTCTTTGGAGATAGGGGCTTGGTGCATCGTCTGGCCTCCTTTGGAGGGGTCAGTGCACTTTTCTGTCCTCCCTTGAGAAAAACCTGGTGGCGGCAATCTTATTCTTTGCAGATGGGGGTCGGTGCATGCATGTTCTCTCCTCCCTTGGACTGCTTGAAGTTTTTTGAAACCTCCACAAGTGCTTTATTTTTGAAAGTCGTAACCGGAAGTTCCATGCTTTATTGTGTCTGTCTTTACAGTTGTGGCTCGGGCAGGAGGAGCGGAGCGGAGCGCTGCGGCCGGCTCGTGCTCGTCTGTATCGCTGATTTAGACCGTGGAAAAGAGAGAGGGTCACACGGCCACCGGGATACGGCTTTCCTTTCCTTCTCACATTTTCTTCAGATCCTAGTTCTCCGTGGAGAGAGAGTCGCAGGGGAATGAGCAGGGAGAATCTGCCGTGACTTTTGGGTATAACAGAGACAGACAGTGGCCCCGGTGCCAACAGGGCAGTGCTACAGAGCGGCGCATCACTGGGAGCGCAACAGAGGAGACTTCTTTATGTTGCCGAGGAAATAACACCACGACGCCAAGGTAAGACACACAGTGCATCCTAAACAAGCAATGGTGCTTTCTTACATTTAGGTTATGTTGTTTGTTTCACTCACTATAATGACTTTTAGAATGTAGCGGTGGTACTCGGTGAGTTCAACCTTGTGCTTCGTGGTACACTATTATGGTAGGTAGCCTATTATGGTAGGTAGCCTATCACTAGCCTAATAAGCCTATAGTATAATATACCTAACATAGGGACTTACAATATATGTCTGGTACTCAATAGGCTGACCTTATGGCATTGGTAGGCTATACTGTATAGTGTTTTTATATCATATGATCTCATAATATTCCTATATTACTCTGAGTGCTTGTATGGAATTCTAAGATGATAGGATTGCATTTATTTTCATAATGGAAGTAAACAGTGTATATATATATATATATATATATATATATATATATATATATATATATATATATATATATATATATATTAGTTAATCAAAACCGACCTTTATCTTTCAAAACGATAGGAATGTTGGCGAGAGAGAGTGGTGGGGGGGATGGGGGGCTGGTGTGCAGTCTGTATTGTAATAACGAGATAAGGAGGGTTATGTTGATATGATAGGAGTAGGCTATGTAAATATTGTGATCTGCAGCATGTATCCCTCTTTTTTGGATCAGATTCAACAGGCTGCCACTTGTTGCCATTAATCTGGATGGTGTACGAAAAGGCCCCAAGTTTTCTAACGGTGATCTCAAATGATCTATTCAAATGACTGGGATAATTTAACATGAGATGGAGACAGAGAGAGAGAGAGAGAGAGAGAGAGAGAGAGAGAGAGAGAGAGAGAGAGAGAGAGAGAGAGAGAGAGAGAGAGAGAGAGAGAGAGAGAGAGAGAGAGAGAGATGTCAACAGATGAAAGTGTGAGTGAGGTACTGTCCCCAGACACCATGGAGGCTGTGATCCTGTGGTGTGGAGACATATGTCACAGTATCAGTGCATCAAGGCCTTCTGTTCAACCAGTGTCATTACATTCACCATCTGATCTGGAAGCAGAGCCAGGGAGCAGGACTGCAGGCATAGGCTTCTTCAAAGATGATGAATAGTACTTATCTTCTGTTTTATCTGGGTTATTCATATTTCAATTCGACACCAGCTTTAAATGCCTAGCGAATCTGCATGCAGCCTTTGATGATTTGTCCTGGATCGATTACATCCTATCTTTTGAACTGTCTGTAACCCATCACCACTGATGCCATCTGGCCTGCAGGACTTCCTCAAGTTCACAGCACATCGCTGCTTTTCCTTGCTATTTTTCAGGAAGTAACACACAGCTATTCTGCATGTGTGAATGTGCTAATTACATGGTGGCCATCAATTTCTCCTTCCTAGTGCAGAGGGGTGTTATTTTCTCTGTCTGGGACAACATGCAAATACAGAGGAGCCTGGTTAAGTCAGAGCTGGTTGCAGGACAGGCAGCATCCACCTGATTGGATCAAGCACAGATTCATTTCATCTGAAGGGGATGGAGGCCTTGTAAATACAGCTGACCGCGCTGACTCCTCAGGGTGGCGGCTGGAGGTTGTGGGGCTTTCAGTTTAATTAGGGAAATGGAGGTGCCTCTGTTTCGCCACGGCGGCGGGGGCCGGGGGGGGGGGGGGGGGGGCGGACAGTAAGGAGAGAGGGTGGGGGAGGGAGGGAGGGAGGGAAGGAGGCTAATTGAGGAGGAGGGTAAATGTAGGAGAGTGGGTGGGGGGTTGGAAGACGGTAGCGGAGACGGTAGCTTGGGTGTGGTGGGGACGACCAGCTGAATGGATGTGACCTCTAGCCCCCGGGGAGCAGCTGCCAGAGGGGGCTGGACTCCCACCTGATTTATGACAGCGAGAGAGAGAGAGAGACACACACACACACACACACACACACACACACACACACACACACACACACACACACACACACACACACACACAGCCAGCACAGCAGCCCTTTCTGCAGGACATGATGTCTCTCCTCCGTGTGTTTTTTGTGTCAGTGTGACACGAACCTTCTGTGCGAGCTCATCCCCCGAGAGGGAGGTGATGAATGTGCACTTTGCCGGTGGTGTGTGTGCGCGCGTGCACGTGTGTGTGTGTGTGTGACTGTGTGTGTGTGTGTGACTGTGTGTGTGTGTGTGTGTGTGTTTGTGTGTGTGAGAGAGAGAGAGAGAGAGAGAGAGAGAGAGAGACGTGGACCCTATGTTGTCCCTTGTGAGGCAGAAGTGATGAATGTGTACTATTGCCCTCTGTGACACACGCTTTGTGCTGGAGGGAAAGATCTCAGGCATAAAGTGCTGCACATAATCGCCTGTTATTGCCATTTACCCCCACTGCACGTGTGCGCGCACACACACACACACACACACACACACACACACACACACACACACGCACACGCACACACACTAGGGCATTCGCGACTAGTGAATTTTACTAGTCGACTAGTCGTCGCTAAAGGTAGTCGACTAGTCGACTAGTCGTTTTTTTTTATATATATATATATATATATATATTTTTTTTATCTTTAATTAGAAAGAACATGAGGTATTTGCACGACATACATGGACTATCATATCCCATATCCCATATACCCCACAAAGAACATCAAAACACAACAAAACAAAACAAGAAAACTGCATAAGATACACAATAATCCAAGAACAAACAAGACTATTGGACAAACAACCAAACAAAAACAATGCATTCAGCTCCTATCCTGATAAGCCTAATGACACTGGGGTAAAAAGTTCTTAAAGTCAAACTCTGTATGTGGTTGCCATATTTTGGGGATGTCTAAGAATCTGCCTTTGCTCTTGTAGTAAATGTTATCCAACGTATGGTAGCTTGAGAGTTCATTCCACCAGTGAACTACAGCTGGGGGATTGGATGCTTTCCCATTTAAAGCTATGCATTTCCTAGCTGCCAACAGGGCAAGATCTATGTATTTACTTTGAATGCATTGTTTTTGTTTGGTTGTTTGTCCAATAGTCTTGTTTGTTCTTGGATTATTGTGTATCTTATGCAGTTTTTCTTGTTTTGTTTTGATGTGTTTTGATGTTCTTTGTGGGGGATATGGGATATGGGATATGATAGTCCATGTATGTCGTGTAAATGTATTGAACTTTATTGAAGGAAAACCCCTTGAGATGAATCATCTCGTTTTAGAGGGGGACCTACATAAGAACAGAAAGCATCAACAATACAACAAAAGAGAGTTGCAGGTTTACATGAACATGTAGAGGTACAAACCTCGCACAATCATAACACACACAGAATAAATAAATAAATACCTCGTGTTCTTTCTTAAAGATAAAAATAAATAAAAAAAATAAATAAATAAAAATAAACGACTAGTCGACTACTAAGCAGAGTGTCGACTAGTGGTTTTACTAGTCGACTAGTCGACTAGTCTGTGAATGCCCTAATACACACACACACACACACACACACACACACACACACACACACACACACACACACACACACACACACACACACACACACACACACACACACACACACACACACACACACATTTCAAATGTGAAATCGCAACACGTTCTCAACCCAGGGTCAGGAGTCACATTCCCAAGCTTTGGGTCACGACCAGTGTTGGGGGAAACACGTTACAAAAGTAACATATTACATGTATATTACTTTTAGCAGTAACTCAGTAATATAGCTTATTACTAATAGTATTTCAGTAATATTATACCAGTTGCTTTGTCAAGTAACACAAGTTACAAATTGAGTTACATTTGTTTTATCAAGCACATGTTTAAATAAGGACACAATCATTTCCTAATCAAATTGTGTGTTTTTATGCAAATATAGATGACAATATAGATGACAATAACAAAGGAAAAGGATAACATTTAGAACTTTGGACAGTTTACACTAACACCAAGACGGTGTCATTCTGCTACTGCTGTTATTTTGGTGAAAGTAATGCAAGTAGTGTAATAAGTAACAAGTTACTCTACACATACAGTAATATTGTAAAGTAACTTATTACTTTCAAATGAAAGTAACTAGTAATATGTAATATATTACATATTACTAGTAGTCTGAAAGCAACGCCACCAGTCACCTCTGTTAATTTAAAAATGTTAGTTAACTTTAGGCAAGTAAAAGAGGAGCTTGGTTGGGTTTAGGCAACTACAACAACCCTTAGGTTTAGGCAACTAAAACAACTTGGTTGGGTTTAGGCAACTAAAAAAACTTGGTTGGGTTTAGGCAACTAAAACAACTTGGTTGGGTTTAGGCAACTACAACAACTTAGGTTTAGGCAACTAAAACAACTTGGTTGGGTTTAGGCAACTAAAAAAACTTGGTTGGGTTCAGGCAACTAAAACAACTTAGATTTAGGCAACTAAAACAACTTGGTTAGGTTTAGGCAACTAAAACAACTTGGTTGGGTTTAGGCAACTACAACAACTTAGGTTTAGGCAACTAAAACAACTTGGTTGGGTTTAGGCAACTAAAAAAACTTGGTTGGGTTTAGGCAACTAAAACAACTTGGTTGGGTTTAGGCAACTAAAACAACTTAGATTTAGGCAACTAAAACAACTTGGTTAGGTTTAGGCAACTAAAACAACTTGATTGGGTTTAGGCAACTAAAACATCTTGGTTAAGGTTAGGGTTATTATGGTCTGGGTTAGGATAAAAAAAATGGACAAGCCGGGACCGGTCTGACAATCCCACCCCTACTCCCTTACGCCATGTGCACACCTACGTGACGTTTTTCCGCGTGTAGACGCAGTGCTGTTGCCTGCTGGTCACTCGGTGCTGCAGCTTGATTGGCTGTTCTGCTGTATTTCCATCTTCAATTGGTTGATTTCAAACTGGCCCCTCCTCTCGTCGCTGCTGCCCGCCACTCATCGCCTCAATCAGCGCTCTAGTCTGCATGGGGCGTTAGCGAGCTGCGGCCTACTTGAAAGTCGCAATCCACTGGTGTCACTTTCAGACGTTGTGGGACGTTCTGCTGGACTAAGAAATTCATTTTACGCTCCTGATAAATAGAACCAGCTCCAGGACTCCAAAACTGGAGTGATTGGTCTCTATAGACTCATTTAGAGTGCTCCTTGAGGATGCCTCGCATGGGTGGGGAGTGCTCTTATTTTTCTTGATGTGCTTTTATCATCTTGTTTTGTTGTTTGTCTGCATTTGCCTGCTTTTGTAATTTTGTAATTTTTTATAAATGTTTGGCCAGCGCAAGTGGGCCCTTTATCTGGCTTTGTCATGCCGATCCTGTCACGGATTTACAAGCCAATTTACTAGGACACGCCCAGGAGACGCCAGGCAGCAGAGCAGAGCTGTGAAAGTGAAAGCAGGAGGTGCCTGCTGCCCAGAGATGATGCTTAATGTTTACAGAGTGTAATTCGAGTAGTATTTCAACCAGAGAGACCATTTCTTGAATGACAATGATTTATTAGATGATAAGATACATGAGCCTGTAGGCACATAAATATAGATATATTTTTGGCGATTAGACTCCATCAGGACGTCAGCTTGATTATGACGTCATGATCAGCAGGGGTAGATGGATGCAGCCAGAGTAGGATTGAATATCCCCCCCGTGGAGTCTAGACCTGGTGGTGGTGAAGGTAGACTTGGTCTTGCTGGAGAAGGCTTCTGAATCTGAAGACCTCGGAGAGGACTGGAGGAGAATGAGGTGGAGGAGGGACGCAGGAACGCACTGAAACCCAGCAAGACCACACAGAGAGAAACAGGAGGCTTTTAGCTATGACAGATAGACTATGATAGGCTGAATGGGAAGATGTGTCTTACTCTGATTGGCTTAATCTAAGTGTTACCGCCCACAAACAGTGACTGTAGGTAGAAGCGGGAAAGGGGTGATTGATGACTGAGTTTTATGAATGAGTGGGCGTGACATTAAAGGTTTTCTCCTGACAGGGAAAGATGTGAATGACGACAGAAATGATGAATGAGAGCCCGTGACAACTAAAGGGTTTCTCCTAGAAACAGGAAAATGCAGGTTGATTAAGGAGTGGGTATGACAACTAGATGGTTTCTCCTAGGAGAGTGAATGAATGAAAAGAGAGTGACTGAATGACATTACAGTTTCTCTTATAGAATTTTCGCTATGCTTCATTTGTGCAGCCAGTTGCTGGGGTTTTGTCTTTCAGAGCTGTGTGCGTCCAAGCAACCAGTAAGTTGTTTAATATTGGTTGTTGTTGTTGGAGTGACGTTTGGATTGTGTTCTGCCATGCGGTGGACTCGTCCGCCATGTGCCTCCTCGTCAATGCTAAATTGCAGTGCCTGTTCGCCGTTTACTGATAGTGCCTTGATTTTACATTTATTTGTGTTTTCTTCATGCTATGTGGGTGCCAATTGTTTGGCCTGTATTGCATTGACTGTGGGTGTGAATGTGTGCAGTGCAGTGTCTGCTGTTTGCTGGGTGCTTGGCTTTTTTGGGGAGAGGGATTAATAGCTACATCATTTCTATGTGCTGGAGAATATGCTCAGCTGATGGCATGATGCCTTGTTTATTAAATTATTTATACATTGATGTTTTATTTGCAGATTCATGTTCGAGTAATGTATATTTTGGTGTACTGTATACATGTAAGACATTTCCTGTAACGACCTAAGTACCGTAAATTTCGGACTATAAGCCGCGGCTTTTTCCCCGTTTTTTGGCCCTGCGGCTTATATAACGGTGCGGCTTATCTATGGATTTAAATTTAAAAAAAAAAAAAAAAAAAAAAAAAAAATCTCTCTTTTTTAGCACTCTTTCTAACTATAAATCCACTTCTGTTTTAATTTCCTCTCTTGCCCTCTTTTCACCACACCGCGGACACTGTGTGCACTGTAAAAAAAAACACAGTTGGTGTTGTGTTATGTTGTTTTGTTGAAATGTTAATAAATGGGAGCTTCCTCAAACAGCCATCTCTTTCCCGACAATCCCCTCTGTGCATGAACACTTACATATGGTAATTAAACATTAAAACACAATTAAAAAAAAAAAAAAAACATTAAAACACCTGCGGCTTATAGTCCGGTGCGGCTTATATATGTAACAAACAGGCAATTTTGCTGCTGCAGCTTATACTCCGGTGCGGCTTATAGTGCGGAATTTACGGTATATGCAGATTGTAACAGCTACTTTCCTTTGGTTTTCCAGAACCACACACATACCAAGTCAACCCTGGCCTGAACTTGTACATGTGGCTGCTACAATTTCAAATCGGCCAGCCAATTTGGCTGACAACAGGCTCATCAACGCTTTATCACGTATGCCATATGCTAGGTTCCGACCTAGCCTTGTTTTATTGTAACAGGGCACCCTTGTAAATGAGAGCTTGCTCTGAAGGGCCTCACCCTAAATTGACAAAGTGGCAGGAAAACTGGGTGGAACTCAAGTTACAATAGAATCAATAGTTCACATTAGGCACTCTGAGCCCTCGGTGAGCAGTTTTTTTTTAGCTTGAGGCAAATCACGTTGGCTCGGCGCTCGAACTGTCCACAGACGTGAGCAGGAAGCTCCCTGAGTGCTCGCCGATGTGTCACAGAAGACTGACCGATATCTCGCCTGCTAAATATCTGGCCGTGTTGGGAGAGCAGAGCATAGTGCAGGTGTGAATACCAGATCTACTCGCCCTGCCAGATTCGTTTGGGGTCCCATGATTACAGATGACATCATGGCTCCACACACATTGTGATTGGCTGTACGTCGGTTGGCTTAACGTGCCCAAAATGTCCGACAGCTTTAGATTAGCTAACAAGCTAAAGTACTGATGTTATCAGACATTTTGGCACATTAATAAATAAAAAATATTAATCATACAAACATTCAATCAACAGGCTTAAAGTGTACAGGAGCATTTCTCATGAACATGAGCCTTACTTTTTGAAAATAAATGTGAGAGCTTAAAAATACACTTTATGTACTCCAAGCAGAGGTTACACAAGATATATCCTTCTGTCTCACCACTATGTGATAGGTGTCGGGTGTCGGAGGGCACACTGCCCCATGCTTTTTGGTTTTGCCCTTCACTATCAGGATTCTGGGCTAAAATATTTGACTGGTCTAAGGCCTACAAAATAGCCCTCCAACTAGAGGCGGAACTCGCCATCTTCGGGCTGCTCGGAGTCCTCTTTGCTCCTCCCAACGGCCGTGCAGCAGTCTCTGACACAGGGAATGACGGTTGCCAAGAAACTAATTCTGAAGGAATGGAAGTCCTCCTCTCCACCTTCTTTTCAGCTGTGGCTGACAGACATGATCTCACTTATACGTATGGAGAGACTCGGGTTCCAGAGGACAAATTCATTGGGGAGGTTTTTTGTTGTTTGGGACCCGTTCCTGACCTATTTTGATCAGGCTAGAAGCGGTAGTTGCTTTGCGTGCCGGCAAAAGTGCATCTCCTGCAGAAGTGGCCACCGCAGAGCTAAAAGTCAAACTCCGCCTATGAGTAGGGTCAACTTAATAAGTCTGTTATCATAAATCTGACTTTGAACCAATTGTGTAGAATGACTTGTATGTTGTGCGAGCGTGTGTTTAGGAAGAGTAAAGCTGGTGTGAAACTGCGTTTGTGGACTCAGTCATATAGGCTGAAAACCAAAATGACACAGACTCCTGATTACAAGACAGAAAGTTGTGTAATGTGAAAGGAACAGCGACTGACTGACTGATGACCGTCGAGTAAGTTGTCTGTACCTTATGGGCCATAATGGTGACACGTGAATTAAACTTCATGCAAAACTCATCTCTCTCCTATGAGATAGGACGACTTCTTTTGCCATTCTTCTGAAATATCTTTTGGCAGCGATTTTGTGGATTTTGTGCAGCTAGATTGCAGGCTCGGCCTCAGTCTGGGTTTTGGTTTGTGACCTCCAGAGCTGGTTTTAGCCTGACACTATTCCCTGTGCCCTCCCTCCCTCCCTCCCTCCCTCCCTCCCTCCCTCCCTCCCTCCCTCCCTCCCTCTATCTCTCCACATCCAGCTGAAGGGGGGGTCTGGCTTCTAAAAACAGCCTCTGAAGTGCTGTGTGGAACGCCGTGGTTAAGGCTGACCTCTGCTAGCCGAGGTCTGCTGAGAAGACGGGCTGAACGTGTTATATTGGTAGTGTATAGTAGAGCAGTGTTGCGCTGTTATGAGATCTAGCCTACTCGTTTATTACTGTGACAGTTTGAAGTTTAACGGCGAGGTTCTGTGGGTGGAAAAAGAAACTTTGTTTGTTTATGCCTTTCTTGCACAGCAGTTTATTTATGTGAAGGAGCTTGTGTGTGTAGAAATGGAGCTTGTGTGTAGAAATGGAGCTTGTGTGTAGAAATGGAGTTTGTGTGTAGAGAAATGTGGGTTTATTCACTAACACAAACAATGGCTCGCCTATCACTGAAACCCACAATGGCATGTCTGTTTTTTTGTGTTGCTAAATGAAATGAACATAATATTTCCATCTGTATGATTTTCTCTAACACACCAAGAAGAACTAGGATGACAAACATTGCTCCTCGTTCAGTAGCTCCTGTAAGCACATTTCTGTTGGCCATATTTAATTATTTCCCTGGGTAACTTTTGATGAACCCAGTCAACAAATCTTTTCTTAGACTTGGCAAGTTGGCAGGCAGTTGAACCTGATAATTCCCAGATGGAATTCATTGGAAAGCTCATGGCAGATAATTTAGGTCACCATTTGTTTCATTCCCTGGCCTTATAATTTGTTTTCATAATTGAATTGACCTCTCAGATATGATCTATTGATTTGTTCCCATGTGGCAGTATGCATGGACCACAACCAAGACAATCAAGTCTATGATATGAACAAAGTCTGTGTTGTGTCTTTGTAGATGTGCTGGTCTATTGGATGCAGATGTCTGATGGGGTCAGTGAGTCACCAGCTGTGTGAAAGAAGCTTCTTCACAAAGTTCAGAGATACAAATATAATACTTTAACTTCATAAATATGGCTCTTGTTTTAAACCATAAAAGTTGGGGGATCATCAGGTTGTGAATACAGACTCAATGTATGTTTAGCACACATTTCATTAGGCTAAACATGTAGAGGCTCTGCTCATCGCCGATGAGCAGGCGTCACACCAACCACCACCATTTGCATTCAGTTTTCAGAGACTTCCTCATAAAACTCACACAGCAAAAAAGATCCATCTCAATGAATCATCTAGTCTTGTATACGAGAGATCAGCCGAGCAGCATTTTGGTGAACAAACCGCGTCACTGGGTGGCAACGGCAATGGAACCCTATGGAGCATGAGCTTGAGTGTCTGACTCTTGCCGGCTGACCCTGTTTACATTTGAAAAACTGTGACAGTTCACACAACTTTAACACGACATGCATATATTATACATCAAACTCTTGAGCTAATTCTGCTCTCACTCAGAATGTCAAAATATAAGCGATGTGATGTATAGTTTTTGAGATATTAACGTTTGTTTGGCAGAACTCATACTAGTTAACTGCCGCGGCGTTCCGCATTTCTGGGTGGCAGTGACGTGATGCTGATTCGTCCTATTCCATCTTGAAAACATTGAATAGAATTAGAATCTTATCTTGAAATAGGGCAGAATAAGGCTGATCACCCCACAGTATCAAGAATATGACTGGCTCGTTCATGCAAATTCTAGAAAAAAGGTGAAACCATTTTGCTCAGTTGCCATTTTCTTAAAGCCCCTGGAAATCCAAATCCACAATAACCTTCTAACTATGTAATTTCGGGTCTTATGTGCATAATAGTAAGCATCTAAAACTATTAGGCATTAGTTTCAATCCAAATCCTAAATATTGCCATTTAAGTTTTTGTACTGTTCCTGATGTTGGGTTTGAAGTGGGCGTGGTTATGCTCCAGGTGTATTACACAATAAGCTCTGCGAACCAACCAATCAGGCTGAAGTGCCTCTACCCTGCAAATTCAAAAAGTGCATCACAATGTATCAACAAGTTGTGCAGCACTGTGGGGGAGGGGAGGGGGGGGATCACTGGGAGCACTTCAGCAGACACGCCTCCACAGTACTTGGTGCCATTTTTAATCATTCAAATTTGGCTGGGTGGTTAATAACAAATCTTTCTGTGGTGTGACAACCTTAAAACAAAAGTATTTATGGACACAAAAATAATGCTTCAGTTTCAACACTCAATACTTGATTCAACAACGCCCCCCCCCCCCCCTCCTCTCTCTCAAGCAACAGCTGTACGTTGTTCAGGAGTAGCAGACCTCTGCACGAGCGGAAACGTGCGTTTGAGAACAGGGCGTCCAGGCCGTGGTGCGGCCCCTGAGGGACTCCTGCAGAATGGAACATGACAGTTATTCTTCTACTGCTCCCAGGAGGACGCTGCGTGAATCCGCTGAGCGCTCACCGTTTCAGGGCCTGTTAGACTCCCTCGCTCTCCCTGTGGTGGCGGAAGCGGAGGCCCTCTAGCTCAAGTGTTGAGCCCACAGTCTAATGAAAGCCATGTGCGGGTCATTAACCTGGCACTTTGAGCGTTTGGGCCCCAGCAGAAACACGGCGCTGGTGTCCGGGCCCCGGGTGCAGAGCTGAAGTCAGATTAGGAGCCAGGCTTTGACAGAACTGTCTGTGTAGGGAAACAGCACAGCGTTAGTTCAGTTTCCACACAGGCTGCCCCCCCCCCCCCCCCCCCTGCTCTTTGTGATGTGTTGGCTTCTGTTGGACGCCTTCACTGTTTTGCTCCCGCCCCGCAGCTGCTTCTCATGTAGAATGACGTGGCTGTGTGTGTGTGTGTGTGTGTGTGTGTGTGTGTCTGTGTGTGTGTGTGTGTGTGTGTGTGTGTGTGTGTGTGTGTGTGTCTGTGTGTAATTAAGTCTTATGTAAGCAAAATGCGTTGGTTCATTTTTGTTTCTGATGCGTATGTCTTTGTAACCTTAGCATAAGAATTCAAGTTCATTTGCTTGCCTTTGCTTTGAACTGGATGCCTCTGCTCCTCTGAGTGTGATGATAGTTTGTCTCCCAGTAGCAGACGGACTGTAGGGTCTATTTAGCTCTGGAGCACTGGTCTTTATCCTCGCCGCTAACAGCATAAGCTGTGTTGATCAATCATTTTCTCGCTATAAATATTTATATCCCAAGCAGCAACCTGCTGCCATGCGTCTAAATTTCTCCCTTTCTCTAAGCAACACATTCATTGTGTTGACTCCTGTAAATGAATGAGTATCTGTGACAGCCGTCTGTTAATTTCTTCTCGGCCCCTGGCTGTGCTGCCAGCAGCAGTTAACAAGCTCGTTGAGCTTCTCCCAGAGTTTAGATTACAGGCATGGCCTGGTTTAGGACTAAGCATCAGACACGCTGGTTTAGAACTAAGCATCAGACACGCTGGTTTAGGACTAAGCATCAGACACGCTGGTTTAGGACTAAGCATCAGGCATGGGCTGGTTTAGGACTAAGCATCAGACATGGCCTGGTTTAGAACTAAGCATCAGACACGCTGGTTTAGGACTAAGCATCAGACATGGCCTGGTTTAGGACTAAGCATCAGACATGGGCTGGTTTAGGACTAAGCATCAGACACGCTGGTTTAGGACTAAGCATCAGACATGGCCTGGTTTAGGACTAAGCATCAGACACGCTGGATTCACAAAGAGAATATGCTGCCGCTTTTTCAACTCTCTGTGACAAGGCAGTCTGCTCCTCTCTGTCTTTGTCTCTGTCTCTCTCTGTTGCTATCTGTCTCTGTCTCTCTCTGTTGCTATCTGTCTCTGTCTCTCTCTGTTGCTATCTGTCTGTCTCTCTCTGTTGCTATCTGTCTCTGTCTCTCTCTGTTGCTATCTGTCTCTGTCTCTCTCTGTTGCTATCTGTCTCTGTCTCTCTCTGTTGCTATCTGTCTCTATCTCTCTCTGTTGCTATCTGTCTCTGTCTCTCTCTGTTGCTATCTGTCTCTGTCTCTCTCTGCTCTGTTGCTATCTGTCTCGTCTCTCTCTGTTGCTATCTGTCTCTGTCTCTCTCTGTTGCTATCTGTCTCTGTCTCTCTCTGCTCTGTTGCTATCTGTCTCTGTCTCTCTCTCTGTTGCTATCTGTCTTTGTCTCTCTCTGTTGCTAGCTGTCTGTCTCTCTCTGTTGCTATCTGTCTCTGTCTCTCTCTGTTGCTATCTGTCTCTGTCTCTCTCTGTTGCTATCTGTCTCTGTCTCTCTCTGCTCTGTTGCTATCTGTCTCTGTCTCTCTCTGTTGCTATCTGTCTCTGTCTCTCTCTGTTGCTATCTGTCTCTGTCTCTCTCTGTTGCTATCTGTCTGTGTCTCTCTCTGTTGCTATCTGTCTCTGTCTCTCTCTGTTGCTATTTGTCTCTGTCTCTCTCTGTTGCTATCTGTCTTTGTCTCTCTCTGTTGCTATCTCTCTCTGTCTCTCTCTGTTGCTCTCTGTCTCTCTCTGTTGCTATCTGTCTCTGTCTCTCTCTGTTGCTATCTGTCTCTGTCTCTCTCTGTTGCTATCTGCCTCTGTCTCTCTCTGTTGCTATCTGTCTCTGTCTGTCTCTGCTCTGTTGCTATCTGTCTCTGTCTCTCTCTGCTCTGTTGCTATCTGTCTCTGTCTCTCTCTGTTGCTATCTGTCTCTGTCTCTCTCTGTTGCTATCTGTCTCTGTCTCTCTCTGTTGCTATCTGTCTCTGTCTCTCTCTGCTCTGTTGCTATCTGTCTCTGTCTCTCTCTGTTGCTATCTGTCTATGTCTCTCTCTGTTGCTATCTGTCTATGTCTCTCTCTGTTGCTATCTGTCTATGTCTCTCTCTGTTGCTATCTGTCTCTGTCTCTCTCTGTTGCTATCTGTCTATGTCTCTCTCTGTTGCTATCTGTCTATGTCTCTATCTGTTGCTATCTGTCTATGTCTCTCTCTGTTGCTATCTGTCTATGTCTCTCTCTGTTGCTATCTGTCTCTGTCTCTCTCTGTTGCTATCTGTCTCTGTCTCTCTCTGTTGCTATCTGTCTCTGTCTCTCTCTGCTCTGTTGCTATCTGTCTCTGTCTCTCTCTGTTGCTATCTGCCTCTGTCTCTCTCTGTTGCTATCTGTCTCTGTCTCTCTCTGCTCTGTTGCTATCTGTCTCTGTCTCTCTCTGCTCTGTTGCTATCTGTCTCTGTCTCTCTCTGTTGCTATCTGTCTCTGTCTCTCTCTGCTCTGTTGCTATCTGTCTCTGTCTCTCTCTGTTGCTATCTGTCTCTGTCTCTCTCTGTTGCTATCTGTCTCTGTCTCTCTCTGTTGCTATCTGTCTCTGTCTCTCTCTGCTCTGTTGCTATCTGTCTCTGTCTCTCTCTGCTCTGTTGCTATCTGTCTCTGTCTCTCTCTGTTGCTATCTGTCTCTGTCTCTCTCTGTTGCTATCTGTCTCTGTCTCTCTCTGCTCTGTTGCTATCTGTCTCTGTCTCTCTCTGTTGCTATCTGTCTCTGTCTCTCTCTGTTGCTATCTGTCTCTGTCTCTCTCTGTTGCTATCTGTCTCTGTCTCTCTCTGTTGCTATCTGTCTCTATCTCTCTCTGTTGCTATCTGTCTCTGTCTCTCTCTGTTGCTATCTGTCTCTGTCTCTCTCTGTTGCTATCTGTCTCTGTCTCTCTCTGTTGCTATCTGTCTCTGTCCCTCTCTGTTGCTATCTGTCTCTGTCTCTCTCTGTTGCTATCTGTCTCTGTCTCTCTCTGTTGCTATCTGTCTCTGTCTCTCTCTGCTCTGTTGCTATCTGTCTCTGTCTCTCTCTGTTGCTATCTGTCTCTGTCTCTCTCTGTTGCTATCTGTCTCTGTCTCTCTCTGTTGCTATCTGTCTCTGTCTCTCTCTGTTGCTATCTGTCTCTGTCTCTCTCTGTTGCTATCTGTCTCTGTCCCTCTCTGTTGCTATCTGTCTCTATCTCTCTCTGTTGCTATCTGTCTCTGTCTCTCTCTGTTGCTATCTGTCTCTGTCTCTCTCTGTTGCTATCTGTCTCTGTCTCTCTCTGTTGCTATCTGTCTCTGTCTCTCTCTGTTGCTATCTGTCTCTGTCTCTCTCTGTTGCTATCTGTCTCTGTCTCTCTCTGTTGCTATCTGTCTCTGTCTCTCTCTGTTGCTATCTGTCTCTCTCTGTTGCTATCTGTCTTTGTCTCTCTCTTTTGCTATCTGTCTCTGTCTCTCTCTGTTGCTATCTGTCTCTGTCTCTCTCTGTTGCTATCTGTCTCTGTCTCTCTCTGTTGCTATCTGCCTTTGTCTCTCTCTGTTGCTATCTGTCTCTGTCTCTCTCTGTTGCTATCTGCCTTTGTCTCTCTCTGTTGCTATCTGTCTCTGTCTCTCCCTCTCTCCTGTTCTCTGCCTGTGTTCTTTCTCCCTCTTTCTCCATTGGATACAACATATTTCATCTTCAGGCCCCCGGCGGGCTTCAAGCGGCAGACATGTCTGCTTGCCATCAGGCAGCATGCTACAGGCTTCATCCTGTGTGACGGGGTTGAGCTTCCTGTGTTCCGGCAAAGAAAGGGCAGACTCAGCAAACACAGGGAGACCAGGGGGGGCTTAGTGTACGCCAGCCCCCAGCTCCACAGCCTGAGCCCTGGGCGAATGCCGTCACAGACAGGATCCCCCAACCAGGCTGCGTTTCAGCCGGCTGAGCACTGCTGAGAAATTGGATGCACCCGGCCTTAGTCTGGGTCTGCTTTGAGAGGATGACATAAACGCTAAAGCAGATGCCTCAGTCAGTGCAGCCTCAAGTTCAAGCTCAAGTCAAATGTTCCTCCTATTTCTAGAACGGGTTATGTGGGTAGGGTAGAACATCGGAAATATCACCACTTGTTAAAAGTGTAGGTTTATCTGCTGTATCTACTAGCTTGTGGCACCTTGTGAAACCAATGTAATGCTTTTGTGCCCCACAGAAGCTCCTGTGGGTGGACTTGTGGAGTGAGTGCAGAGACCAGGTGGAGAGGACGAGATAGAAATAGCTTGTTAGCACTGCACAGCTATATTCAACAGTGAGTTGGAGTCGTGAATAGTGATGTGGACTTGGCCTTCCTCCAGAGGTTTTGCCTCAATTGTCTGTGCCGAACCGCTCAAACAGTGAGGGCGGACAAGCTGCGACAATATGCCAACCCTATTCAAAGCAAATTTATTTTAGGCGTTGAAAAGATTCGAAAAATGCTAAAGTGTTATTGATTTTCTGTCTGAAGCACTGCAGTTACCTGAAGTTCCTTTCAAGGCAATATTCCAGCAGAAGTGTATTTTTAGCTGCTGCCACACATGTGGGGAATGCTAGCTGGGAGCCACCCTGTGTGGCTAAGTGTTTAGCTGCTGCCACACATGTGGGGAATGCTGGCTATGAGCCACCCTGTGTGGCTAAGTGTTTTGTGAACTGCCTTTCCACAGGCTGCCCTGTTACTATCATGTTATATATAGAAAAATAATGATCATTATAGTTCCAGTCCTGGTCCTGTTCTGATTGGCTGAGATACATGATTTGCTGAAAATACCCAATTCATTTACACATGTAAAACCGGCTTTTAAATATAATGCTGAAAATCACCACTCAATGTCAATGTACTGTGCCAAGTAGGCAGCAAGCAATTGGTTCAGGCAGCTACTGTTCAAGTGCAATATCCTATTACTTGGCCAAAGAATCCATTTAACTAATTATAATTGTTTAATAATTACCTATTTAAAATATAGGTTTTACTGAATATTTGCATTCTTTCTTTTTTAACACAACCAATCTATCAAATCAGTATGCCAGTTGATGCAGTGCTTCATAGTGGTTAAAGTTCCGCTATAGACATACATATAGCTAAACTGCTAAGCTAAGCTACGTTAACAACATTCCTTCAATATCTTGGGTAAATCATTTTCCATTATTTTAGAGCACCTTCCAAAAACAATTACATGTCTGTCTGCTTTTTGTGTGTGTTCTTATATGACAAAAGCAATATTATAGATTATATACTATAATATTACTTTCTAATAATTAGAATTTGAAAGGTCATAAGCTACATAGCAATTTGGTGGTTTGAATGGTCTGAAAATGACAGAACATTGACCTTTTCTGTCTCTTCCTACTAATCTTTCCTGTATTCCGACAATAAATAGGACATTTCTCTCTCATCTTCTGTCACG
Source organism: Poromitra crassiceps (assembly GCF_964638095.1). Lineage (NCBI taxonomy): Eukaryota > Metazoa > Chordata > Actinopteri > Beryciformes > Melamphaidae > Poromitra > Poromitra crassiceps. The sequence goes on from NC_139624.1 coordinate 102,821,480, forward strand.
TTTTGCTGTTGTTTTTGAGAAACAAATGCATGGCCAAAACCAACATGTCTTTAGACCACTAAAATGCTAACTGGCTAACTATGGCTAATGAAAGCATGTTAGATTCCTTTTTTTTCTTCACAGCGGTGGTTTTGACATGTCATAGCAGGATAAACACGGGTAATAACATGAATGATGGTTCTATTCCATGTAGGTGTTGCAGTACCAAGGCCCTGGTACTGTGCATGCTGGCTCATTGGCCCTGGTACTGTGCATGCTGGCTCATTGGCCCTGGTACTGTGCATGCTGGCTCATTGGCCCTGGTACTGTGCATGCTGGCTCATTGGCCCTGGTACTGTGCATGCTGGCTCATTGGCCCTGGTACTGTGCATGCTGGCTCATTGGCCCTGGTACTGTGCATGCTGGCTCATTGGCCCTGGTACTGTGCATGCTGGCTCATTGGCCCTGGTACTGTGCATGCTGGCTCATTGGCCCTGGTACTGTGCATGCTGGCTCATTGGCCCTGGTACTGTGCATGCTGGCTCATTGGCCCTGGTACTGTGCATGCTGGCTCATTGGCCCTGGTACTGTGCATGCTGGCTCATTGGCCCTGGTACTGTGCATGCTGCCTCATTGGCCCTGGTACTGTGCATGCTGCCTCATTGGCCCTGGTACTGTGCATGCTGGCTCATTGGCCCTGGTACTGTGCATGCTGGCTCATTGGCCCTGGTACTGTGCATGCTGCCTCATTGGCCCTGGTACTGTGCATGCTGGCTCATTGGCCCTGGTACTGTGCATGCTGGCTCATTGGCCCTGGTACTGTGCATGCTGCCTCATTGGCCCTGGTACTGTGCATGCTGGCTCATTGGCCCTGGTACTGTGCATGCTGGCTCATTGGCCCTGGTACTGTGCATGCTGGCTCATTGGCCCTGGTACTGTGCATGCTGGCTCTTTGGCACTGGAACAACTCAATGGATTTGAACCATCATTAGTGTTATTAGTTAGTTACACCCATTGACTGTATATATATGGACGTAGCCTAGCTTTGTTTTTTGGACCCCCATGTTGAAGCATATCCATGGTTGAAGTGGTCTGTCATGTCACCGTCTTGAGGTTCTTGCGTAGCTCACGGGAGACAGCAAATTCTGCCTGCGTACAGTACAGTTGTTATGAAAGGTGAAATGGAAATAGCTATATCCACCTTATTTTTGAATGCCCCGCTGTAAAAAATAATTATGGGTACAAGGTCCGGTTTAAGTGACCTGATTGTTGCAGCTTGCCATTTCCTAAAACGGTTGATTTGAAAACTCTGCAGGCAAGATGGCCGCCTATACTCCCTTCTTTACCCTGGCAGAATTCCTCCCCCATAAACTAACATAACATGTAACATGTAACTGACATGTAACTGTTTAGTTAAACTCGCATTCCAGGAATATTGTATTTACTGCGCTGCTCCAAAGATAACGTAGTTGGCTCGAGCCTGTTTCGTCTTGGAACCCACTCGCTTTGCGCCAGAACACAATCGATTTGGGGGTGGAACACGGCAGGATTGGCCAACACCAACGGCAGTGCCCAGAACTGTCAAATCAAATCATCGATAGAGACGCTATGGCCCGCCTCCCAGTATTTTCAGTGTATCAGAGTTAGATAGAGAACGTGACAAATATAGCCACGTTATGGTTATAAACAACAAACTAACGCTGGTGATCCGTATGGAAACAGTGTTACTCGAAATGGTTAAAAGTTATATCAATTTGGTCATTCAGTGGCGTTTTACTGGTGCCGCGTCTATGTGCCGACAGGCCGCAGTGCCGACAGGTCGCAATGCCGATAGCCCACAAGCAGAACCAGCTGAGCGAGGCGGCGTGCAGCGTGTCGGTGGAGCTAACCTCTCCCAGCCCCCACGCCAAACCTAACCTCCCCCCATGCCTAAATCTAACCTCCCCCAGACCCTAACCCAAAACCTAACCTCTCCCACCCCCACGCCTAAACCTAAGGTCGGCATTGCGGGTGGTCGGCATAGCGGGTGGACACCGTTTTACTGCCATGTAACATAGCTAGCTAGCCGCTAACATTAGCCACAGTAGGCGATTACACATGATGCACTGCGCTCTTAAAGGGATATTTATCGACGAGATTTTTGCCAAGCTGGACCTGATTAGTGATTTGCTCCGTTCGTTCGCCCAGACGGGTGTGAAGCTGTCAGCAACAAGGCTGGGAGGATCACACCGGAAGAAAAACCCATAGGCATCATGGCCGCTAGAAATAAGGTGGATAGGTCAAAACTGTGTTTTGGTCTATTCTGTAAACATGCTTAATCACTGTTACAAATTGGGGCATATTAACATGGGGGGAATGGGAACGACTCCCTTTTGGTTCCACCCTCAAGTGGCCATTTGAGGAACTACAGCTTTCAGGATCACTTTCGCAGCTTCCTCTGTAAAACCCTGAGCTAGACCACTGGTTACACCTGTGTTTACCCTGCTATGACAGGTCAAAATGGTTGCTGTGAAAAAGGTCTATATTGACTGGATGAAAAAGACAAATTATACAGAAAGTTACCATGTGGTTAGCTTGTTAGCTATCGTTATTACAACTCTGTTAGCATTTTGTGACCCTATGTGACGTTAAAACAGAATACAAAAATAGAAACCACATGTCAATGACACCTTACATCATGTTATATTTAATTGAAAGTCAAAATAGCCTAAGTGATGACGAGTCAGGAGTGACGGAAAGTAGACTCCTTAACATTATTGGCAATGATCTCTAAATACCTTTTTCCACGGTGCTTTCTATGTGAATACCATAATAAGCTGTTTTCCCCCAACAATATTTTATTTTCCAGTTTTTGTGAATACCATGCTGTTTTGTTGAGAAACATCCATAAAGTGCAAATGCTCATGTAATATGGAAACTATGATGGAAATTCTAGTGATTTTTTTGCCCACATCCCTATCAATTACTGTGTCGTGGGATAGACTAGTGTTTCTGTGGAAAGATCACATTAGAAATAACAGCACATCGGACCCTCGGCCCATAGCAAAGTCCTGGAAACAATGAAGCAGAGAAACCAAAAAATAAAAGACATCAACATCAGTCTCATTAGTAAGATGGATGACACAAGAGGCTGTCGGGCCAAAGAGAGGACAGTGAAGTGGGATCTGTTCTCAGAGGGCAGCTTGATCCATTGCTTTTGTCTGCTGTCAGAGGGCTCTCTGGATGGGTGGGGTGCAGTGAGGGGGGAGTTAGAGACACAGACGGACACTGTTTGGTATTCTCCTTCAGTTCTGTCGGACGGCTTGTACGTCTCCCGGCCCAGACGTGATGTCCCCCCCCACTCTGGTTTGAAGGGTATGCAGAGTCAAGAGGTCACGGTTTAGCTTGGCTGCCGATGGAGGGATGAAGTGAGCAATTGTGTGGGTGGTATGGAGAGGGAGGGAGAACAAGGGAGAGGAAGGGAGGATGGGAGTAGGAAGAAGCCAAAGATATGCCACAGACACAGTCCCAAAGACATCTTAATGTTTAAAGTGGTATCATCTAAATCCAATGCCTTAGAAGGAAAATGGAATAGAGTTCAAGATAATGTTGTAAGTCTAAAATTCAGTTGTAATGGTCTGAAAATGTGGTTTATTGCTCTATTTCTCAATTTTTTTTATTTTGCCAAACTGGACTTGTCATTCTAATTGCTATTAAAAATATTCAATTGAACTTGAAGAAGAGGGAGAGAAGAGACAGACAGACAGACAGACAGGCAGACGGCCAGGCAGGCAGACAGGCAGACAGACAGACAGGCAGACAAACAGACAGACAGACAGACAGGCAGGCAGACAAACAGACAGGCAGACAGGCAGACAGACAGACAGACAGACAGACAGACAGACAGACATACATGCAGACCGATAGACAGACAGACAGGCAGACGGACAGGCAGACAGACAGACAGACAGACAGACAGACAGGCAGACAGACAGACAGACAGACAGACAGACAGACAGAGAGGCAGGCAGACAGACAGACACACAGACAGACAGATAGACAGACAGGCAGACAGACAGACAGACAGGCAGACAGACAGACAGACAGACAGACAGACAGACAGACAGACAGACAGACAGACAGACAGACCCAAATAGATGAGGGGGGATGAGAGAGAATAACGGGCTAACTGAGTAGTAGAGGCTATAGGAAAGTCTTAAAGATCTTTCCTTTAGGACTTGAGGCAGAGCCCCTTTCCCCTCCGAGCAGGGAACTGTGCACCGCCCTTTCCTGTTTTTCCTTCTTTTCCATTCCTCCTTTTCACGGCCGGAGAAGAACAGTAATCCTGAGGGAAGTCCAGGGCTCGGCTCTGAGCTGCTCTGTGTTTCTGCAGTGTTGTCTGTTTCTCTCCCTCCCTCACTCTGCCCATCTCCACTGTCTGCTGCCTGTGGACCTTCTCATGATTCATCATGGTATTACTGGCTGCCAGCAGTTTAGTGCTGCCAAGTGCTTGCAGACGTAGCTACTTTGAAAGGAAAGTAAATCCACTTATTCATGACAGGGATCTGTGACTGAGATGCACAGATAAGCTGGCTTTTCTGTGTGCTTTACACATTGTGGCCCAGGGACCGGCCAGGAGTCCTTGGGGGGGTCCCCATTAAAATGAGGAATAGTTTTATTTCACCATAATTTCATTTATTAGAACTCCAGTTAGGGAATGTATAAGAATATCTATCCTATCTACTAGCGATGGGATGAAAATGTGACAATACACATCATGGGGCAGAACGATCTGATCAAGATGTGGGTCCGTAGCCTGTACTACACCTACACCGCATCATTCTCCCCTTTCATCCTTTTCAGCGGACAGAATCATCATGAGAAAATGGGGGAGGGAGGGCCGGTGGTGAGAAACGGGGGTGTTACCACAACCGGTCCAAATCCAGCATGACTGCATCATGGTTGTCCTGGCTCGCCTTTCCCCAAAGTGCAGTATAACAGTGTTCCCGGTCCCACTTGACTATGCCGGTCCCACTTGACTATCCTGGTCCGGGAGCGTTCAGTCCCTCAGGAATGCCTGAGAGGCTCGGCCCGTTTTAGTCACGCACCACAGTGTCTGCCATGCATCACCTTCTCCTGCCAGCAGGGACAGCTTCGCAAGAGCCGATAAAACACCGGCGCCGTGGTTAGTCACAGTCACAGCTCAGGTGTGTGCGACACATGGATAAGCACGGATAAAGAACATGCCAGTGTTTTGTGTGTCGTGTCGATGTGAGAGTGAGGCAGAGAGACAGAGACTCCGTGCAGGCCACATGAAGAGAGTGGGAGTGTGTTATTCTCTGTTCTCTCACCAAGGTGATGCTCGCTAAATAAAGTCCTTTTCTGTCAGAGATAGATTCAAGATTCAAGATTCAAGATTTTTATTGTCACTCCATGGTACAAGTATCACGTGTGAAATTCTTGTGCTGTGGACTCCGTTTACAACATAGTACAAATAACAGGGCATATGAGTGCAAAAACAACAAGAGACACAACAAGCAATAAGGCAGTATAGTGATAAGACAAGTCAGAGACAGTGGCATATTCACTGCACATAGGTGCACATGTCCTGTGCATACTTTAGCCGTGCTTAAACATTTTAAATTCGGCGTATTTGACATATAGGTGCAAATAGCATATTTCTTATTAAACATACAATTAAACTCTGCGTTTTAAATTCGGCGTATTTGACATACGGGTGCAAATAGCATATTCCTTATTAAACATACAATTAAACGTTAGACATACGTAATGGTAGCAGCTACAGTACGGTACAGTACGGCTACTACACTATTTGTGTATGTTAAGGAGTCTCGTTACCAGCAGGAGATACGCCAGCTCTGTCTCACTGCCTGGAATTTTCCTTTATTTTCAATCTGTCCCATGGGCAGAAATACTTTTGAGCATTGTGGTTGTTTTGCCAAATTCCCTTAATAGTCCCCATCCCTCCCTCCCACGCATTAGCACTGTTATTCACGTCTGTCCCACAACATATATGCATTAGCACTGTTATTCACGTCTGTGACTGTCCCACAACATATATGCATTAGCACTGTTATTCATGTCTGTCCCACAACATATATGCATTAGCACTGTTATTCATGTCTGTCCCACAACATATATGCATTAGCACTGTTATTCATGTCTGTCCCACAACATATATGCATTAGCACTGTTATTCATGCCTGTCCCACAACATATATGCATTAGCACTGTTATTCATGTCTGTCCCACAACATATATGCATTAGCACTGTTATTCATGTCTGTCCCACAACATATATGCATTAGCACTGTTATTCACGTCTGTCCCACAACATATATGCATTAGCACTGTTATTCATGTCTGTCCCACAACATATATGCATTAGCACTGTTATTCATGTCTGTCCCACAACATATATGCATTAGCACTGTTATTCATGTCTGTCCCACAACATATATGCATTAGCACTGTTATTCACGTCTGTCCCACAACATATATGCATTAGCACTGTTATTCACGTCTGTGACTGTCCCACACCATATATGCATTAGCACTGTTATTCATGTCTGTCCCACACCATATATGCATTAGCACTGTTATTCATGTCTGTCCCACAACATATATGCATTAGCACTGTTATTCATGTCTGTCCCACAACATATATGCATTAGCACTGTTATTCACGTCTGTCCCACAACATATATGCATTAGCACTGTTATTCATGTCTGTCCCACAACATATATGCATTAGCACTGTTATTCATGTCTGTCCCACAACATATATGCATTAGCACTGTTATTCATGTCTGTCCCACAACATATATGCATTAGCACTGTTATTCATGTCTGTCCCACAACATATATGCATTAGCACTGTTATTCACGTCTGTCCCACAACATATATGCATTAGCACTGTTATTCACATCTGTCCCACAACATATATGCATTAGCACTGTTATTCATGTCTGTCCCACAACATATATGCATTAGCACTGTTATTCACGTCTGTCCCACAACATATATGCATTAGCACTGTTATTCACGTCTGTCCCACAACATATATGCATTAGCACTGTTATTCATGTCTGTCCCACAACATATATGCATTAGCACTGTTATTCATGTCTGTCCCACAACATATATGCATTAGCACTGTTATTCACGTCTGTCCCACAACATATATGCATTAGCACTGTTATTCACATCTGTCCCACAACATATATGCATTAGCACTGTTATTCACGTCTGTCCCACAACATATATGCATTAGCACTGTTATTCACGTCTGTCCCACAACATATATGCATTAGCACTGTTATTCATGTCTGTCCCACAACATATATGCATTAGCACTGTTATTCATGTCTGTCCCACAACATATATGCATTAGCACTGTTATTCATGTTTGTCCCACAACATATATGCATTAGCACTGTTATTCACGTCTGTCCCACAACATATATGCATTAGCACTGTTATTCACGTCTGTCCCACAACATATATGCATTAGCACTGTTATTCACATCTGTCCCACAACATATATGCATTAGCACTGTTATTCACGTCTGTCCCACAACATATATGCATTAGCACTGTTATTCACATCTGTCCCACAACATATATGCATTAGCACTGTTATTCATGTCTGTCCCACAACATATATGCATTAGCACTGTTATTCACGTCTGTCCCACAACATATATGCATTAGCACTGTTATTCACATCTGTCCCACAACATATATGCATTAGCACTGTTATTCACGTCTGTCCCACAACATATATGCATTAGCACTGTTATTCATGTCTGTCCCACAACATATATGCATTAGCACTGTTATTCATGTCTGTCCCACAACATATATGCATTAGCACTGTTATTCACGTCTGTCCCACCACATATATGCATTAGCACTGTTATTCATGTCTGTCCCACAACATATATGCATTAGCACTGTTATTCACGTCTGTCCCACAACATATATGCATTAGCACTGTTATTCACATCTGTCCCACAACATATATGCATTAGCACTGTTATTCACGTCTGTCCCACAACATATATGCATTAGCACTGTTATTCACGTCTGTCCCACAACATATATGCATTAGCACTGTTATTCATGTCTGTCCCACAACATATATGCATTAGCACTGTTATACATGTCTGTCCCACAACAAATATGCATTAGCACTGTTATTCATGTCTGTCCCACAACATATATGCATTAGCACTGTTATTCACGTCTGTCCCACAACATATATGCATTAGCACTGTTATTCACGTCTGTCCCACAACATATATGCATTAGCACTGTTATTCATGTTTGTCCCACAACATATATGCATTAGCACTGTTATTCATGTCTGTCCCACAACATATATGCATTAGCACTGTTATTCATGTCTGTCCCACAACATATATGCATTAGCACTGTTATTCACGTCTGTCCCACAACATATATGCATTAGCACTGTTATTCATGTCTGTCCCACAACATATATGCATTAGCACTGTTATTCATGTCTGTCCCACAACATATATGCATTAGCACTGTTATTCATGTCTGTCCCACAACATATATGCATTAGCACTGTTATTCACGTCTGTCCCACAACATATATGCATTAGCACTGTTATTCATGTCTGTCCCACAACATATATGCATTAGCACTGTTATTCATGTCTGTCCCACAACATATATGCATTAGCACTGTTATTCACGTCTGTCCCACAACATATATGCATTAGCACTGTTATTCATGTCTGTCCCACAACATATATGCATTAGCACTGTTATTCATGTCTGTCCCACAACATATATGCATTAGCACTGTTATTCATGTCTGTCCCACAACATATATGACCGCCACAATATTCAAGCTGCTTGCTTACAAAGCCTTGCTTATTGGGGCATGCACTTTTAAAACCCAGCAGATCAAACTAACCATGCATCATTCTTAGTGGTTTTCAATGATGTACTTGGCATTGTCGTGCTTGAGCAAATATGGTGTCTGTCTGAGCATCATGGTTGCTGGGGCTTTCACATCAAGATGTGCAGATTGATGCTGCTTTTGTGTGCTGTCGGAAATATTGTATTTTCTGCAAAGTCTGGATTTCATTTACCTTATCTGAACCCTGAGCTTTTCAGGAGCACTTGAAGGCAGCATTAGCTCCTGCTCCTTGCCCTTTCCTGGCCTGCTCTCAGCAGGCGCTCTGCTCTATATTTTACTGACGTTTTTTAGAGCATTCCACTCTGCAGCTGCTAAGCTTCACGGGATAGAAGAGGCCATGGTTGTTTTTCTAACTTGACACCTCGCTGGCGTTTTATACACGTAGTTTGCATTTGAATGATTCCCTGGAACTTTGCGCTGGAGTCCAAACCCCAGCAAGAATGCTAAGGAAATAACTGCGTTTGTGGTTTTGCTGTAAGAGGAATGTGAATATATTTTCCTTGCCCTTCAGCTCAGTGTTCATGTGTCTACTTCAACAATAGAAGAAATCACAGCACCACCTCTCACAATAACTAACGCCATTGCAGCTTGCTCAATAGTTGACCACTTTGCTCTATTTGAAGTGTTCACCTAGCGATTCCGTGCTTGTATTCTCGTCCACTGGATGAAGAACGGCAGCGCATTGCCTTAAGCATGTCCAACAGAGAGCGTGCCCTCGCTGTGAAGGTGACAGAGTGGTCTAAACTGTAAGCAGGGACACACAGCAGAGAAGAGGTTCCAGCCATCTGATCTGATGTGGGGGGCTGCAGACTGGCTGTCTCCCCCGCTGGGTCTATATAAATGGACACAGACACTCATGCGAACACACAGGCACTCAGGAATGCTTCACTCAACACCGTGCGCGCTCAACGTCAGAGCTTCCTTTACCACACTGTTAAGGGAATGTCCTCTTTTAATGTAGCCGCTATGAATAGCCAGCAACAACAGCCAATGGCCTAGTAGCAAGGTTATAAAAGGAAAATTTTTTGTCCTGTTGTATTCCGTTTATGTCTTTCAGTTGGAGAGTTCCTCACTGAGTGGGGTTATCGCCGCTATCTAGCCTTAATCTGAAGCACATGCGTTGATGTGCAGCGTGGTAGACATTAGCTACTGTGTGGCCATACTCTTTCAAATGATTTGTAGTCAGGCAGGAAATTGGTGGTACATTCCACATGTTAATTAGATTTTGGTGCTGGCCAGGCCACCATACAACTTAAGGCCAGTCCATGCCTCTGTCTCTAGAAGCGTTGCCAGCACGCATTTATTATAACTGCTTATGAGAGGTGGTGAGGATCCCCAAAGCATGTCAACGCTAACTCAATCTTTTGAGATGGTGGCAGCAATGTAGAACTTATAATGGTAATGAGGATCAGTGACAGAGCCATTCCTTCACTAAGTACACAGCGTAAATATATCCTTTGCTCTGTTCTCATGAGTGAGTGCATCAGGCACACTATTTATTGACAATAAAGCTATTAGTGCAAACTCAAGCCAGTCATCTCTGTCCTCTTTGTTGCAGGCGCTTCACTAATGGACCGTTTAGCCCAGAGAAAGACCATTCAGTCCCCCTGGCATTAGAAAGTCATGAGCTTTGCATTACAAATAGGAGACGATTCATTGATATGGCTGATAGGGCCTACACACACACACACACACACACACACACAGACAAACTGACCACAGGGCCTACACAGACAAACTGACCACAGGGCCTACACACACACACAGACAAACTGACCACAGGGCCTACACACAGACAAACTGACCACAGGGCCTACACACACACACACACAGACAAACTGACCACAGGGCCTACACACACACACACACACACACAGACAAGCTGACCACAGGGCCTACACACACAGACAAACTGACCACAGGGCCTACACACACAGACAAACTGACCACAGGGCCTACACACACACACAGACAAACTGACCACAGGGCCTACACACACAGACAAACTGACCACAGGGCCTACACACACACACACAGACAAACTGACCACAGGGCCTACACACACACACACACACACACACACACACACACACACACACACACACACACACACACACACACACACACACACACACACACACACACACAGACAAACTGACCACAGGGCCTACACACACAGACAAGCTGACCACAGGGCCTACACACACAGACAAACTGACCACAGGGCCTACACACACAGACAAGCTGACCACAGGGCCTACACACACACACAGACAAACTGACCACAGGGCCTACACACACAGACAAACTGACCACAGGGCCTACACACACACAGACAAACTGACCACAGGGCCTACACACACAGACAAGCTGACCACAGGGCCTACACACACAGACAAACTGACCACAGGGCCTACACACACAGACAAGCTGACCACAGGGCCTACACACACAGACAAACTGACCACAGGGCCTACACACACAGACAAACTGACCACAGGGCCTACACACACACAGACAAACTGACCACAGGGCCTACACACACAGACAAACTGACCACAGGGCCTACACACACAGACAAACTGACCACAGGGCCTACACACACAGACAAACTGACCACAGGGCCTACACACACAGACAAACTGACCACAGGGCCTACACACACAGACAAGCTGACCACAGGGCCTACACACACAGACAAACTGACCACAGGGCCTACACACACAGACAAGCTGACCACAGGGCCTACACACACAGACAAACTGACCACAGGGCCTACACACACAGACAAACTGACCACAGGGCCTACACACACACAGACAAACTGACCACAGGGCCTACACACACAGACAAACTGACCACAGGGCCTACACACACAGACAAGCTGACCACAGGGCCTACACACACAGACAAACTGACCACAGGGCCTACACACACAGACAAACTGACCACAGGGCCTACACACACACACACACACACACAGACAAACTGACCACAGGGCCTACACACACACAGACAAACTGACCACAGGGCCTACACACACACACACACAGACAAACTGACCACAGGGCCTACACACACAGACACAGACAAGGGATCAATGGACATGACTGGAGAGGGGTCGACTCTAGGGAGACGAGGCTATTTACAGTAAGAGGAATGGGTGGCAGGGAAAAGGAGGCTGCACCAAGCAAGGGCTAGTGTGTGTGTGTGTGTGTGTGTGTGTGTGTGTGTGTGTGTGTGTGTGTGTGTGTGTGTGTGTGTGTGTGTGTGTGTGTGTGTGTGTGTGTGTGTGTGTGTGTGTGTGTGTGTGTGTGTGTGTGTGTGTGTGTGTGTGTGTGTGTGTGTGTGTGTGTGTGTGTGTGTGTGTGTGTGTGTGTGTGTGTGTGTGTGTCTGTGTGTGTGTGTGTGCGTGCGTGTGAATAGTTCCATTGAATTAGCTCCCTGTTACCCTATGGCCGATTGAGAATAGGAAAGCCCCTGCCGCTGGATAGTTTATTACCTCCAATTAGAACTAGGCCATTTACAGATGCAATCCATCATCTCTTTAGAGACCCTCTCTAGCTCCCGGGACCCGTTTGTCCGAGATATTATGAATCCTACGATTCAGGCCCGCCAAGCGCCCCAGCTATTATTGCTAACAAAGACATCTTCACAGATGACATATTGCTTTTCAGATCAACAGTGGCTCTTTTTGTGTGCTTTCAGATGGACCTCAAGCTGCTCTTGATATCTACGTTGTTAGGAGTCTTTTGTTACAGCCGCGCTCAGAAAGGTAAGATCTCCCTGTCAGATCTCATCTCCTACCTACCTCTTGTTAAACAAGGTCAGCTTACATATAGAAGCAACATCAGTACAGTACTCCGTCCACTGACCGCGCAGAACATGATGTAATTGCATTGATGGCAGCTCGCATCGTAAGCGTACAATCCAGAAGGATGACAGTGTCTAGAGGACAGGCAGGGTTCTTTCGCCTAATGATGTCATTAACCAGAAGTGGAGCTCCGCCTTAGTTATCATTATGGAGCATAGCGCATAATGGAAAGGATGGAGTATTCTGCCTCTGTCTCCAATTACCGTGGAGCCACACGATGTTCCAGATCATCTGATGTGTAAACACGGGGGGCTTAACGGGCTGCTTACTTTGCAGGGACTTTGCTGTGCCGATGCTCTGCTCTGTCTGACTCTGGGCCTCCTCTTCTCTTTGTTTTCCACCAGAGGGCAACGAGTGCAGTGATGCCAACGCCAAGTACTGTGGGATGTGCATCCAGGCTGGAGCCAAATGTGGCTGGTGCACAGACCCAGTATGTGGATCCAAGCAGTCAGCTACAATCATTACTGACAATTACAGTATCATACCATTTGTGGTGCATTGAGTAGGCCTACACTTAAACATCACATTACAGTGAAAACATAGTGAGAGCTTGGCTAAGTGTCTAGTTTCCTGCCTACACTTAAACATCACATTACAGTGAAAACACAGTGAGAGCTTGGCTAAGTGTCTAGTTTCCTGCCTACACTTAAACATCACATTACAGTGAAAACACAGTGAGAGCTTGGCTAAGTGTCTAGTTTCCTGCCTACATTTAAACATCACATTACAGTGAAAACACAGTGAGAGCTTGGCTAAGTGTCTAGTTTCCTGCCTACATTTAAACATCACATTACAGTGAAAACATAGTGAGAGCTTGGCTAAGTGTCTAGTTTCCTGCCTACATTTAAACATCACATTACAGTGAAAACACAGTGAGAGCTTGGCTAAGTGTCTAGTTTCCTGCCTACATTTAAACATCACATTACAGTGAAAACACAGTGAGAGCTTGGCTAAGTGTCTAGTTTCCTGCCTACACTTAAACATCACATTACAGTGAAAACACAGTGAGAGCTTGGCTAAGCGTCTAGTTTCCTGCCTACACTTAAACATCACATTACAGTGAAAACACAGTGAGAGCTTGGCTAAGTGTCTAGTTTCCTGCCTACATTTAAACATCACATTACAGTGAAAACATAGTGAGAGCTTGGCTAAGTGTCTAGTTTCCTGCCTACATTTAAACATCACATTACAGTGAAAACACAGTGAGAGCTTGGCTAAGTGTCTAGTTTCCTGCCTACACTTAAACATCACATTACAGTGAAAACACAGTGAGAGCTTGGCTAAGCGTCTAGTTTCCTGCCTACACTTAAACATCACATTACAGTGAAAACACAGTGAGAGCTTGGCTAAGTGTCTAGTTTCCTGCCTACATTTAAACATCACATTACAGTGAAAACATAGTGAGAGCTTGGCTAAGTGTCTAGTTTCCTGCCTACATTTAAACATCACATTACAGTGAAAACACAGTGAGAGCTTGGCTAAGCGTCTAGTTTCCTGCCTACACTTAAACATCACATTACAGTGAAAACACAGTGAGAGCTTGGCTAAGTGTCTAGTTTCCTGCCTACATTTAAACATCACATTACAGTGAAAACACAGTGAGAGCTTGGCTAAGTGTCTAGTTTCCTGCCTACATTTAAACATCACATTACAGTGAAAACACAGTGAGAGCTTGGCTAAGTGTCTAGTTTCCTGCCTACACTTAAACATCACATTACAGTGAAAACACAGTGAGAGCTTGGCTAAGCGTCTAGTTTCCTGCCTACACTTAAACATCACATTACAGTGAAAACACAGTGAGAGCTTGGCTAAGTGTCTAGTTTCCTGCCTACATTTAAACATCACATTACAGTGAAAACACAGTGAGAGCTTGGCTAAGTGTCTAGTTTCCTGCCTACACTTAAACATCACATTACAGTGAAAACACAGTGAGAGCTTGGCTAAGTGTCTAGTTTCCTGCCTACATTTAAACATCACATTACAGTGAAAACATAGTGAGAGCTTGGCTAAGTGTCTAGTTTCCTGCCTACATTTAAACATCACATTACAGTGAAAACACAGTGAGAGCTTGGCTAAGTGTCTAGTTTCCTGTCTACATTTAAACATCACATTACAGTGAAAACACAGTGAGAGCTTGGCTAAGTGTCTAGTTTCCTGCCTACATTTAAACATCACATTACAGTGAAAACATAGTGAGAGCTTGGCTAAGTGTCTAGTTTCCTGCCTACATTTAAACATCACATTACAGTGAAAACACAGTGAGAGCTTGGCTAAGTGTCTAGTTTCCTGCCTACATTTAAACATCACATTACAGTGAAAACACAGTGAGAGCTTGGCTAAGTGTCTAGTTTCCTGCCTACACTTAAACATCACATTACAGTGAAAACACAGTGAGAGCTTGGCTAAGCGTCTAGTTTCCTGCCTACACTTAAACATCACATTACAGTGAAAACACAGTGAGAGCTTGGCTAAGTGTCTAGTTTCCTGCCTACATTTAAACATCACATTACAGTGAAAACATAGTGAGAGCTTGGCTAAGTGTCTAGTTTCCTGCCTACATTTAAACATCACATTACAGTGAAAACACAGTGAGAGCTTGGCTAAGTGTCTAGTTTCCTGCCTACACTTAAACATCACATTACAGTGAAAACACAGTGAGAGCTTGGCTAAGTGTCTAGTTTCCTGCCTACATTTAAACATCACATTACAGTGAAAACATAGTGAGAGCTTGGCTAAGTGTCTAGTTTCCTGCCTACACTTAAACATCACATTACAGTGAAAACATAGTGAGAGCTTGGCTAAGTGTCTAGTTTCCTGCCTACACTTAAACATCACATTACAGTGAAAACACAGTGAGAGCTTGGCTAAGTGTCTAGTTTCCTGCCTACATTTAAACATCACATTACAGTGAAAACACAGTGAGAGCTTGGCTAAGTGTCTAGTTTCCTGCCTACATTTAAACATCACATTACAGTGAAAACATAGTGAGAGCTTGGCTAAGTGTCTAGTTTCCTGCCTACATTTAAACATCACATTACAGTGAAAACACAGTGAGAGCTTGGCTAAGTGTCTAGTTTCCTGCCTACACTTAAACATCACATTACAGTGAAAACACAGTGAGAGCTTGGCTAAGTGTCTAGTTTCCTGCCTACACTTAAACATCACATTACAGTGAAAACACAGTGAGAGCTTGGCTAAGTGTCTAGTTTCCTGCCTACATTTAAACATCACATTACAGTGAAAACACAGTGAGAGCTTGGCTAAGTGTCTAGTTTCCTGCCTACACTTAAACATCACATTACAGTGAAAACACAGTGAGAGCTTGGCTAAGTGTCTAGTTTCCTGCCTACATTTAAACATCACATTACAGTGAAAACACAGTGAGAGCTTGGCTAAGTGTCTAGTTTCCTGCCTACATTTAAACATCACATTACAGTGAAAACACAGTGAGAGCTTGGCTAAGTGTCTAGTTTCCTGCCTACATTTAAACATCACATTACAGTGAAAACACAATGAGAGCTTGGCTAAGTGTCTAGTTTCCTGCCTACATTTAAACATCACATTACAGTGAAAACACAGTGAGAGCTTGGCTAAGTGTCTAGTTTCCTGCCTACATTTAAACATCACATTACAGTGAAAACACAGTGAGAGCTTGGCTAAGTGTCTAGTTTCCTGCCTACATTTAAACATCACATTACAGTGAAAACACAGTGAGAGCTTGGCTAAGTGTCTAGTTTCCTGCCTACATTTAAACATCACATTACAGTGAAAACACAGTGAGAGCTTGGCTAAGTGTCTAGTTTCCTGCCTACATTTAAACATCACATTACAGTGAAAACACAGTGAGAGCTTGGCTAAGTGTCTAGTTTCCTGCCTACATTTAAACATCACATTACAGTGAAAACACAGTGAGAGCTTGGCTAAGTGTCTAGTTTCCTGCCTACATTTAAACATCACATTACAGTGAAAACACAGTGAGAGCTTGGCTAAGTGTCTAGTTTCCTGCCTACATTTATACATCACATTACAGTGAAAACACAGTGAGAGCTTGGCTAAGTGTCTAGTTTCCTGCCTACACTTAAACATCACATTACAGTGAAAACACAGTGAGAGCTTGGCTAAGTGTCTAGTTTCCTGCCTACACTTAAACATCACATTACAGTGAAAACATAGTGAGAGCTTGGCTAAGTGTCTAGTTTCCTGCCTACATTTAAACATCACATTACAGTGAAAACATAGTGAGAGCTTGGCTAAGTGTCTAGTTTCCTGCCTACATTTAAACATCACATTGCAGTGAAAACACAGTGAGAGCTTGGCTAAGTGTCTAGTTTCCTGCCTACATTTAAACATCACATTACAGTGAAAACACAGTGAGAGCTTGGCTAAGTGTCTAGTTTCCTGCCTACACTTAAACATCACATTACAGTGAAAACACAGTGAGAGCTTGGCTAAGCGTCTAGTTTCCTGCCTACACTTAAACATCACATTACAGTGAAAACACAGTGAGAGCTTGGCTAAGTGTCTAGTTTCCTGCCTACACTTAAACATCACATTACAGTGAAAACATAGTGAGAGCTTGGCTAAGTGTCTAGTTTCCTGCCTACATTTAAACATCACATTACAGTGAAAACATAGTGAGAGCTTGGCTAAGTGTCTAGTTTCCTGCCTACATTTAAACATCACATTACAGTGAAAACATAGTGAGAGCTTGGCTAAGTGTCTAGTTTCCTGCCTACATTTAAACATCACATTACAGTGAAAACACAGTGAGAGCTTGGCTAAGTGTCTAGTTTCCTGCCTACACTTAAACATCACATTACAGTGAAAACACAGTGAGAGCTTGGCTAAGCGTCTAGTTTCCTGCCTACACTTAAACATCACATTACAGTGAAAACACAGTGAGAGCTTGGCTAAGTGTCTAGTTTCCTGCCTACACTTAAACATCACATTACAGTGAAAACATAGTGAGAGCTTGGCTAAGTGTCTAGTTTCCTGCCTACATTTAAACATCACATTACAGTGAAAACATAGTGAGAGCTTGGCTAAGTGTCTAGTTTCCTGCCTACATTTAAACATCACATTGCAGTGAAAACACAGTGAGAGCTTGGCTAAGTGTCTAGTTTCCTGCCTACATTTAAACATCACATTACAGTGAAAACATAGTGAGAGCTTGGCTAAGTGTCTAGTTTCCTGCCTACATTTAAACATCGCATTACAGTGAAAACACAGTGAGAGCTTGGCTAAGTGTCTAGTTTCCTGCCTACATTTAAACATCACATTACAGTGAAAACATAGTGAGAGATTGGCTAAGTGTCTAGTTTCCTGCCTACATTTAAACATCACATTACAGTGAAAACATAGTGAGAGCTTGGCTAAGTGTCTAGTTTCCTGCCTACATTTAAACATCACATTACAGTGAAAAGACAGTGAGAGCTTGGCTAAGCGTCTAGTTTCCTGCCTACATTTAAACATCACATTACAGTGAAAACACAGTGAGAGCTTGGCTAAGCGTCTAGTTTCCTGCCTACATTTAAACATCACATTGCAGTGAAAACACAGTGAGAGCTTGGCTAAGTGTCTAGTTTCCTGCCTACACTTAAACATCACATTACAGTGAAAACACAGTGAGAGCTTGGCTAAGTGTCTAGTTTCCTGCCTACATTTAAACATCACATTACAGTGAAAACATAGTGAGAGCTTGGCTAAGTGTCTAGTTTCCTGCCTACATTTAAACATCACATTACAGTGAAAACACAGTGAGAGCTTGGCTAAGTGTCTAGTTTCCTGCCTACATTTAAACATCACATTACAGTGAAAACATAGTGAGAGCTTGGCTAAGTGTCTAGTTTCCTGCCTACATTTAAACATCACATTACAGTGAAAACACAGTGAGAGCTTGGCTAAGTGTCTAGTTTCCTGCCTACATTTAAACATCACATTACAGTGAAAACACAGTGAGAGCTTGGCTAAGTGTCTAGTTTCCTGCCTACATTTAAACATCACATTACAGTGAAAACACAGTGAGAGCTTGGCTAAGTGTCTAGTTTCCTGCCTACATTTAAACATCACATTACAGTGAAAACACAGTGAGAGCTTGGCTAAGTGTCTAGTTTCCTGCCTACATTTAAACATCACATTACAGTCAAAACACAGTGAGAGCTTGGCTAAGTGTCTAGTTTCCTGCCTACATTTAAACATCACATTACAGTCAAAACACAGTGAGAGCTTGGCTAAGTGTCTAGTTTCCTGCCTACATTTAAACATCACATTACAGTGAAAACATAGTGAGAGCTTGGCTAAGTGTCTAGTTTCCTGCCTACATTTAAACATCGCATTACAGTGAAAACACAGTGAGAGCTTGGCTAAGTGTCTAGTTTCCTGCCTACATTTAAACATCACATTACAGTGAAAACATAGTGAGAGATTGGCTAAGTGTCTAGTTTCCTGCCTACATTTAAACATCACATTACAGTGAAAACATAGTGAGAGCTTGGCTAAGTGTCTAGTTTCCTGCCTACACTTAAACATCACATTACAGTGAAAACATAGTGAGAGCTTGGCTAAGTGTCTAGTTTCCTGCCTACATTTAAACATCACATTACAGTGAAAACACAGTGAGAGCTTGGCTAAGCGTCTAGTTTCCTGCCTACATTTAAACATCACATTACAGTGAAAACACAGTGAGAGCTTGGCTAAGTGTCTAGTTTCCTGCCTACACTTAAACATCACATTACAGTGAAAACACAGTGAGAGCTTGGCTAAGTGTCTAGTTTCCTGCCTACATTTAAACATCACATTACAGTGAAAACACAGTGAGAGCTTGGCTAAGTGTCTAGTTTCCTGCCTACACTTAAACATCACATTACAGTGAAAACACAGTGAGAGCTTGGCTAAGCGTCTAGTTTCCTGCCTACATTTAAACATCACATTGCAGTGAAAACACAGTGAGAGCTTGGCTAAGTGTCTAGTTTCCTGCCTACACTTAAACATCACATTACAGTGAAAACACAGTGAGAGCTTGGCTAAGTGTCTAGTTTCCTGCCTACATTTAAACATCACATTACAGTGAAAACATAGTGAGAGCTTGGCTAAGTGTCTAGTTTCCTGCCTACATTTAAACATCACATTACAGTGAAAACACAGTGAGAGCTTGGCTAAGTGTCTAGTTTCCTGCCTACATTTAAACATCACATTACAGTGAAAACATAGTGAGAGCTTGGCTAAGTGTCTAGTTTCCTGCCTACATTTAAACATCACATTACAGTGAAAACACAGTGAGAGCTTGGCTAAGTGTCTAGTTTCCTGCCTACATTTAAACATCACATTACAGTGAAAACACAGTGAGAGCTTGGCTAAGTGTCTAGTTTCCTGCCTACATTTAAACATCACATTACAGTGAAAACACAGTGAGAGCTTGGCTAAGTGTCTAGTTTCCTGCCTACATTTAAACATCACATTACAGTGAAAACACAGTGAGAGCTTGGCTAAGTGTCTAGTTTCCTGCCTACATTTAAACATCACATTACAGTCAAAACACAGTGAGAGCTTGGCTAAGTGTCTAGTTTCCTGCCTACATTTAAACATCACATTACAGTCAAAACACAGTGAGAGCTTGGCTAAGTGTCTAGTTTCCTGCCTACATTTAAACATCACATTACAGTGAAAACACAGTGAGAGCTTGGCTAAGTGTCTAGTTTCCTGCCTACATTTAAACATCACATTACAGTGAAAACACAGTGAGAGCTTGGCTAAGTGTCTAGTTTCCTGCCTACATTTAAACATCACATTACAGTGAAAACATAGTGAGAGCTTGGCTAAGTGTCTAGTTTCCTGCCTACATTTAAACATCACATTACAGTGAAAACACAGTGAGAGCTTGGCTAAGTGTCTAGTTTCCTGCCTACATTTAAACATCACATTACAGTGAAAACACAGTGAGAGCTTGGCTAAGTGTCTAGTTTCCTGCCTACATTTAAACATCACATTACAGTGAAAACACAGTGAGAGCTTGGCTAAGTGTCTAGTTTCCTGCCTACATTTAAACATCACATTGCAGTGAAAACACAGTGAGAGCTTGGCTAAGTGTCTAGTTTCCTGCCTACATTTAAACATCACATTACAGTGAAAACACAGTGAGAGCTTGGCTAAGTGTCTAGTTTCCTGCCTACACTTAAACATCACATTACAGTGAAAACACAGTGAGAGCTTGGCTAAGTGTCTAGTTTCCTGCCTACATTTAAACATCACATTACAGTGAAAACACAGTGAGAGCTTGGCTAAGTGTCTAGTTTCCTGCCTACATTTAAACATCACATTACA
This sequence comes from Poromitra crassiceps, assembly GCF_964638095.1. Lineage (NCBI taxonomy): Eukaryota > Metazoa > Chordata > Actinopteri > Beryciformes > Melamphaidae > Poromitra > Poromitra crassiceps. The sequence continues at coordinate 102,842,609 of NC_139624.1, forward strand.
GTGAAAACATAGTGAGAGCTTGGCTAAGTGTCTAGTTTCCTGCCTACACTTAAACATCACATTACAGTGAAAACACAGTGAGAGCTTGGCTAAGTGTCTAGTTTCCTGCCTACATTTAAACATCACATTACAGTGAAAACACAGTGAGAGCTTGGCTAAGCGTCTAGTTTCCTGCCTACATTTAAACATCACATTACAGTGAAAACATAGTGAGAGCTTGGCTAAGTGTCTAGTTTCCTGCCTACACTTAAACATCACATTACAGTGAAAACACAGTGAGAGCTTGGCTAAGTGTCTAGTTTCCTGCCTACATTTAAACATCACATTACAGTGAAAACATAGTGAGAGCTTGGCTAAGTGTCTAGTTTCCTGCCTACACTTAAACATCACATTACAGTGAAAACACAGTGAGAGCTTGGCTAAGTGTCTAGTTTCCTGCCTACATTTAAACATCACATTACAGTGAAAACATAGTGAGAGCTTGGCTAAGTGTCTAGTTTCCTGCCTACATTTAAACATCACATTACAGTGAAAACACAGTGAGAGCTTGGCTAAGTGTCTAGTTTCCTGCCTACACTTAAACATCACATTACAGTGAAAACATAGTGAGAGCTTGGCTAAGTGTCTAGTTTCCTGCCTACATTTAAACATCACATTACAGTGAAAACACAGTGAGAGCTTGGCTAAGTGTCTAGTTTCCTGCCTACACTTAAACATCACATTACAGTGAAAACACAGTGAGAGCTTGGCTAAGTGTCTAGTTTCCTGCCTACACTTAAACATCACATTACAGTGAAAACACAGTGAGAGCTTGGCTAAGTGTCTAGTTTCCTGCCTACACTTAAACATCACATTACAGTGAAAACATAGTGAGAGCTTGGCTAAGTGTCTAGTTTCCTGCCTACACTTAAACATCACATTACAGTGAAAACACAGTGAGAGCTTGGCTAAGTGTCTAGTTTCCTGCCTACATTTAAACATCACATTACAGTGAAAACATAGTGAGAGCTTGGCTAAGTGTCTAGTTTCCTGCCTACATTTAAACATCACATTACAGTGAAAACATAGTGAGAGCTTGGCTAAGTGTCTAGTTTCCTGCCTACATTTAAACATCACATTACAGTGAAAACACAGTGAGAGCTTGGCTAAGTGTCTAGTTTCCTGCCTACATTTAAACATCACATTACAGTGAAAACATAGTGAGAGCTTGGCTAAGTGTCTAGTTTCCTGCCTACATTTAAACATCACATTACAGTGAAAACACAGTGAGAGCTTGGCTAAGTGTCTAGTTTCCTGCCTACATTTAAACATCACATTACAGTGAAAACATAGTGAGAGCTTGGCTAAGTGTCTAGTTTCCTGCCTACATTTAAACATCACATTACAGTGAAAACATAGTGAGAGCTTGGCTAAGTGTCTAGTTTCCTGCCTACATTTAAACATCACATTACAGTGAAAACATAGTGAGAGCTTGGCTAAGTGTCTAGTTTCCTGCCTACATTTAAACATCACATTACAGTGAAAACACAGTGAGAGCTTGGCTAAGTGTCTAGTTTCCTGCCTACATTTAAACATCACATTACAGTGAAAACACAGTGAGAGCTTGGCTAAGTGTCTAGTTTCCTGCCTACATTTAAACATCACATTACAGTGAAAACATAGTGAGAGCTTGGCTAAGTGTCTAGTTTCCTGCCTACATTTAAACATCACATTACAGTGAAAACACAGTGAGAGCTTGGCTAAGTGTCTAGTTTCCTGCCTACACTTAAACATCACATTACAGTGAAAACACAGTGAGAGCTTGGCTAAGTGTCTAGTTTCCTGCCTACATTTAAACATCACATTACAGTGAAAACACAGTGAGAGCTTGGCTAAGTGTCTAGTTTCCTGCCTACATTTAAACATCACATTACAGTGAAAACATAGTGAGAGCTTGGCTAAGCGGCTCGTTTTGCTTGTTGCATAACGTGGAAGAGTAAAAGCCATTGATGTTGCTGGCATTTCTTAGGCCAGTCTGTCCAGTTTGAGGTTAGCATTAATTCACTGTCTGTGCCGCTGCCAGGACTTCCTGAAACAGGGTGAGACCGTGTCGACGCGTTGTGATGAGCTGCAGTCTCTGAAGACCAGGGGCTGTGCAGAGGCCATGATCGAGAACCCACGCGGAGGACAGAGGATCCTCAAGAACAAAATGGTGACAGATCGCAACACGGGAGCGGCTAAGCTCAAGCCGGAGGACATCACTCAGATCCAGCCCCAGAAACTCAGCCTCACCCTCCGATCTGGTGAGGAGCAGGGAAATAACAATTTCGTCATGGTAGAACATTTTGATAAGATACGGCTGAAAATATTGCTACCTTTAGATCTCATTTTACTTTTACTACATGTGTCTGCATTTGATTTATTCCCTTGGATTAGATATTTACCACAACGTGACAGGTTCTCTTTACATGTCCCTTGCACAGTGTGGGGTACGCTACTGAGGCACAGAAGTGTGCTCTTGCTCTCTAGCATGTGAAGATCAAATCCTTTAAATCTGTGATCTGCATTCATAGGCGAGCCCCAGTCTTTCAACTTGAAGTTCAAACGAGCAGAAGATTATCCCATTGACCTGTACTACTTGATGGACCTGTCCTACTCCATGAAGGATGATCTTGAGAATGTCAAGAACCTGGGAACCAGCCTGATGCTTGAGATGTCCAAGATCACCTCTGATTTTAGGATAGGTAAGCATTTTCATCTAAGTTTGCAATCACATAGTAGTTGAAAAGCTTAGTTTTGTTGCATTTCTGGATTTGATTCGCTTAAGACTTCAGCGAAGTTCACGCTGCCCAATTACATGAGAACCAGGGCTTGTGAACAAAAGTCACGTGGATTCACAACACAAGTAGCTAATTAATTTGGACAGAGGGGAAGCAAGGGGAGTCAAAGTAAATGCGATCCCACTCCCTGTAACTTTAGGTAGGCATGATAGACTTGTCTGAACACTTTGACGTAATTGACGTTCTCAGGTCTTCATACCTGGTAAGAACATGAGTATAAGTTCAGAGTGGTTTGCTTCATTTTAACCTCTTCAAGCATGAGGAGCTGCTGGCTATCAGATGTCAGCATCCATCTCCTTATACCTATAAAACCGTATGGAACAACAGTCAAACAACCACAAACATACCCATAAAACTTTATGTTTTGGGTTTGTTTCCTGTGTTTGGTACAATTATGTTCTCAGTCCTAATGAACCGTACCACATTTCTCTGAGACCTCCATTTTCAGGCATCTCGCTGTTATTATTTGGTGCCACCCAAGTGCGAATGGCATTGCTCTCACCTGCCCAAACAAACCAAACCAAACGAGTAAACACCGATTGGCCAAGCATCTTGTTAAGTCTCCTTTTAAATAACCTTTTGACTCTTTGCTGAATTAAATCAAACTTAAATTTTGAATCCGTCCACAGTAATCCTGTATATTGTCTCTCCTTCGTGTTTTCAAAGGCTTTGGCTCCTTTGTGGAGAAGACAGTCATGCCATACATCAGCACCACCCCAGCCAAGCTGCTGAATCCTTGCACGGGGGACCAGAACTGCACCAGTCCTTTCAGCTACAAGAACGTCCTGAAGCTGACCAGCGACGGATCGAAGTTCAACACCTTGGTGGGACAGCAGCACATCTCTGGAAACCTGGACTCTCCTGAGGGGGGCTTTGATGCCATCATGCAAGTGGCCGTGTGTGGGGTAAGCAGGAAGAATGCTGTTGAATGACCCTATGGGAAATGAACACACTCAGGTTCACAATTCGAGTTAATATTCCCACAGTTACAACACTTGCTCCCAGCGATACAACACCAATAAACAGGTTAATGTGTACGATGTGTGAAAAGGAATTTTATGAGTCTTCAGTGTTTACGAGGAGATTTTTGGATGCAATGCTAATCAAAGGGTCATGTGCTACATTCTGAACTACATACTCCCTTTGTTTTTACAGAGTTGGTACATGGTTGGTAGAGGACAAGATGGGGTTTATTTTTTATGGTTTGGCAGTAGTTGGAGTCTGGCTTTCTCATTTGTCAGGATCAGATTGGCTGGAGGAACGTGACTCGTCTGCTGGTGTTTTCCACCGACGCCGGCTTCCATTTCGCCGGAGACGGCAAGCTGGGCGGCATCGTTCTGCCCAATGATGGAAAATGTCACCTGGAGAACAATATATACACCATGAGCCACTACTATGTAAGTAGCTGGACATTGCTTGGCCTATTTTTGAACGGTTTTCATATGTGGAGATGCCAAATTACCACCCTCAACTTAGATTCTGTTGTAGATCTCCATATTTGTGCTTGGTGAGGTGTAAAATTGACTCGTCTCCTCCATCTTCTTTTCAAGGACTATCCCTCCATCGCTCATCTGGTTCAGAAACTGAGCGACAACAACATTCAGACCATCTTCGCCGTCACGGAAGAGTTCCAGCCTGTGTACAAAGTTAGTTCCTCTCTCACTCTCATTCTGACTGTTGTTTTCATTGTCTTGCTCCCTCTCTGTTTGGCCGTACTCAGCCTCACTCCCTCTGTGGGCATGAGTGTGTTTGGATGAGGCCCGGTACTTTGGAGCATTCACCTGGCCTGATGCACCTGCCCCTTGTTTAGTTGCATCGCCATGAAACTCTGATCACTTCCTTCTGCTCTGCTACTGCTTTTCAAGCCAATTCCATATCTGAGTTTGATAATTAAAAGTCCCTTCGTTATGTCTACACATGGTAGTTTGAGAACAATAACAATCTCATTTTTAACTCAATGGTGTATGTCTAAATCTAGAATGCCGCAAAGCCAGAAATGGCTTGAATCATACATTTTTGGCCTTTGCCACTCCACTGCATTTGTGCCGCACCGCAGCTGGAACAACAGTCTATAAAAGTCAAGAGCAAAGTATTTTTTAATCCCTGCTGTGGCTCACTGGCGATCAAGAGGTCGCAGGCTTGACAAAGGTTTGACCTCAACCTTTCTTCTCTCTTTAGGAGCTGAAGAATCTGATACCGAAGTCTGCAGTGGGCACACTGTCTGCCAACTCCAGCAATGTGATCAACCTCATTATAGATGCCTACAATGTAAGTACACTATGGACCCACTGTCAACCTCATTATAGATGCCTACAATGTAAGTACACTATGGACCCACTGTCAACCTCATTATAGATGCCTACAATGTAAGTACACTATGGACCCACTGTCAACCTCATTATAGATGCCTACAATGTAAGTACACTATGGACCCACTGTCAACCTCATTATAGATGCCTACAATGTAAGTACACTATGGACCCACTGTTGACACTATCTACTTCAAGCACTCCTTGTGCTTGAAGTAGAGCAGAGGTGGAACAGTTATGATGAATGTATTATTTACTGACATCAACCACATGAAAGCATTCAGCCTTCTGAGTGTGTCGTAAAGGAGTTTAACAGTCAAAGCTATTTCAAAACACCTTCACATTTAAGGCTCAGCTAAGCCTGTGTATATGATATACTGTCAAAACAAAGCTACCAGCTGACATTGCAGCAGAGGATATAATAACACTTGTGTTGTTATCTCTCTTTTTTGGCAGTCTCTCTCATCAGAGGTCATTTTGGAGAACAGTAAGCTGCCAGAGGGAGTGACCATAGTTTACACGTCCAAATGTAAGAATGGAGTGGTCAGCGAGGGGGAAAGCGGACGCAAGTGCTCCAACATCTCCATTGGAGATGAGGTGAGAATTGAAAAACACCTTTTTGTTGTAGTACTTTTTGATACTATATGAATTAAATTGGAATTACACTCCCACAGTCAAAGTTTGGGAATGTCTCAGACCATTAAAACTCTGTATCCATAGGTCCTATTAGTAAAAGTATTAGCATGCTGCTTTCACCATGCAATGACAGGTTTCTTGATCGGCATGTCCTTCATGCTTTACTAAATACAATTGCACATTATGGGCCCTATTCTCCCACAGGCCATCGGCGCTATTACAGGCCTTAACCGCAAAAAAACGTGCCTAGCGCCTGTTTCGGGAAAATAGCAATAGGCTTTAGGCTGCCAAATGCGCTTTAGGCCGAATGGGCGTGGCGGAGTCCCTGAATGCGCCAAAGTGGGCGTGTCGGCGCTAAATACCGGCGTACTCCTATCTTCCGACCTGCCGTTAATTTAGCGCCTTGCGCCTTTGAAAAGCAGGCCTATTCAATGGGCCAGTCCGTCCCCTCTCTCCTCTGTCACCCTTCTCTGTGTCACTCTCTCCCTCTCTCCTACTGACAGGAGCAGGCATTGGTGTGCGTTTACCAGTTTATTGTGAAATAAATCCTTCCGCGTTGAGTTACTGTCACAAGCCTGTGTGACAACGCTTCCAGCCTGGGTAAAACAACTCCGTCCGTACCGCTTTGAGGCTGCAGGCAGTCTGACAGGCACAATACGACTGTCTCTCTCTGACTGCCTGTGAATGCCCCAGCATGCAATTGGGTACTAAATTTCGCTACTAAATAGCAACCAAATGAGGCGAAATAGATATAAAAGGTCGATCTAAAATAATGTGTAATGGTAACACAGCCTGCAATTGTAGAACATTTCAATATTGGACCAAATAAATCATCGAAATTAAAACACCACCCTAAGTGAAACATATATGTCCTCCTGGGCCTATATATACCCCTTGTCGAGTTAACGTGATTTAGAGAAGTAACAGCGGAACGCGCTTCGGAACGCGCTTCTAATGGCATCTGCTATACTGTGATGTCCCTCCAATAACTTGGCCCTATTTCACATTTAGTTTTACAATAAAAACACATTTATGCAATGACTTGACATAATGTAGGGTATATTTATGTGCATCATCCTTCCTGCAGCAGGCGAGAGAAAATGATATCTTTCTGGACAAACTTTCACCAATCTAATAGGCTATATTTTTCTAGCTGATGCATAGAACATTATTTTCACTTTGATCTTGCTATAGTGTAGCGTATTTACATGCTTGCAGTATTGAAACTGCAGTTAGATTGGTTTGAGAAGCATAATAATATGGAATAATAGCCTATAATGCAGACAGACAGGCTGGATGAAGGGAGGGGGGGGGGGGGGCAGAGCGTTTGGCTTTCGTCTGGTTTTGCGGGATCACTGGAATTGGAGCTAAAAAGGCAAGCGTGCGATTCGTTTATTGCACTTATCCAATGAGCATGACGGTGCATAATTTTACGCCTAAAAGGCATGGTTGTAATGCTTTGGGCTGCATCTAGCGCCAGCACGACGATATCAAGTGCGCCTTTCCACGCCCACTGCTTTGATCTGCGCCTGCCGCTCGGCCTAGAAACTGCGCCGATGCAACGATAGGGGCCTATATCCCTTAACTCATTGAGTGCCAATGACGACTTTAGTCGTCAATTGCTTTAGTAACGTTGAGTGCCAAAGATGACTAAAGTCGTCAATTGCGTTTTTTGACGGTGGGACGTGTATCAAAAAACTTACATTATTTTCAGCTGGGAGCCGGGACAGGCTGTAAAAAAGCGGGGGGATGCAGCGCACTTTTCAGTGCAGACGGAGCAAAAGCAGAGCGAGAGCAAACGCAGCGACACTCAGAGTCGCGCAGAGACACTCCCACGAAGGAGGAGGAGGAGGGGGGTGGGGCACGCAGGGCAGCGTACAACACACAACACCCACACAGCAGGCTCGATTGACAGAGACAGGCAAACAAGCTATCTGATGCCCACCAGCAGTAAATCAAGACCAGCAAGAAGGTGTAGGGTCTGCGCACGCAGGGGCCAGCGCTGCTGGTTGCAGCTAAAAAATATTATTTTGCCAAACAAAATTCCTTTGTTTTCACTGTTTTATTGAAGTAAATTATTTTTGAGGTGTCACATCAGAAAATATTACCTTCAGAGTCAGTCATGTGCTTGAAATGCTATATTTCACAAAAGGCTCAATATCTCAGCTTCTAGATGGAAACGCCAATTTTTTCTGTTTTTGACCTATCTTCTCCGGCTGATAACTAAAGAACGGAAAATTATATCAATAAACTTTTTTTTGCTGCTGATACAATAGAGTCTCATCGTTCTTTGTGCGTGTTCGGTGTTTACATAGTAATATCACACAATATTCTGTGGGCCTCGAGAAATCACTGAAAACGCTCTGAAACTCTGGCACTGGGAGCGTCCGTTCTCCAAAAGTGGCTGGCACTCAATGAGTTAACAATGAATTTACTGCGGTCCTTTTCTGATGCTGCCCATTTATAGTTTCAGCAATTTCAGTCACTATGGTCAATCGGAAATAGTGTGTTTTTAAATTCTTACATTTGGATTTGTGAAACCTGCAGATTTAACCCTATCATGCATGAGATCACAGGCTTACAAGTTCCCATGAGCAGGGTCAAAATGACTCGTTGAAAATAATGGAATTCTTCATAAAAAGGCTTATTTAACTATATACTGTATGCACACTGAATTATTAAATGAATAAAATGTAGAAATATTCTCTGGTATGCCAATATTTGCACACACAACCTATTAGCAGTGCAAATGTTTGCCATACTGTAGGAATGCATGTATTTAAGAAAATAATTAATGGAAGTCAATGACAAAACTACATATTTATTCCACTGTCTCTCTCTCAGAAATGCAAAACAAAATTCCAAAACAAACACACTACAGATGCTTGCCCATATACGTATCTAATGTTTTACACTATAAATGTATAAATATTATATATATTATTATAATAATAATTATATAATGTATAAATGTATAGTGTTACAATGATAAGGGTCATTTTGACCCGGCTCGTGGAAACCTGGAGTACTAATACAGAAACACATTTATATAGGTGTAGTAAAGAGAAATGTAAGATTTACATTAGAAAAAGTAAGAGACAACTATTTTGAGGAACACATCAAATGATAAAATAGTTTTCTTTAGAAAATATTGCAAAGCAACATTTTGACCCTATCCGCGTGCCTTTTAGGGTTAAACTAGGCTTGTGTTGAGTCAGCACATATTTGACTTAGGTTTCAACATGATCTCTTACTGAGTTTAAGAAGTATTTTGTTTTGAGATTTTCACAAGTATCTGACAATCTCACCCAGTCTTTCACATCTCTGAGCCTGCTTTGCTTGCTTTCCCCCTCGTTCCTAGGTGACGTTTACCATCAATGTGACGGCCAAGGGCTGTCCCAAGGAGGGCAAGTCTGACACCATTAAGATTAAGCCCCTGGGATTTACAGAGGAGGTGGAAATCATGCTCAACTTCATCTGTGAGTGCGACTGTCACAAGGATGGCATCAAGAACAGCAAGCGCTGCCACAAGGGCAACGGGACATATGAATGTGGTGCCTGCAAGTAAGTCTCCAAAATCTCCATCTTAGAAATCCATTTAGTCTCGTACTGAGTCTTAAAAACTTGCCAATGTGAGATAATTCCTCTTGCTTCCAATGCAGCTTCTCTTGCTTCAGAAATTATGAAAGTGTTCATGTCTTGATGAAAGGCTGAGCTTGAAGTTCACTCGGAGAGACCTCCGCCAAGGCCAATACTCCAGTCTGCTGTGATATGCACATTTTGTGAGTCGGATCGGAACCCTGATCCACCCAGATCCGCGCCAAAGTTTTATTGGTTCTTGCTTGGCCCATGCTACACTCTTCCGCCAAGTTTCATGAAAATCGGCCAGTAGTTTTTCTGTAATCCAGCTAACAAACGACACCGAAAACATAACCTCCTTGGCGGAGGTAATAAGACAAATCACTCCACACTGGTATCAAGAAAGTGACAGTGGAAACAAGGGAAAGAATTCCACCCTATCAATATTCATTTTAAGAAAAGACTAAAATAGCTTGTTAAGATTTATTTATTGATTTTCTAAAAATCTACAGTATATGATTTGAGTGATAAGGCAGAGCTTGTAGTGGTTCCCAAAACCCACAGCGGCACAGTCTCATCCATCCGGCCTCCCCTTGTCTCAGGTGTAACGAAGGACGCGTGGGCAGACAGTGCGAGTGCAGCAGCAACGACGTGGCCACGGAGGACATGGACCGCACCTGCCGCAAGGACAACAGCACCACCGACATCTGCAGCAACAATGGAGACTGCGTGTGCGGCGCGTGTGAGTGCAAGTTGAGAGAGAACACCGCCGAGAGATATGACGGATTGTTCTGCGAGTGCGACAACTTCAACTGTGACCGCTCTGGGAACCTGCTGTGTGGAGGTGAGTGCGTCGAGATCCAGAGAAAATGTGGATGTTTAGGCATAACTACACAGAAACATTTTTCTATGTGAAATCGTGATAGTTTCAGATGGCATATATTATAATAACCAGTTTGCCAATTAGATTACCAGCCACCAGGTCTGAGATTAAGCTGTGATGAAATTAGATTATCTTTCATTCAGATGCCTTTGTTGTCTGTGTTTCGGCCTAACTGGAAGCAGTGTTTGGACTTGAGCAGCGATGACTCTGACTTGGACTCGAGCGTTCACGCATTAGGACTCGCAAGTTGGAGACTCGGACACGGACTTGTTCATTGATTTTTGTAATAGGCCCTAATAATTTGGCATAAGATATTCACGCTCATGTTCAGTAACTCTGGACTCGGAATCAGGCAATGGGCACTCGACCATGGGGGCGCGAACCTGCGTCCCCGTGTTTCGACTTGGACTCTTATTGGTCAGTCGGACTTGGACTAGGACTCAAACACCGGACTCGAGATATAGTGACTCGACTACAACACTCACTGGAAGCAACATGGCGTCCTCGTTTGTCTTTTTTCTCACAGGCCACGGAAACTGTGTGTGCCGGGTGTGTAACTGTGACGCCATGTGGAAGGGAAGCGCCTGTGACTGCTCGCTGGACACCAGCACCTGCATGGCCGCCAACAAGCAGCTCTGTAATGGCAGAGGGAAGTGCGACTGTGGCGTCTGTAAGTGCACCGACCCCAAGTTCCAGGGTCCCACCTGTGAGACCTGCCCCACCTGTCCAGGTGTCTGCGCTGAGCACAAGTCAGTGTGAAAGTCATTTGAAAACCTTTTGACTCATTATGTGTGTATGTGTGCACATCTACGTGCCAAGACACTTTCTATCCATAGGATTAACTACCTGTTAATTGTGTGTCGTCGTTGTCGGGTGAAAATCGCTCAAGTCCAATCATGGTGATTTTCATGTTTTAATATAAACTGAACACTTACATCCTTCTCTGTGGATTTAATAAATTCTATTAACCTTGGGCTACTGAAAACCTTTCAAAACCCACTGGATAAACCACAACATACTGAAAGCCTTTCAAAAGCACTGGATAAACGACAAAAAAGTTTATAGACTTAAAGTCGAGCTGAACCCAAGAATTACTTTTCTTTTCTTTTAGTTAAAATACCTGGGTATGCAGTGCACCTATTTAATAATGTATGCAAAACAAATCACAACAATCTAATTTCTTTAGTTTTTCACACTTTTTCACATCAAAAGTTCGTTTTTCAAGATTTCATTGATAACAGTAATTTACAGTTTGCTGACGTCACCCAGTACTATCAAATTTCTACCCCATTTCAACCAATCATATCACGACATGCAGCTGTCAATCAAATCTTCATTTCTGGATAATTTTCTCTTCCAAATGACATGCAGCTGTCAATCAAATCTTCATTTCTGGATAATTTTCTCTTCCAAATGAAGTCGAAAATGGCGCCTAGTGCCTGTCATCTGGCAGAATTCCTATCCCATAAACTAACTACTAACTTGGCCAATTGTTAGAAACATGGATAAAAAACAAAAACTATAATCTCTAAGAATGCAAAGAAATGTAACTGGCTCGTTAAAACGCGCATTCCAGGGATATCGTATCGTTATAGCAGCGATAATGGCACGCGCATCCGAGAGCTTGGTTGTCAGGGGTCGCACTTCGGAGATTCCAGGCCGACGTGCTGCACTCTCCGCTCGGCAACACGAAGGCAGCTGGCTGCCTGCGGCTCGCTGAGCTCCACTCCTCCCGTCAAAAGGCTCTTCCCGAGGGGAGCGCCACAACACACTGAATCGCACTCGATTTGGAGGCGGAACACGCCAGGATTGGCCAAAGCCCAATCCAGGCCCCAGAATTGTCAAATAAAATCATCGACGTGATACTATGATCCGCCTCTCAACCTGTCATCTTAGACAAACTATGTTTTCAGTCTGAAACGGACTCATTATGCACGTGACGAACAGGTTCAGTTCGACTTTAAGGTTTTCACCAGACGACAGCAATATACTTTGTATTTGTCATATATAGCAAATACATATATATATGACATATACATTGATTCCCATTTTTGGTTTCATTCGTCTTTTCTTGGTCTCAGTAATTATACTGCTGTTATTTTGCATACCTTCATCAAGCTGCAATCCATTCCTTTTTACATTCATATAGTTCTTCTACTTCACATGTTCTCATGCTGAAATACACTGAAGCTGTGTATGTTGTATAACCCCCATTGGCTACATTCTTTTTTATACTCTATTTTTCTGCACTATGTTTGTTTGCTGCTGCAACAACCCAATTTCTACCTAAAACTCTAATTTCCTACAGAGAGTGTGTCCAGTGCCGGACGTTCGGCACCGGCGAGAAGAAGGACAAGTGTGAGCGAGACTGCAGCTACTTCACCCTGATCAAGGTGAAGGAGCGCGACAAGCTGCCCCAGCCCAATGAGCCCAGCTACCCCGTCGTGCACTGCAAGGAGAGGGACGCCAACGACTGCTGGTTCTACTACACCTACGCTGTCAACAACAACACGGACAAGGAGGTCCATGTGGTCGACAGCCTGGGTAAGCAGGAAAAGGCGGTGCAGCTTGGGAAATGCACAAAGGGGGCAACGTGACCTGGTTTGTGGGAGGAGTCCTGGTTTTGGGAACGGAGGGAGCATGGGAAATTACAGGGGTTGCAGTGGTTTGGGTGCTGAAAATAGCTCTGTTTATTCATACACTGTACAGTGGTGTCATGTTATGTTTTTGCGCGGAGCCGTGCAAAAACATAACATGACAGGAGTGTATAGGAATAATGTTATGTTTTTGCTCAGAGCCGTGTTATTTTTGTTTCACTCAACACCACACTTTGCTGTGTTTCAGACTGCCCTGCCGGTCCTGACATCATCCCCATCGTGGCGGGCGTGGTCGCCGGCATTGTCGGGATTGGCTTAGCCCTGCTGCTCATCTGGAAGCTGCTGATGATCATCCACGACAGACGGGAGTTCGCCAAGTTCGAGAAGGAGAAAATGAACGCTAAGTGGGACACGGTAAGTTGTCTGGGACGGTGAGAACAAACTTGGGACATTGGGAGATGAATAGGATGGGTTTTTTTGTTTTTTTTGTGTGGAGGTTTTCGTTCTCCCATTGTTGAGTGAGTGAGATGTGGAAAACAGGTGCTGTTCAAAGTGAACTTGAGAGGATTGTTTGTTGTTCTCAGTGGCAGATGAGAGTAGCAGACCTGCTGGTATCATTATGAATTGCCTCACTCCCCTGCTCAACTGTCTCACAGCTGCAGAAGTCAATCTAATATGTTGCTTTTGAGTTCTGCCTGAAATAAAAGGGAAAACGTGTGTGGACGTTTTGGGGAATGTTATGCACCCTGAGCATAGTTTGCTGTTTTCCGGGGCGTGGTCACAGACACCTCCCCTTCCTGCTTCCTGCCCTCTTTAGGATCACCAGCCAATATCAATATGACAGAGGGCCATGTCTCAGCATAAGTTATCTATGGTATTTTGCCGCCACCTAGTGGTGAGCTCTTGCTAAAGCTGAAGTGTAAAGTGAGTTTGAAGGTGCAGATGTCCTTGATCAACCCCAACCCCTCCTGTGTATTTTGGGGTCTTTCTTGTTACCATGGGCTGGGCGTCTTCGGGTTGCAGATGCCTTTAATTATGGGAAACGAGAGACTGTTAATAGAACACTGACTGGCCTGGCCGTCCTGACAAGATAACAAGGCAAAGCAATCACAAGGCTCTCTGATCAACTTCAAAGAAATAGCAGAACCTCCTTCCCATCCCCACTTAAGGATGCAACCCCACTATCCAGATTACTATTAAGGGAGAACTTATAATTTACATTTTAATCAAGGTGTCAGGCAATCTAGGAGAGTTGGCCCTTGTTCCATTTAATTCAGGGGTGGTTCTTGGGGCACATGTATTGAATAATAGTAATCTATAAATAACAACACCTCAAAATGTTCCTGTTTCCTGATGCACAGCTTCATCACTGACCTCTCGGGCTACGACTAAAAACAGATTGTTTCCTTAAACCTGCAAACAGTTAATTTACCTTCTCTGTTCTCAGTACTGTTGTCCTTGCAAGTTGTTGTAATTTTCGCCGTGATGAGTCTGATAGTGCTGCCGAATATTATATTCCTTGAGCATTGACATGTGCTGTGAACACACCAAGCACACTGGCTTCCCGTTTATTTCGGAAAGAAATATGAACCGGTCCATTTGTCTTGGAAGACATAGTCTGACTCACTGGAAGCAGGCTGCAGGGATAAGCTGGTGCTGACCATTTCAGTCAGAGCGGAAGGGAAACCCCTTTCCACTCCCTGCAAGCTCTACCATTGGCAGCGACCATTTCGATCCATTTCAATCAGAGCGAAAGTAAATCCCTTTTAGCTGTGTGTCGCTCTCAAATGCCTCTGCCGCTTTGAAACAACAACAATAATGCTAGCTAGCAAGCTAGCAACCTACATGCTGAAAATGGCAAGTTTTGACAAAGATTTAGATTGTGCAATAAAGCAGGCCTGTTTGGTACTTTGGGTGGATGGTTGTAAAGATAACGGAGCATTTTTCCCCACTATACCAGAGTGAGAGTAAGAGGAGCTAGATTCTCTCCTGCGCTGGACTGGTACAGCGCCAAACAGAGATACCAGTAGTTCAGGACTTCAATTTCACACTTTCAATTTTCACACTTTGCAAAGTCATCCTGTGGGCCGGATTGGACCCGGGCCGCATGTTTGACACCACTGATTTAAATGCAGCAGTGTTTCCTTCTCTTTTTCCCCTCTGTTTCCAACTCTGACTCCTCTCCATCACTCCTTTTGGTCTTTATTTGTGCTTTTTTTTTATACTGCCTTTTCTTCATTCTGTTTCCTGTGCTGAAACCTCTTCTGTCCTCATTCTCTACCTGTAGCAAGAAAACCCGATTTACAAGAGTCCTATCAATAAGTTCCAGAACCCAAACTATGGCCGTAAAGCTCCCGCCCTATAAGTTTGTATTCCTTTCCGCTTCACTTGAGTTTCCTGCATGGACTTTATTTATTTTTTGTATGCACTTACACTTTGTATAATTTCACCTTTCTTTTAATCCTTTTAAAACTGCAAAGAGTTAAGTAAACGAAGAGGAATATAATATATAAAGAAATGCATGAGTGTGCAGTGTTATGTGGCAAAATCTGTTCCGTGTCTGAGAATATAAATAGCTTCCTCAGATGACAAATAATGTGCCTTGGTGAGTATTTTGTGATACAACTGATATGAGGTCCTGTTTGTACATGCTGGTATTTGGGAGCCTGGTTTCACTGCATGGATCATTCTGGACTTCCACCCTGGGGGCGATTTCCACAAATTAGAATATACCGGTAACTGGACCAATCAGTAGTTGACAAAGTAACCAGCCAATCAGGGATGCCGCTTGCAAAACAGTAATGGCATCTCCCAAAGCAACGAGCAGTAACATTAACGTTAGTAGAGTAAACACAGCCATAAGTGCAGTTATAGCAGAAATAGACTCAATAACAACAATTAAACAAGAACAAGAGTATGCACCAGCCGAGAGCCATTTAGATTAGATTGGGCAACACTGATTGGCTGAAGGAGTTGTCTGTCAAGGCAGGTACTCTCCACTAGGGCTGTACGATATTGGAAAAAACTCACATTGCAATATATTTTGTTAAGTTTCTGCGATATATATATTGCGAAAAAAGTACAAGAGTTTTCACAAAATTATTTGAATAGCTCATCAAGAATTGCCCCTTTAAGAAGATTGTGCGTAACCTGCATGGGTGACCTAGTAGCAAATGTTTTTAGCTGCAGCAGAGCGATTGGCAGAATGCTAGTGTGCTAAGTGCTATGTATCAACCAGCAAAAAAGTTATAGCATGACGTGTTTGAGTTAATGTGCCTTATTACTTGCCATTACACGTCCTGCGATGTGACTATTGTGCATGCACACATTGTGATGACGATTGTGAAAAGATAGAGTGCAGCCCTAACTCCCACCCACAGAAATAGGGAGCCAAAGTGAACGTCACTTCTTGCCTCTCTCAGCGTACCAGCGTCTGAAAGAATATGAATGCTGGTGAACGGAGAGAGACGTGACTTTTTGATCGCGTTTGAATTGTGCCACGGGGTACACATCTCATGTTTGTCAATGTAAACGATAACGTTGCAAGTCAAGAAAGTCGCAGTTTGTGGTAAAACTGTGGCACTATAAGTTATAAATCAGAAAGACTACACACAACCAGTCGCGAAAGTGACGTCTCTCCCGCCAGTCCACGTTGTTGATGGTGTGACGTATAATGTGCAACACGAGAGATGTGGTTGATTGACAAAATTAAACCTTACATTTCAGTTTCAGGACAAACTGCGACTTTCTTGACATGCATAGTTCTCTTTTAAATGGACAAAATGTACATGTGTACCCCGTGGCACCATTAAAAACGGGATCAAAAAGAGTTACGTCTCTCCATTCACCACCATTCATATTTTTTCAAACGCTGGTATGCTGAGAGAGGCAGGAAGTGACGTGATGTGGGTGGCTGGAAGTCCAGACTGATATGTAGAGTGAAACGGAATGTGAGATCATGTGATCAGGATGTGTTTCTTACCAGGCTAGGTATTTGGTACACTATGAAAACGGCATGTTGTGACTGTGTTTCGAATGCTGTCTATGTACGATGAATGGAAAGTTCTCATTTCAACATATCAAGTGTTAAATGTTCTCCACTTGTGCCTAATGGTAATGCTGTGTGCGTTTTTCTTAAATTGTCGTTTCGCCTGTTGGAAACTCATAAAAATGTGTCATACCTGTATGACTGGATTATGAGTAACATGACTCTCAACTAAACTCGCTCTTTCATTTTTGCCTTCCAGGGTGAAAATCCCATCTACAAAAGTGCTGTCACGACTGTGGTCAACCCCAAATATGAAGGAAAATGATGGCCTGTTAGTTTCCAATGAACACTGCTAGCAAGTATCTGACAACTATATCGATTCGGGGGCATGAGAGGAATTTGTAGTTGGATTTCTGTAATTTTCTTTGAGCCGCTTCACCATTATAATGTAACGTTTTGGCCACTGCATCTGTATTTTTCCTAACACTTTTTAA
Source organism: Poromitra crassiceps (assembly GCF_964638095.1). Classification (NCBI taxonomy): domain Eukaryota; kingdom Metazoa; phylum Chordata; class Actinopteri; order Beryciformes; family Melamphaidae; genus Poromitra; species Poromitra crassiceps. The sequence continues at coordinate 102,859,914 of NC_139624.1, forward strand.
TTTCTATGGATTTGTTGTATTTTAGATGTACAGTTCATGTGTATATACTTTTAAGTTGCATATTTGCAAAAAAAGATGATGAAATGAAGGTGTTATTTTCTGGCCACAGGACTGGCATGGGCAAAATTTTGTCCCTTTTTTTCTTGTTACCTTTTAACCAACACAGTGTGTACATTATATATGGACATGAATCTCTCTCTCTCTCTCTCTCTCTCTCTCTCTCTCTCTCTCTCTCTCTCTCAATTTGACTCAATTCAGTTCAATCAGTGCTTTATTGGCACGACAGAGATTCTATACACTGCCTAAGCTAAGCAGAAGGTTAGTAAAGTTGATTCTATACACTGCCAAAGCAAAGCAGAAGGTTAGTAAAGTTGCAGTAATCAATAGCTGTATACTGTACAGCGGTTTTAGTTCAGTTGTGATGCTTTTTTATCCATATGTGTGACAGCAGTTAACACATTTTGCAGCTAATGTCTCTCTCTCTCCCTTCCTCAACCACTGTGTTTCTGTGTCTCTCTCTCTCTTCCTCTGTGTCTCTCGCTGTCTTGTTCTCTCTCTCTGTGCACTGACTTCTTGTGTATTCTTTGTGTTTCAGAGAGGACCTGAGTTTAATATGTAACGTGTCTGCCATAGCACATTATGTATGATGTGTGTGTATATATAGAACAAATATACAATAGGAAGTATTCAATTGAGATCGGACAGCTATGCTGAACCTCAATAGATTACGCAGTGGTAAATAGTTGTATATTTAGCAAACTGCAGCTTGGAAAAATGAAAACTAGCATTGGTAAGAAATATCCAGTGTTTACGATTTTATTCTACTCTTAATGAGTATTGTTGTCTATCCTGAAGGATTAAAACATGAAGTAAATATACGAAAAGAAGGCTAATACCAGCATTCGTTATTTTTATCATTGATATACTATCACAAAGGGATTCTATACCACTTGTTTGAATGGTTAAGTTGTTGCAAAGTGTCAAACAATCAAATAATTTGTATAGTTATGAAACAAGATAAGTTGCAACTAAAATGTAATTGTGTTTTATTTGCTTAACTAATCTCAATATTCATTCTCAGGTCCTTTCTGTGTTCATGTCAAGCAAGCCAAAAATATTTGCTAATTTTTCTGTCAGCTTGTCAAGTAGCACATTGTGAACTCATCTGTCTAGGTCAATAGAAGATGTTTTGTTAAACTGCTTTAGATTGAAGCCTGGAGCTAGCCTTGAACCTAGGAGTATTTGTTCAAAGACATCTGAATCACCTCTGACATGTTTTCAGTCAAATGCCTCTGAAGCACCACACACAACTAAGCCTATACACTATTGTTTTCAAAGTGCCTTTTTATTTCAATGCCATGTTCTCTCCCGATGCTGTTTATGAATTTATTTATTAAATAAAGTACAAAAAATGTGAGTTTCTCTTTGTGAGCCTGAAAAAGAACTTTTGTGTACGAGCACTTGTTATCTATCTATCTATCTATCTATCTATCTATCTATCTATCTATCTATCTATCTATCTATCTATCTATCTGCACTGTACATCAAATTATACCCTGCCGGCTTACTGTGAGTTGGTAAATAATTGCTTTCTCTCAAATATACTCTGAGTTTACTGATAGGCCTGATACAGGGTAGAGTTTGTTGACCTAGATAGATGAAATCCTGGTCAAATACAGGCAGTCAAGAACATGTCTAGACAACATGGATGTGCAATGGTCCATTATATTTGACTTTGCAACAGGAAATTCCCATAATGCCTAGTTGAGAGCCTGGATGAAAAAAGTGATGAAACACTTTTTCCTCAAATTAGAGTTAGACTCTCGCGTTGTGGAGCTGTTATACTGTTTTCTGACACAGTTTTTGATTTACTGTAAGCTCTTAGTTTCTCACATCTATTAGCCTATTTCAATGTTAATACCGGTATGCCCATCTATCAAACTTGAGTAAATTATTGTTATTTTTATGTAAACTGGAACTGGAACCATTCCAAAGCCATGGTGTGACTGCAGGGAGAAATTAATGTACAGTAGAGTGTAGAATTTCTGAGTTTGATTGTTTAGGAGACAGAAGAGATTATAAGGCTTTATTTTTTAACCGCAATTAATAGCAAAAGCACACAAACATTGGTAGCTTTAACATGTTGACTGTAGTGGCACTTAGAATTGTCTACAGAAATACAGCTATGCAGACAGCAGATTATTTTAGATATAATTGTTGATGTCTTTTATTGAGGGAAAAAAATTTGTGTTATGGACATGTGTTCAATATACTGCTCAACTTTGACATTAGTGTTGTCCTCTAGCCAACAGCTTCGAGTTTTTACACATTTTTTAAACTGTGATAATTGCCACAATTATGACACAGACTGCACATATTGCATTATTAAGTTGCGCTCTTCCTGCTTTCACTCATGTTTAAAGTCAAAAATATGTTTTTCTTCTTGTTCCTACTGTTGGATGTTTGAGCTTCATTGTGCAGAATGATGTCTGTGCCGAGTCTGACACTAGAATGCTGTATCCACAATCCAAAAATAAAAATTAACCCCATATATAATTAAAATTGTCTATACATTTCGGTTAATCAATCAATCAATCAATCAATCAATCAATCACAACTTTAATCCAGACTCAGGGTCCATATAAAAATATACATACAACAATAAAAAAGACACCCTACAAACAGTAGGAAAGAAAACAAGAGTGAAATAAATAAGAGCAGTAGTCATAAATGTGACCTGTACCAGTCTCCCCACAGAGGTGACTGATACCTGACATCACTACAGTAGGGATTAGCCAGCAGCCTGATGATGACATTATGTGAAACATTAAAATAGGCTACAGCTGTTTTAAACTTGTTTAAACAATTTGAAACCTTTGTTTTGCAACACCCAAATACAATTCTTGGATGATATTTCTAGGAATAGGGCTACGTGCAAAAATGCAAAAGCTGATTAAATTCAGGTTTGTGTGTTGGCTTGTGTTAATAATAATGGGTAAATGGTTGAAGCTGAAGCAATTGCAGTTATGGGATTGTTAACTCCACCGCCCACCCCGTCCCTTTCAAGGCAACCCTACAACAAGGGTATCACCAACAAAGCACCCAGTGTTACACCCATTCTTTTTTTTTTCTTTTTTTACAAATTGTCAACGTAAAGATTAAAAAGAACTGCCACCTATCTCTTTACCTTGTTTTGTTGTGTAATAAGCATGATCATCAAAGTAAGTTAATGATCAAAGAACATTTTTGCACGCACGCATGCATACCGGAAGTCGTGCCGGATGTGGTTGGAGTGGTTGTTCTTGCCTGTTCATGGTTCTTACCAAGAACCTGTCAACTATCTCTGGCTCTGCTGCAAGCTGTAAACAGCAGGAGCAAGTTAGGGGGGTAAGCATCGTATAGTTTTAACACAGGCTGCCGGTTTGTGTCAGGGGAAAACAGCTAACTACAGGAAGAAAATGGAAGAAGACATACTAACGACGCTGAAAATATTGATAATTGGAGAAAGTGGCGTTGGAAAGTCCAGGTAAGATAAAGTTACACCTCGAATAAGTTGATGTCGTGGCTGGTTGCTAACGTTAGCTAGCTAGCCAGCTTTAGCTTAACAGCTAAGCAAGTTCATGCTAGTTAGGTGTAAATATACCAACGTTACACCGTTTAAAAGCAACGGAGAGCACTCGTCTAGTACTCCACTTCCTAATTAGTATTCAAACTACGCTATTCAGTTGGTGGTTATATTGTGCTGATGCTAACGTTAACCGTCTTGCTAACATTAGCTAGCTGGCCGTGCTAGCATGTGTGACATCATCCCTTTTCACATCAACAAGCTGGTTGAAGATGTTGCAATCGAGTGAGTCATACGGTTCCTCTGCTACAAATCCATGGAAACTAACAATTTTACTGTTATTAGCAATAACGTAACGTTAACCACAGTCCCTGGGATAATGTGACAGATGAGTTGACCCCCGCCTGCAATACCGCAATGGAAATAAGTATTGGACTTCCGCTAATCCTGATGTATTTTAATACTGTATGCTTCTGTGTTGTATTTTATTATGTCAAATAAAATCATTCATTCAAGAACACTCCCTATACTGATCTAGAAAACAAATCCACATCAGAGCTATCTTCTCCAAGTCCAGGTGGTTCACACGCCACCATCACTACAGCATTATATTTATGTTGAACGAGCTTAACCTCAATAGATCTAGCCTGGTACGTTAGATCATTATAAGAGTCCTCAACCCTGTAGTCACTGGCATGTTGGATGTACACTCACTCAGACTCTCCAGAAGGCTAAACTGTTTGGTTTTGCCAACTTGTGGTAATCAAAGGGCCTTGTTATTGCCACCAATCAGCCTAATGTGATGCAAATTGGAATCATGTAATGCTATTTTCAACTTCAGTCTGGCAGTCTGTAGTTTGTGCCACTGGCAACATAGAGTGCAGCCCGTTTGTTGCTCTCCTTTATATCCATGACTGTGATCCAGAGACTGCATGAAAGAATGCTGATAGCCAGCCTGAGCCATGAACCATCACATTGCAAACTATGGTATCAAGTACAGCATGCCTTCCAGAATCATAGCACGGTACAGAGATAATGAGCTGCCCGATACTTTGTCATAACAGCCTTTTGACAAGTGAAATGTCTGGCCAAAAGAAATCATCATTCAGGCAGGGTATTCTGTTGACCAGACGATCCTCAGTTTCTCAAAATAACAAATCATACGTCAACCACATAAGGGTAGGTCATTTGCATTCTAATTACAAGACTATGATCTTCAACATGATCAACAAGGGATGGAATGTAAAAGGGGTTTGAGACTAACCTCCATTTTGGATCAACCAAGCGTTAGCCTGGATGGATTTAAATAACAGTCTCAAATGTTGTACTAATCTATGCTCTTTATGTCAGAGAATGTCAGCAGTAAATGTTTCCACTGTATCAGTAGCAGTTGTAATTTTGCTAATTCTAGGTCTGTTGCATATATTCATCCACATTTTGGCTCATGTGCAGGTGGTAGTCCCAACATTATCCTTATTTAGATGCTTTATTGATTAAAACATTCACTGTGTGCACTGTGCCACTGCTCGTTTTAGTTGTTGAACAGAAATTACTTTTTTCTTGTCGTGGTAATTTGCTTGCTATAATGGCAAGCCTGCATTGATTGAGTACAGAGGAGGCATTGAGTATATGCCAACAACACCATAACATAGACCTCGATTTGCTTATATTTCCTGAAAATTGAAGAGTTTACTATAAGCTTCTTTAGTGCATACGGGCCAAGGGCAGTGTTTCCAGAAAGCAATTTAGCATTAATTTAAATAGGCTTTTGCTTAATACAATAAACTAATTCAGAGTTTCATTGGGCTCAGACAAGCAGCATTTTATTTGAATCATCTTGGACCAATTGTTCTATCATCAAGTAGGTAGTGGTACACTGACTAGATTAATTTTTGACTAGAGTGCATATATTTCATTTCTTTCCCTGCAGTCTGCAGAGGCCCTTAAATCATAGGCGAGATGTCTACCTGCCTGGCAAAGAAAACATGAGTTTCATTTGACCTGACCTATACTTATTCTAACTTGGCTGTCTCACAACATAGTTCATTGACTATGTAGAGACTTCAAACAATGAACACTCATCGCGCCAGCATCCCTCTTGATGGGCTGCGAGGGAAAAATCCGAGCATTATGCCTGGTTCAAGGGAAATGAGTGGGCTTATCCACATCATCAGTGCTGTGATTAAGGCCTTTGCACTTGATTAGTCACAGTCAACAAGTGAACCCTGTCCTCCTGAACAAAATGATGTCATCTGGATCTGGTGTCAGTGTGTAATGCACGTGAAGAGGAAAGTGATCAATAGGACAGAAGAAGATAGGCCCGGTGCAGCAAAACAGGACAGCTTTGGGATGGGCCGGCTGTCTGAGCCAGGCACATGGAAACCAGAGACCAGACCAAGGGCTTGCTCACCTTTAGTAGAATAGAATGACTGAAAAAGGCCATTGTGCTGTGTTGTTGTTATTACTGTTTTGTTTAGGGAAGGGAGTAACCATTTATTTCATTGTCGAATAATCATTTTGTCTACATGTCAAAAATAATGAGAAATGCTCAGGACAAGTTACCAGAGTCCAAAGTGATGTCTTTAACTAGCTTAAGCCAAGCATACACTGTGCGAAGTGACCCCGTTTTTCTGACCGATTTTAGAGCCCCACGACTCATTTTAGATTCAGGCAGAATTTGAGCTTTGTCGGGCAATGTTTGCCATACAGGGGGAGCGAGGACTGATTAACTGTGGGCAGTGGTGGCACAATGGTTAGAGAAGCGAGCTTGTGACCGGAAGGTTGTCGGTTCAATCCCCGGGACCGGCAGGATAAATCTGGGTGGGGAAAGTGAAAAGGCAGTGCTTGCCCCTCCCTCATTACCACCACTGAGGTGCCCTTGAGCAAGGCCCTTAACCCCAACCGCTCCAGTGGAGCCGCTCAGTGGCCAGCAGATCAGACTGTGGTTGTACTGGGCAGCTTCCAGGTATGAATGTGTGTGTGTGTGTGTGTGTGTGTGTGTGTGTGTGTGTGTGTGTGTGTGTGTGTGTGTGTGAGAATGTGAACAGGGCACTCCTGAAAAAGAGAGCATTGCTCTCAGTGAGACTCCCCCTGTATAAATAAACGTAAAAATAAAAAATGCCCCCAAGCGGCCGTCGGGCGCCCGAATGAATTTGGGACATCTCAGAAACTTTGGTTGGCCGTTGTCAGGCTCTCACACAGTTGAAGTAGAGCCGCAGGTCGATTCCCCAAACTTAGTGTGGTTGGGCGGTAATGAGGTAATACCTTCATACTAGGTATTTGAAAATAGCAAAGGTATCCGTTTCATTACGTAATAAAAAAAAATCTGCTGTGCAATGTGCTTGTACACATAATCTATATATACAATTGAGTATGTGGACTTTGTCTGTTTCAAGTTCTGTGTGTTTGAAGATGCTATGAAAGTGATGACAGAACTTTTTGTAAACAATGTGTAATGTGTCAAATAAATAACCGGACAAAAAAAGACTACTGCTATTTAGAAGAGAGTCAAGCGGCCATAATTGTGTCATGTGACAGGTTCTCTCCTGCGCGACAATGTGCACGTATACCAGCGTACATTTTTGGGAAGGTTTAAAGGTATAAAAAATTGGATATCGCCCGTGTTTTTTCCTCATTGTGCCTGAAGCCTGACCATAGATGTGCCAGACACTGACACATTGGTCAAGCTGTGGCAACAGCATAACCTGCCTCTTTGATGTTTCCTCCTATGATGACCAGTATGAACCACACATCTTAGCAGGAAATCCATTGATCTTCACTGCCTCTTTTTTGTTCTGCCTTGTTATTAGCCTGTTAGTTTGTTGTTGCAGTTGACTAGAGAGAGAGAGAGAGAGAGAGAGAGAGAGAGAGAGAGAGAGAGAGAGAGAGAGAGAGAGAGAGAGAGAGAGAGAGAGAGAGAGAGAGAGAGAGAGAAAAAAAATGGATAGAGCGATATGAGCCTTTCTACCTGCCTCAGAGCTTTCAAACAAATCTTTGACAATTGTCATACCAGTTCCCAGAACAGTCCGCACTCCGCAGGGGTCGATGAGTCATTTTATGAGTTATTTTTACACGTACAGTGTGAGCCCTCGGGTCGGGCTTGACGGTCGGACGGTACAGTGTGAGGAGATAACTCGTGAGCTTTGGCTTTACATCGCAGACGATTTACTCGTACAGTGTATGGGAGCCATAAGTCTGACCAACAACAAAATATAGTATTCATTTTATAATATGATATGGCGAAAAGCAAGCAATAGTTTTCTGTCAATCAATCAATCAATCAATCAACTAATCACTTTGTTTCAGCACTGGTTTTGTTGATGTAGCCTTCATTTATTTTCTCTCTTCCTTTTGTCTCTTTTTCAACAGCCTCCTCCTAAGATTCACAGATGACACATTTGATCCAGACCAAGCAGCAACAATAGGTGAGCAACAAAACTGAGCTGTGTCAATATTAGCCTACCTCTGAAGTGGAAGTAGGCTAATGTGTGCCAAATAAACAAAGGGACTCACTACTAAAGGCTTGCAGCCAATTAAATTAAGCATAGTTTGGTTGCTAAGATATCGACATATGTCCGTTTGCAAAATGTGTGTCTATATTTCTCTATCACATAATTGTTCGATGTGTTATTATTACTACTGTAATTTGTAGGGCTGAGTTAAAAAAATCGATTCTCCGATTTTTAATCGATTTTCATTTTAATCCTCGATTATCGATTCATATGTCCAGAGATCGATTTTTTTTTAAATAAACAGGCTAAAATATTATGCTGTGTGTGGTAGTTGAAACATAGTTTCAAGTTGACGTTTAATTATGTTTGTAGTTGAAACAAAAACATAAATACTGTAGGCTACATGAATGGAAATGTTTGATCATTATTAATATCTACTTTTAGAAATTATATAGGCTGAAATCAAATCACTGTGCATAATTGTGAAAGTGTCTTTATTGACAGATGAAAAGGCTGTTATTTACCCTTTGTCACCACCTGGTGAGTAAATATATGTGTAACTAAAACCATTAAAATTGACAACAATCTGCAACTTTTTTTCCCCATGTATCTACTTGGCTGGTTGGGAACCCCTGTGTTACATAACTGGACAGTCATGTAATTCAGGGTACAGCTCAAAAACCACGTTTTGGTATCACTAACCAAATCAATATTGAAAATTGATCGAATCGGAAATCGAATCGAATCGAATCGAATCGAAATTAATCGATTCGCAACCTTGTGAATCGGAATCGAATCGATTCTTGAAATTTGAACCAATACCCAGCTCTAGTAATTTGTTACTGTTGTGTCAGTTAGCCCTCCTTTGCCTGTTCTCTCCATATAGTCTCCCATACTCTCTCTATACTCCCATACTCTTCCATACGCTCTCTCCTCTCCCACATTTCCCATTCTCTCCCCACCTCCTCCCTCCCCCTGCTCTCTTCTCCCCCACACCCCCCGCTCCCCCCCCCTCCTTCCCCTCTCCTGCTCTCTCCTCTTGCTCCTTCCCCACCTCCTATACTCGCCAACATTTCCCATTCCCTCCCCACCCCATCACTCTCTCACATTCCCCCTGCTCTCCTCCCTTCTCCTGCTCTCTCCTCTGCTCTATCCTATATTTCTATATTTTCTCTATTTCTCTATCAATTGTTCAATGTGTTATCTTTATTCTGTAATTTGCTACTGTTGTGTCAGCTAGAAATAGCTAGACATACTTTCTGTGAAGCCCTCTGAGACATGCTTGTGAATTAGGGCTATATAAATAAACTTGACTTGACTTGGCTTAATGCTATATGCTGGCACTGTGACAGCTTACGGGCGGTTGCAGTCTATTGATGGCGTCCTGGGCAGCATTGTTTGGAATGTCACATGTTGGTTGTGGAAGTTGAATAGTGAGCAGAAGCACACAGCTACCAAGCTCAGTCACCATAAGCTGTTCTTCTCTCTGATCACTAGTCTATTCAGCCTGCTGAGGCGGTTGGCAGTTAGATTGAACGGAGCAGCAGTGCACAAAATGACAAGACACTTCTCTGCTCCGTGACCAAAAACGCTGCACTCAAATGTGTCTATTGCACACCCAGTCATCTCTGCATATCATTTAAAATGAACAATAAAATGCAACTCTTTATGAAAGCCAAGGTGAGATCACAGCACAAAGAAATGAGGCTTGTTCGGACATCTGCTAAAGGTGCGTTCACACCGACCTATTAAAGTTTTTCGCTGGCATCGAGTTTACATACAAAGTCAATGCAAACGAGCGATTGAGCGTATATTCGCCCGGGAGAAAAATCGCTGGGCGTCCGAGCGGCAGAGACAGAGCGATAGGGAGAAAATATGCTCGTCGCCCGAGATGAAATATCCCAACTCGAGCGAAAATACGCTGGCATCAGTCGCTCGCTGTTCAACGCTGATTGGCTGCCGTGTGAGAGTGAGTCAAGGATCACTCTGGCTTGGAACAAACCGCTGGTTTATTGTGTGGCAACAAACCACATTGACAGGCTGACAGCTGACATGAAGTGAAGTCTGTACTACCGGTATGGAGCTCGCAAGGGGAGCACGCTGATAGGCTTAGCTTGTAAACAACGACGGGGGCTCGTAGTGGACAAACAGCATGACATTGCGTAACGTTATAGCCCCCACATGTCCGTCAATTCGTGTGCCTGTTGATGAGCGATTTAAACAGAGCGACAGAGCGATTCCAAAGGGTTGAATCAAGCGACAGAGAGAAAATAAATATCTCGGTGTGAACACAGCTTAACTCATTGAGTGCCAGCCACTTTTGGAGAACGGACGCTCCCAGTGCCAGAGTTTCAGAGCGTTTTCAGTGATTTCTCGAGGCCCACAGAATATTGTGTGATATTACTATGTAAACACCGAACACGCACAAAGAACGAGCTGACTCTATTGTATCATCAGCAAAAAAAAGTTTATTGATACCATTTTCCGTTCTTTACTTATGAGCCGGAGAAGATAGGTTGTTTTGAGCAAATACAGGCGTTTCAAATTAGAAGCTGAGTTATTCCGCCTTTTGTGAAATGAAGCATTTCAAGCACATTCACTGACTCTGAAGCTAATATTTTCTGATGTAGTGACGTGGTGTAGTTGTGTGGTGCCCTGCGTGCCCCACCCCCCCTCAGCTGCAAACTCCTCCCCACACTAACACACAGCCTAACACGCACCCAGTCTATTTTCGGAGTGCTCCGTTTTTGTGTGCGCTGGCTCCCAGCGCGACACGGAAAAGCCAAACCGGACTGCTGAGAATGGTTTGGCCCTTCGGCGTCGGGTGCTGCTTTTCTGGCGGCTAATCGTGTGGAGAAACTATGCAGACAGACAGACAGAGGCAGAGGGGCTCAGTTGTGGGCGCGGATTGACTGCTGTTCGCAGCCAACGTCAGCTCCAGACAGAGCAATCTATATGGCTCTGGCTGCAGCATGAGCGGTTTCTCTTTCATCACAGGGCTTTTTCCTGCTGTTTTCCGGACCTTTCTCTAATCTGGAGAGCACTGTCGCCACCTAATGAGTCCGTAAAATAGGTTATACACCTTCAATAGCTCCCATATTTGTACAGGAGATGCCTGAGCCAGGAGCACAGCGGATGCAGTAGCACACGTGCTCCACACCGCCCTGTCCCACCTGGAGGGGAAGGACACTTACGTAAGAATGCTGTTCGTGGACTACAGCTCAGCATTCAACACCATAGTACCCTCCAGGCTGGTATGCAAGCTCAAGGACCTGGGACTTAACACAGCAATGTGCGACTGGATCCTGGATTTCCTGACAGACCGCCGCCAGGTGGTGAGGGTGGGCAACCTCACCTCCTCCCCACTGACCATCAGCATAGGAGCGCCCCAGGGGTGCGTCTCCAGCCCCTTCTGGTATGACCTCTACACCCACGACTGCGTGGCGACTCAAACCTCTAACACCATCGTGAAGTTTGCAGACGACACAGCAGTCGTGGGGCTGATCTCGGGGAGCGACGAGACGGCCTACAGAGAGGAGGTGGGGGCCCTGGAACAATGGTGCCAGGACAACCACCTCTCTCTGAACGTCTCCAAGACCAAGGAGATCATTGTAGACTACAGGAGGGGGGGGGGCGCACACCCCCCAATCACCATCAACGGCACAGTGGTGGAAAGGGTGGACAGCTTCAAGTACCTGGGAGTCAATATCCACCAGGACCTGACATGGGCCGGCCACACCGCCACTGTCGTCAAAAAGGCCCAACAGCGAATACACGGACTCAAGCGCCTGAAGAAATTCGGGCTAAGGAAAGAAATCCTCAGGGACTTCTACAGAGGCACCATTGAAAGCCTGCTGACTGGCGGCTTCACCACCTGGTACGGGAACTGTACCACCATGGACCGCAGGGCGCTACGGAGAGTGAGACGCGCGGCACAGCACGTAACAGAATGTGAGTTGCCAGATCTGCATGAACTGTATAAACAGCGGTGCCTCAGGAGGTCCCTGAAGATCATCAAAGACACAAACCATCCCCACAACAGCCTGTTCTCCCTGCTACCCTCAGGGAGAAGATACAGGGTTCCGAAAGCACGCACAAATCGCTTGAGGAACAGTTTCTTCCCGCAGGCCACGAGACTCCTTAACATACACAAATAGTGTAGTAGCCGCACTGTACCGTACTGTAGCTGCTACCACTACGTATGTCTAACGTTTAATTGTATGTTTAATAAGGAATATGCTATTTGCACCTGTATGTCAAATACGCCGAATTTAAAATGCCGAGTTTAATTGTATGTTTAATAAGGAATATGTTATTTGCACCTGTATGTCAAATACGCAGAATTTAAAATGTTTAAGCACGTCTAAAGTATGCACCCGACACGTGCACCTATGTACAGTGAATATGCCACTGTCTCTGACTTGTCTTATCACTATACTGCCTTATGCTTGTTGTGTCTCTTGTTGTTTTTGCACCCATATGCCCTGTTATATTTGTTATATTTGTACTATTTGCACTATGTTGTAAACGGAGTCCACAGCACAAGAATTTCACACGTGATACTTGTACCATGGAGTGACAATAAAAATCTTGAATCTTGAATCTTGAGGCTTTGATCCACGTCCCACCGTCAAAAAACGCAATTGACGAACATACTCGTCCTTGGCACTCTACGTTAGTATCTGAATTGACGAACATACTCGTCCTTGGCACTCAATGAGTTAAGAGAAGGCATGAGCAATTGGCAAGCTGTGAGTCAGTGTCACCACTGCACCACACACACACACACACACACACACACACACGCAGCCACCCAGCCATTTGATTTATATTCAAGTTCATGTGGAGTGTGAAAAACAGCTTCTAGCCCACCAAGCTATCCAGCTCCTCTGGTGAAATAGTGACCCTGGCGGGGCATCGTTTTGTCAAGAGGAGTTCTTTCCAGGTTCTACTGGATCTGCAAATGATCTCAGGATTTTTTTTAAATGGTATTAAACATTTGCTGCATCAAGGACACCCCCAATCTTATTTTCAGGTGGCCTTGGGGCTGTTACTAACTTACTACCCTAGTGGGCTCATTTTCATTAAAGCATTCAACAACTCAAGATTCATGGTCCCATTGATGGCTGGGGAGGCAGCTAGCTAATGTGAATCTTGTGAACAGGTTCTAGCTCACAATACTGTCTTTGTTGAAACAACCAAAGGCACAGATTCCCAGAAAACCTGGAGCAATAAAAACACATTTTCTTCTAGGGGTCGGGTAGGCATGCATCGCTACTGTTGTACTTGGCCAACTGGGAGTCCTTGCCAAACAGATGTCTTCATAGAAGTCTAGCCTGCCTCATTAACTCAGGTCCCCGCAGATCAGAGCAGGATAATTGCTTGTAATCTGGTATCACTCTCTCAGAATCTGATTATTTCCCCCCTCACCTCCTAAAGCGGTTAGGTTACCGACCGAGAGTGTATTTCTCAATTTGCGGCCTCCTGCTATTTCAGCCTTCTGGATACATTGTCACATTAGCACATAGAACAGTGGCACAAAGGTAATGATTAGGCCGGAGGTAATCACTTTAATTGACCAATTCATATTTCAGAATCAGAATCACTTTTTTTGCCACAATATGCATTTTTTCTTGTATTTTGCACCTGACTGTCATTGTATTTTGCACCTGTCATTGTATTTTGCACCTGTTATTTTGCACCTGTCATTGTATTTTGCACCTGTCATTGTATTTTGCACCTGACAATCCTGTCAGCCACCCCCTTCCTTTTCCCCCAGAGGACCACAATGGAAATACGCGTGTGGCTTTGTTGTGTTTTAATCCTGGGCAGTTGTTTATGTTTCATAATGTCTGTCTTCTGTGAAGCAGCATTATGTGTGTTTTAAATTGTCAAATAATACTTACTTACTTTTTGCAAGATTACGTAGGAGGAATTAGTCTTAGTGTCATTATGCAGCATCTCTTGAGCCTACTTCCATCATAACAGATGAGTTTCATTTAGCAGAAACTTATTTTCTCTTGTCTTTTTGTGTCGAAAATATAAATCAAAGCAGAACACCTTTGGTAACGCATTATAAAAGGTGAACAAGTAGAGACAATACAGTATGACAGACTTGAACATTTGAGGCCTCAGCTTCGCAGCTGAACGCTTGTAGTGTTCCTTTAGTTTGTGTTCCTGTATCAGGGCTGTTTTGAGGTCAGTAGAAATAAGTAGAAAGAATAATTCTTTCTACTGTTTTGAGGTCGGGCTGGCCTGCAGAGATCAGCTAGCCTTGACTTGCAGTGGTAGTGGCATCTTGTTGTCCTGTGATATTGCAAACAGATGCTGCATGTTCTCTGGTCTGTTAATGTGTAGTA
>NC_139624.1:102879288-103089288 GCF_964638095.1 Poromitra crassiceps
AATATATTGTGTTCTGTTCTTTCTCAGTGAGAGATCACTTTCCCTTTCTGCCCTGTGACGACCACAGTAGCTGACAGGTCTGCAGGGCAGCCCCTCATCTAAGCCATTACCTCTCTTTTGTTTTAGGAAAACCACGAGCTAGACAGGAACGAAGGTCTGAAGTTTGCAAGAAAACATTCCATGCTTTTTATAGGTAAGTCGGGAGGATTCCCCGCCAGCCAATTGGGGAAGCTGCTTTTGAAATAACTATCATACTTGCTGAGGAATGCTTGCATAGTTCTATTTATAAAACAGTCATCATCTATCATCTTCTATGGGTTCTCTGCTTTCTCTCTGTGCTTCCATTTCTTCAGGTTTGTCAGGAAAAGAGTTGCCTAGAGATAGATGATGTCAGTTTCTTTAAACTGCTAGTATTTATCTTCATCAAGTATTCAAAAATCTTTAATTTGAAAAAAAAAAAAGCTTTGTTGGAAATTGAAGGAACTCACTCTGATATTTCCAGGTTTTCCCAGCCATTTTCTGATATTATTACCATCTTCCAATGGTTATTACAATCATATTGTTTCTGGATAGCATCATCTTTCTGAGCGAGTGTTGCCAATATCACCCTAATTACCTCCTAAGGCCGGCTACTATTAGTGTCCGGGGTTGACAGTTATTGTTAAGACATTTTCCACCGCTGTGGCCCAGGGAGGCCAGCAGATGACAGTAATAGTTGTTGTGTCTGCATCTCATCTCCTCTCCTCTCCTGCCCTCCCTCTCCTCCATCCACTACGCTCTCCTCTCTTCTTCATTTTGTCTTCTTGTTCTTACTTGCCTTTGCCTCTTCTCTCCTCCCCCTTCTTTTTTCTTTTTTTAAGCACAGACACTTAATAAATGGGTTTACTGTGTGTGGAAAATATCACTCTAACAAATAATGTGTGTCTCCATCAAGCTTAATGGCAGTTTTCCACAGCGTCAGTTACGTACATTTTGATTGATTGATTGATTTTCTTTATTTAAGTGTCATGCTTCGAATGAAGCCCAACCCACATGCGGCCCGCGGGCGCCCCCTGTGTGGACCGCGATGGAATTGCAATTTTTTTTTTACAGTGCACCTGAACGCAACATGCAAGATACCCGCTGAATAAGTGTCCAAATGTTCATGTCATTCTGGCCAATACTCCACTTATGTTATAGCATTTCAGGCTGGAATATGGAATATCTTTCAATAATCTATGATTTAGCTGCTAAATTGTTAAATCCCGCTGTCTGCTCGCTACCCAGGCACTTATGTATGTACTTAACCTAACTAACTATCCGGGGTGCGCAACATTGTCAGACTAAACTCCGGCTGACACCCCAGAAACCTACAATCCGCTACAGAAAAATGTATATTGATTGTTTATTAACTGGCCCCTGGCCTTCTATCATTTCACGAAAGTGGCCCCCGGGCAAAGCAAGTTGAGTATCCCTGGCTTACAGGACACTTTTACTGTTCATCATTTAAACAAACAGCAGCGTCAGTTACTGTTATATGTACAGTACAAACTGCACTGCACACATATTTTCAGGGCAGATTAGTTGAATTCAACACTTTGTTCTGACTTTAGATTAGAAAATGTAAATTATTAGAAATTCTATTTGCAGCCGTTTGTTGGAGAGTCAGTAGGTGGGTTTCCATCCACCTGTTTTTATGATTTTACGAAAAACCTTTGAAATATCGTAAAAAAGGTTTTTACGCTTGGAGGAGGTGGTAGAGTTGGTGTATCTATAGACGGTTTTCACCAGAGCGCAACCCCACAGCACTTCCTTTTTCTCAGCATTCGGCAAACTGCAGAAATATTCATTCGACATCGTTACTTTTGTTTTGGCCGCTCAGCTGTATAGACGGTTTTCACAGAATGGTCAGTCCTGCACTTGAATGTTTTTTTTTCTTTTATGTCCATAGCAAACACTGCAACAGGAAGTGAGCGGGGGTTCAATTTAGAATGTTTTTGTTGTCAAGTTAAAACCGTCTATTAGAAGGTAAATGGGACTAAGTGCAAATCCAAAAAGGTTCATAGTGTCTATACTTTACTTAGATCGTTAGGTTTTCATCTATATCAGACACAGGTTTGTGTTCCTACCTGACATGTTTCGACGGTAATACTTCCGTCTTCATCAGAGGTGTCACTAGATGGTGTGTGACGTGCCTTAAACAGCTGATGTTGTTTACAGAGGCGTGGTCGTCCTGTCAGATTTGACAGGACGACCACGCCCCCCGCTGACTAAGTGCAGATCAAGAACAGATCAAGCGAACCTTGATTTTCAGAAAGTTCGGTAAAAATGGTTCGGTAAAAAAACGGTTGTTGTCCATTTACCCCTCTTCTCTTTCTCTGTCCATTTCTCCCACTACGCTCTACTGCTCTTCCCAGAGGCCAGCGCTAAGACGAGGGATGGGGTCCAGTGTGCGTTTGAGGAGCTGGTAGAGAAGATCATCCAGACCCCCGGGTTGTGGCAGAGCGAGACCCACGGTCGAGGAGTCCAGCTCACCGACGAAGACGCCGGAGGAGGGGGAAGCTGTGGCGGCTACTGCTCCCTGGTCTAGACAACACACACACACACACACACACACACACACACACACACAGATGGAACACGGACGCACGCAAACATGTCTACACACATACATGTGTGAATACCACATGCAATGTCACACACAAAATATACACACGCTACACACCTGAAAGAAAAAGAAAAAACAATACAGCTGAGCTCCCTCCTCCTCAGACAGACTGTCTCCCCTTCCCCAGGCCAGAGTTGTGAGGGTTGGCCCTCCCTCCATACTCACCTGTGTTCATGCAAACACTACTTTTTGCACACTTTCCAATACAAAGGCTGCACTTCAACGCTAGTACGACTCAGCCTTCCTCTGTTTGGCATGTGACTTTTCTCTCTCTCCTCTCTCTTTCTTTTGAGCTGTATTTTTGTGTTGTGGGAGAACAGTTTTGACTCAAGTCTTCCTCCTTGTGTCCAGCATGCTTATGGTCTCATAGCACCTTGCCCTAGCAAGCACACCAGTGTCAAATGTAGTGCTGAGCTTTCTTCTTCTTTGTCTTTTCTGCCCTCTGTCCTATATGCTTGATCTTGCCTGGTCCTCCGGCACAGCACCCACTAAACATTCTGCTGCTTATGAAGAAGCTTATCATGCCAAGCTGTCTCCTGTCCCCTCGCGCGCTCTGCCAGGGGCTGGGATCATATGTGTCTCTGTTGTACACACAACTGCCTCCTTTGTTCACATTATAATAGAGTTACCAAGTGTTTGGAATGACGTTTTACTACTTTTATTGTGTTGGACTCAAAACCTTTAAGTGTGTTTTGAAGTGCGCATAAATCAAAGAGATTGGCACCGGCGAGCTTTCCGCTGGGTGCCTGAAGAAAAGAGAGAAGCTCTTAAAATTGCACGCCTTGTTTTGTAACTAGTTGCTTTAATGGGGTGCGACCTGCTGGCGCTCGCTGACTCAGACAGATAATATCAGTAATATCACTAGCACTGCTAAGGCCTTTCATATAGCTATAGATCCCTTCGAGCTGAACAGAGACAAAGGAAAAGTGTTCAATATTAAACGGGGCAGTGAGTCATAAGGGTGTTTCCACTTGAAATTGGAAAATCAAAGAAAAAGCCTTGTGCTCCACATTGCTAATGGATTTCACAGTACTCCCTATCTCTGTCTTCGTATCCGAGAGGCTGTTCTAAATGTACTGTACCCCTGACCTCTGTCCATGTTTGTAGTATTTGAGTGCTGGTGTGTGTTCTGGGAAATGTAGTTTTGAGAGCTGGATCCTGTGATAGTGAAAATGACCCACACGCCTTTATGTCTTATCAGAAATGGGATACTTACTTTTTAGCTCTTTTTAATTGCATGAGAAAATTGTGTTATTGTTTGTCCAGTGAAGGACTCAACACCTTAACTCAACAATAGCATTTGATTTAGTTGAACCTTGAAACCTTGCATAGAGGTTTACCATTGAAATTTAATTGTGTATTTATCCAAAAAGGAACAACATTTGCTTAATTATTATTAAACTGGCGTAGAAAACTTTTCATTGTGTTCAGAATTTGTATGTGAAAGCATATGTGTATACCTTGTATATTAATGTGTAATTTAGGAATTTGATTAAATAATTACGGTATTATGAATTGTAAAGCTGAATGTATACATATTTCACTACAAACCGCCCTATGTATTAAACAAAATAAAAGATTTTTTTTAAATGAGTCCTGAAATGTTAATGCAAGCTGTGTTGAGGAGCCCTTTGACGGCTGTGCCTCGACGAGCCAAATCATACACTAAGCAGGAATAAATCTTCTTAAGTAATCGTTTTAATGTCTCGTCCAAGTCTCTGCCGAAGATGACCAATAGTTCTGCTGTGGTCGTTGCCGTGTTGGAAATGTCGCTGTTAGGTGAGGGCTTTTTCACTCAGCGCTCGTCACATTCCTGTCTTCAGAATCAAGCGTTGTGTTTAAACAGTGTCCGAGGAACCCTCAGACCCCAGACTTGTGATCTATCTAAATCATCTTTTTGGCAGACTTCTCAGGAAACACCACCGCAGCCGTAACTCTTTTTACCAGCGCTTTAACTGGGATGTGCATCATTCCTGGGTGATTATGAAAGGGCCCGGGGCTGGCAGGCAGAGTGAAGACTCTTGCCCTTGTAGCGTATCCCTCATCTCCTGCCACAGGCCAGGCAGTCGTCTGGAAATATGTCTCAGTCAAACAACAACGGAGGCATACAGCGTACTAATGCCTTGATGTGGTCCAACAATGTGCTGAGCTGTAGTGCTGCCGTTTCCTCATGCAGCCTGCACTGAAACACATCAGCTACTGCAAAGGAGCTGGAGTTGACGGATTCAAACGATTTTTGGGAATAGTTCACAAAGGTCATTGATTTGTACATGTCACATGAGTTAAGGGCATTCATTCCTAAGAAGAAGGGCCACGCTGGACTTTGAAGACTAGACCTCTTATTTTGTACACCGCAAATCCATCCAACATGTTATTTAATCTGGTATTGAAATCATATTTTTATCCAAACAAGTGAAACATTTTCTTGATAGTGGAGAGATCTGCCTTCCTTCAAGATATTGGCCCTCGTTTCTAGAAGTTTCCTGAAACGTGTGGAATGACGTATCTCACCCCCAATGGCAGAATTTATCGTTCATTTTAAGATGAATGTGAGACTAAATAATTGGTTAAGGGGGACATGTTTTGCGGTGTATGCAATCTGTTGATCTCAACACGCTCATTGACCACATTGACAGAGACGAATGCCATTCCCGGGCCTCAGATTCCCCGTGGCTGCACTGTGAATACTAGGAAACTGCAAGGGAGTGCGGGTGTTATGGAGATGGAGGAAGGACTAAGCGGATTTTCGACTTAATGTGCCAAAATCGCAGAAACCTCTGCCCCACCCTGTTACCTCAGAAGCCAGAGCGAAGCTCTTGAGAGGCTGCGTGATGGACTGCGTTCTGTCCTGCTGTCTGAGTCTCCAGCCAGCCGCTAAGCTAACAGAGCAGATCTGGCTCTCATTAACACAGTCTTGTCTCCCCGTTCCTCCTCGGCTGCATGGCTTTTGGGTTAGCGGCTCAGACGAGCCCCCCAGGGGAGCAGTCATGCTGTCATGTGTAAAAATGTTACGAGACGTCGGGCATCGTTTCATAAGGTGTTGGATTCCCAGACGTCACTCATTTTGTCATGGTCATTGCCGGTTGCTATCAGTTAATTGCTTTGCCATGCCGACCGAATGAGAGTGAGGGGAAGATTGGAAAGATCATCCTCCGCCGCAGCCACCTGAATTGTATATTGCAGCGGGGAAGTACTGTAATATGTTGGCCATGAGGACAGCACCATAGTCTGTGATGATGAGGATGTGATAGGGCCAGGGTGACACCGAGAAGTGCAGCAGACGTTCTCAGAGTTCACTTTTATGGAAACGAGTTCAAGGCCCTGGGGTCTTAGGGTTCAACCTTCGCAAACAAGATCAAGACCTTCTCCTCTCCAGACAAACCCAACCCACAGCCGTTGTTCTGGGGAGAAAGACTTGGAGGCACCTGTAGGCCTGCAGACTGTTTTCACTGTTGACTTTCTGATGTGAGGTAGAGGAAAATGCCCCTCCGTGCCTGCTCTCTCTCCTCCCTCTGAAGTCAGCCAAAGCCGAGCTCTGGCCTCTCTTAGGTTTCCCCCTCACAGCACCAGAACACTGTGAGGTAATGGGCCGGGCCAGCCCAAAACTGATGGCTCTGTCACTGCAGGTGGAAACACTTTGATTATGTGGAACCTCGTGTTTATAGCCTTGTGCCGGCTTACATTTAGCCTTGACATTTCATCAGGCAACAGGAGTGACCCATTTCAGGACCCATCTATTTTGAGCTGGGTGACCTCTGACCTGTCCTTTGGGTTACTGAGGAGTTAAACGCGTCCCCTGCCTCGCTCTCTCTCTGGACTCACTCTGAAGATCCTGGAACGTTGTCCTCCTTGTGTGGCCCTGGTAGAAGTATGTTTCAGCTAAGGAGACTGAATGGTCACAGTCTTTGTGTATACCGTAAACGTCTTTGGGAAGAAGTCTTATCAAGAACTAATAGTGATTCTGTCATCAGAGAAGCTTACCCACATCCTCAGAGGCAGTAGGCCTGTATGGTTGCCTATCAATCACACAAGACCCCCCTAACTTAATAAGAGCTGGCCCGGGGTAAGCAGGAAACCTCTACCCTTGTTTGGTGTGAACCTCTGGCCTTGGATCCATGTAAGTCAATTCAACATGTAATATGTCTGTAATTGAGTTTCCTTGGATTTGAAGCTCTGTCAATCTAATTTAAACCTAAATGATTGCATTGTAACCCACCCTTGTTATTTTCCCAAACACAGAGCCCTAAATGTAAAGGCCCTAAAGAAAGCAGGAGACAGGGGACTCCACGCCCTCCGAGAGAAAACTCCTCTCGCCATGGGGGACGCTTTCATCCCGGCCTCGGGTTACTGTGGCAATAAGCACATGGGACGGGAGCGGGGGGCACTGCCGCCCCGTGGAAACAAAATGGAAGGATGAGTAGCACCATTCATCATCCCGCCACCCGTAATTGGCCTTGTTCGCGGTGCTCCTGTGTGGCCACACGCCGCCTCCGCATCTCGGATTCCACGGCCGTGTTGTCATTCAGCGTGTCACAGGACGCCCTCCGGATCTCACTCAGGGCCCTGCTGCAACATGGAAGCAAATAGCCATGCAGCCAGGCCATTGGGTTCTATAATAAACTAATCACTTTGTATCAACACGGGCTGGTGTACACTTTCCACATGCCTCCAACACATTTCCATGGAGAATAGAGACGCATGTTTTACTGCAGCGCCTTTGCTCCCTGTGGAAGAAAAAAAAGAGAAAAGAAAAATCGATATTATTTAACCCCCCTTTGGGTGAAATGATTGGCATGTATAGAAACAAATTCATTATTTTGTATAAATAATCTGGCCCCTGTGTTATAATTGCACTGCTTATTTTCCTTTGTCAAGCTGATCTTGATTCGGGGGTTGGACCAGAGAATTTATTGTAAACCGCCAAGAGTAGAAGTCCCTAATTTCACTTACTTTGAAGAGACAAGGAGGTCTGGAAGGCCGTGAAAGATCCGCTGTTACTTCATAGAAGCAGTCTTTCCATCAGTCAAAGACAGGTATTTGCCTCCGCGAGGGTAAAGCATAGGCATCAGAGGTTTAAAACTCTTTGCCACTTCCTCTAGGGGTTTGCCCAGTGTCTTGGAGCTTGAGTGTAACCCGCATTGTGTAGTCGAACTCGAAACCTCCATGGACGCTCTCTAGCAAGGACGCTAAAACCGATAGGGCTCCAGCGTCTGTGTCTCATGAGGTGTCGGGGAGGTGCAGTGGCTACCGTTAGATGAGGCCTCACGCTATTGCAGGCCTACTAGACTGTTTTTTCCATCCTGACCATTTGGAGTCCTTTGTGGGATGTAACCTGAGGTTAGCTGTATTACTGCAAGCCGCAGGAAGCTCAAGCTCTTTGAGTGTATAGTGGACAATTGAATTTGAAAACACAAAGCCGACCTCTCTCCCACCCTCCCACCAGCAAGCTAAAGTCAAATAAAGCTCTCGCCATGGAAATTGTACCCAGGTCACACAAACACAAGATACTTCAAACCTGTGTGGGTTTCGCTTAAACCTGACGGTCTGTATCCAGTATCCACTTTGTCGCTGGATTTCCTTTCAATCAGATTATGAAGAATAACAAAGGCGTGACAAGTGTTTTGTAACTATGTAGCTTTAGAGGGGTTCGAGAAGTGTTACGACTACGTCTGTCTAATTGTCTGAGAGGAGACGTTTGATCTCTGGTTACCCAAAGCTCTGTGAAGATCGAGAAACGTGGAAACGAGTCTTTAAGTGCAGATCTGTCACTGCGGTCCTTGTGAACGTGGACCAAAGTCCACTGCAGTTCAGCTTTGTTGTCATGTGAAATGCTTGGTCGAAGAGATGAAAACTGGGGCTAAATCCCAAAGAAACTCAATCACTGTAGATTTTTCGTACGACTAGTGTTTCTATATTTGGCAGTAGAACTTTATAGATGAACTGACAGAAGTCAGAGAAAAATAGGATTTCATGAAGTCCAAATATTGTGCATCTAATCTTTAAATCTTTGGTACAGAATATGTTTTGTAATGTTAAAACTGTGGAATAGTTTTACATTACTTGGAAATTCAAGTTGAAACATTTGGAATACATTTTCTAGATTTGGTTTAGTTTTTACTCGGATCTAATATCAATATTTTGTGGATTTGAGTGATTCTTGATATTACCCTGCAGTTTACTGTGTGTGGTACTTTGGACTTTTGGACTTTGGATGTGTTTGTGGCAGATGCTGCCGGGGGAAACTGACACCTACACTGGCGTAGACTTGCTAACCACTCCAGATGTGCTTGTCTACATGTGTGTTTCTGCATGTGGGCTTTCCTTTGTATGTGTGTGCACACGCGTGTGTGTGTGTGTGTGTGTGTGTGTGTGTGTGTGTGTGTGTGTGTGTGTGTGTGTGTGTGTGTGTGTGTGTGTGTGTGTGTGTGTAGCTATCTTAGTGAGGACCAATTTGAGTTTTATACCTGGGAAGCGAGGACATTTTGGCTGGTCCTCAGACTTGGTTTTAAGTGTTAGTTCAGATTTTGGCAGTGCCGGATATACCATATGGGAAACCTGGGCAGGTGCCAAGGGGCCCTCAGCATGAAGGGGCCCTAAAAACCCTTTTTTCACTTCTTCTTCTTTTTTTGTCGGGCTCCACAGAACTATGACGCAAATCCATTTATTTTTACATAGACATTTTGTAAAATGCTTATAAATATAGTTTTACTTGGTCAAACAAAGCGATTCAGTTATCATATAACATTTCGCTTCGACAAAAAACATGTTTTTGTTTGTTGTTGTTGTTGTGTTGTTTTACCTGAGTGAAATTGTATGGGGGGGGGGGGGGGGGGGGGGTGTCAGGGGGCCCTCCTGGGAGCTTCAGTGCCCAAGGGCCCCTGGAGGTGCTAATCTGGCCCTGGAATTTGATTTAGTTTAGGGTTAGGCTTAAGGGTAGAGTTAGGGACTAGGGAATGCATTATGTCAATGAATGTCCTCACTATGATAGCTATACCGGCTTGTGTGTGTGTGTGTGTGTGTGTGTGTGTGTGTGTGTGTGTGTGTGTGTGTGTGTGTGTGTGTGTGTGTGTTTGTGTGTTTGTGTGTGTGTGTGTGTGTGTGTGTGTGTGTGTGTGTGTGTGTGTGTGTGTGTGTGTGTGTGTGAGTGTGTGTGTGTGTGTGCTGTAATGTGTAATGGTAGCACCACAGTATTTTGTCTACACCTCGCCACCTCCAGCAGCAATATGGCCCACGTTATGACCCTGCTGAGCTCCAGCCTCACTTAAGGCACCGTGTGGCAGCGGCTCCACAACACTCTCCCTCATCTTACTTTACATCGGCTTTCCCCGTAATAAAAGGCCTCACTCTACCCCCCCTGCTACTGCCCCTCCAGGGGGCAGTAAGCAGATACAGTAACAGGGGTGCGTGGGTGTAGCGTGGTTTGTCTTCCCCACGGGGCTCCAGCCGTGGCTCCTCGCTCGCTCACAGGCTCCCAAACTCATTTACAGCGCTGGATGCCTTGGCTCGGCTTCACAACGGGCGCCATCGCTGCGTTCAAATATTTACATTCATCCAATCAAGCCGCAGACAGTAGCGCATATATATTTCAGTGAGGTCATGGGGCTGCCCTCTACTACCACCTCGGCTGTGAGGAGACCCAGGGCTTGCTCACGTCTTCAGAATGGACCAGATTTAAGAGCTGATGTCCCCTTACTTAATCTCTTAGTTAGGATAGTGTCTGGGTCCTTTTCTTTACGCCTGTCTCTTTCTGCTCCCTCCCTTTGGCTACTTTAAGACCACAGGCCTTCATGCTCACTTCCAAATTGGTACTCCTATCTGCTGTTATTCACACATTGTACGATATACAGTAACCAGTAACCCATATCCAGTATACCAAGATGAAATGAGGGCAATGACAAAAAGACACGTAGCATAACAATAAGAAAGGAAGTCACATTTGTTTCTTTTCCCACGCTCCTGATTCTTTCAAACATATTTTGGTTATGGTTCAGTATGCTTTGAGGTTTGACTGAGTTTGAGTCTTTGCTTTCTTTCAGTTGTGTAGCCAAACCTGTGGGCCATGAAGGTAATGCAAGTGGGCAGCCAAATCATTTGCAAACTCTTACGATCTTAATGAAATAATGTACCAATTATTTGTTCATTAGCCTATTGCAGACAGCCCCTCACTTTTAGTTCCTGGTTTCGGTGTGGTGCTGATGGACAGCTCCTTTTATTATAATAATAATAATATTAATACATTCGATTTATATAATGCTTTTCTAAATACTCAAAGTCGCTTTACGTTTTATCGTTAAAATAAAAAGTTGAGTTCTGAGAACTCACCCTTTGGCCTCCGTACTGTTTACAGTCGGATGTGGGCCGCGAACATTTTTTAGATTTTCAAGTGGGCCGTGAATGGGGTAGAGTTTGGAAACCGCTGGTGTAGCTCTCATTATCCTCCATGCTAACGCTGGCTCAGCCAAGGGGTCGTACCAAGTGCCAACCCGTCAAATACTGACGTTTGGTCAGCAGCCCTTCGCATCACCTTTTAACACACTGCGTAAGTAGGTATGGCTTTTTCATCACTCCCACTCCGCCTGACTGAAATCAACACCACAAGAGTGTGTTAAAATAAGTGTTCTTGAATAAATAATTCTATGAAGAAGGGTTCCCACACCAGGTCTTGAACCCTGGTCTCCCGGACCACAGACAACTGCATTGACCACTCTACAACACACAGACAGACCTGCTGCTATGACATAAATAAATATTTGTAAAAACCCAGAATGTGTGTGTGTTGAATCTGTTTGTTCTGTATTCTGAATATCGTATTGAGATTTGGCTCCACCCCTAGTTCAAACCTCTAGCAGGTTGTATGATTTTTTGTCCTGATTTACTGTAGAATGAAGCAATAACTTTAAAATGAGCAACAGAATGGCTCCCTGAGTTTAGCGTGTAGTGTACCATAAGGCTCAGTTCTACCTGCAATGACCTGGCTTTGAATCCGACCTGTTTATTTGCTGCATGCCCCCCCCCCCCCTCTCTCTCCCACACCCTCATATCTCTCTCTCACACTATACATCTGTCAATAAAGCATAAAATGCCTGAAAATAAATCTTTGAAATTAAGGATGGGGAAAAACAAAACAAATTAAAGTAAAATAACAGATGAAGAATGTATTGAAAGCACCTGACTTTAGTGTGACTTAATGTTAAATTGAATGAAATTTGAAGGAGCAAAGCTTCTGCACACCTAAAAAATGACAGGTGCGTCGGAGGAGGGTAAAACCCGACTGAATCAAAAGAAAATAACTCCTGCACACTGTCTCCAAATGCAAAAGGTTTATTTAACAGAAAGAATAACGTTTCAGTCCTGAGACCTCCATCAGATTCTGATGAAGGTCTCAGGACCGAAACGTTATTCTTTCTGTTAAATTAAATTTTAATTACATTCAAATTTCATTTCATTTATTATTTAATGTTGTTGTTATATAATTGCACTGTTAAAAAAATCAAAAAAATCTACCATTAAAGGAACACTCCACCCATTTTCAACCATCTTTGTATCATTAGAACATCCGTAGTATATCAGAAAACTGTAAACTGTTTTGAAGTCTGTCATTTAATTGGACAGTTATTGAGTGTTAAAGTGTGGACCAGTGACATCACTGGTCCACACTAACTCAAATTAATAACTCATTAACTCAAATCAACTCTCAATAACTGTCAAACTATTCATCATTCATCTAGTTTGACAGTTATTGAGAGTTGATTTGAGTTAATGAGTTATTAATTTGAGTTAGTGTGGACCAGTGATGTCACTGGTCCACACTTTAACACTCAATAACTGTCAAATTAAATACAATACAAATACAAAGCTGGTTGAAAATGGGCGCAGTGTTCCTTTAACATTTTTCAGAGACTTTCTGAACTGGTTCTGAACTGTTAAACTGCACAATTCTGAAGACAGCTCAGACCCCCCCTCCACCCAAACCCCAACCCCTCCACCGCCCTCCCCTTCACACACACACCTACACCGAACCTCCTTACCCCATGAGATTTTAAACATGTGTGTGTGGTGGTTGGGGGTGGGGGGGGGGATCTGAACTGGGTGTTTAAGGTGCTTCTATTAACTTATAAAGCTCTACACAAGCTTGCACCCCCATACTTATCTGAGTTAATCATCCAATATACTCCCACACGCTCCCTCCGTTCACAGGATGGTAATTATCTTACCGTCCCAAAAATTAAGAAAAAATCCGCTGGAAGTACAGCATTCTCCTATCATGCTCCATATCTCTGGAACCAGCTTCCCCGATCAGTTAGGTAGGCTGGCTCCATCGATACTTTCAAACCCAGACTTAAAACTTACTTATTCTCACAAGCATATGATATTATTTGATAGTGCACTTTATTTTATTTTACTAGTATTTCTCTCATTGTGATTGATTTATTACCTTTGATTTAACACCCTTTCCTTTAACCTTAACTTGTAGCTCTCATACTGTCTGCTTTTACTTGACTTTCATCTTGATCATGCACTGTATCATGTATTGTACTGTTTTATGATGTCATCTTTAACTGTAAAGTGTTTCGGGACCATGTCTCATGATGATTTTACACTATAAATAAAACTGAATTGAATTGAATTGTTTTAACAGTTAAGAACCAGTTCAGAAAGTCCCTGAACATTTTTGATTAAAATGATTTTGGAATATTTTTTTACAATGCAAATAATGGAAATTATGCAGCAATCAAGAAAAATCACTGAATGAAATCATGGTTCCTTTACAGTGCAATTGTTTTTATTGCCAGGCAGTAGAGAGAGACAGATAGGAGGGTGCAGAAAAGGAACATAATACGATTTGAACCTGTGACACTGTGATCAGGACAGAGCCTTAACAGTGCAAACCTTACAGGCTGAGCCACCAGGACACTCTTTATAGAACCTTTCCCCGCTGCTGTTTTGAGGGGGGAACACTTGAATGACTGACAGGTCGTAGCACCAATGAGAGAATGGTTCATTTTCAAAAGTCAGCAGTGTCAGGTTGGGTGGGCGTGCCTGATCGCTAAAGTCATTACTGATCGGTGGCCTCAGGAATCTGGGGCAACCAATCACTGGCCAGGATTCCGACATCAGTTTGGAGCAAGCTAACCTCGCGTCACCAGGCTCTTCTCGGCGAGAAAGAGCCTGGCTTCCGCTCACAATTGATTTTGTCACCCTACCTGGTTCCGGCCTAGAGCCCGCCCTAGACCGGATGGGCAGCGTTTCTAGCTCGTCAACTTTTACGTTAACTTGACAATTTGACCCAAGTATCAGAACGGCAAACAACAAAACAAAAGATGGACGTACCGAACGAAGTTTTTGAAGAAGTTATTTTAGAAACATTGCGGATTCACAATCTCACGTCATTTAAGCCAATACAGAAGCTTTGCATCAGACAATTAATCGAGGGAAGAGACATCAAGCTAACGGCAACAAAAACGTTTTTTGGCGCACTGCCTTCCGGTGTTCATTCTGGTTCCGTGGTTTACGCCCCATGACAAAAAGCGGGGTGAAAGGTGCCCAGACTAGAGCAAGCAGTGTCCCAGACCCAGAGAGAGATGTGCAGCATACAGTCACACATAGTTGATCAGTGTAATGCCTGGGACACAACAGAAAGGTCTCCGTTGCAGCGCGTCACGGAAGCGTCGAGCAGGAGCCTGGCCAGTCACACCAGAAGCACTCTGTTTGGCTCAGTGCAACTTGTACTGACTTCATGCCTGGCTGCAGGCGGCCGCTCGCCGCTCATGTCAAATATATACCAGAGACGGAAACTCTCGCTACTCAGAACATGCCAACATTTTGGGAGATTCGCCTATTTGCCATATTCCCGATAGTAAAACAAGAAGATACCCTTCTCTTCAGCGTGTTCCTTTAACAAGGATGTCGAAATGAAACTGCCTCCTGCGACGGAGCCGCTTCTGGTGTGTCCCCGCGGTAACAACTCTCATGGGTCTGGCATTGAGACTAAACTAACCATAACCATGACACAAGTTGTTGCCTATTGTCTATGGAAAAAGGTATGTTACCTAGTGACGCAATAGGGGTTCTGACCAAACTGGTCAGTAGTTGACGAGTTGAGATGAGAATGCGTTGGCCGTGCCTTGCTTGCTGTCTCTGTATTCTCTCCATTGGTATTATTGATTCACAGAATACGTCATCTTCCAGCTCTGAAAGTATTCAATGGTCAAAGCCAGGCTTCTCTGAATGAAAAGGATGGTGCATGTGACCATGCATGTCATCTGCACGGTATATAAGGCATGAAGACTGGGGAATTCAGGCTGCTATACAGTGTGTGCTCTGTAGGTAGTGGAAGGGCCATGTTTTCCAAAGGCCCCATGAGCTCTCCTGTGGGGTCTCTTGTGGGGTCTCCTGTGGTCCTTGCTAAATGCTCCTACAGGCACGCAGCAGGCTATAAAGCGCTACTGTACACAGTCCTGAGGTCTGCGTCCAGGCAGATGAGCCCTGGATGAAGATGGAAGTTGCAGTGAGTCCAGAGAGGAAATCATTACAGATCCACTCTAGAAATTGGACTTGGTTCGCTTTGGCTAGTGCTGGCATCCATCCATGAACCTCAAGAAGGTCCAGAATTGTGAAATTTACAAGATTACGTTTTTAAAATCTCCTCACCAACAACCCAAAGAAAAAATGACTGAAGTCCAGGGGAAAGCTGGCATCAGTATATTATTTAGGCTATTTATTTATTTATTTATTTATCTATTTTAGGCATGTAATCACTAATCTGCGGTGGATTACATTTTTGATTTAACGTTTCCAACAGTAATGCTGTGTGTGGCGAAAGTTTCAGTTCCAAACCGAAAATCTTTACTTATCTATACCCAGTACTCTTGTATCTGTGCTCTCTCCTAAACACACTGCTTCACTGGATAGGATCTGATGTATGTCGGCCTGATAAATCTCAGTCCAGTAAAACAGAGTGGCTGCAATAAATAGTCGCAACCCGACTTCATCAAATTGCGAATCTCCCATAGTGAGATCGTGAATCCAGACGGCTCCGTTGCACAGTTTTACATCGAACATGTGTATATATTTATCAGATGAGGGAAGAAAATAATAAATAAAAAGTTCCATAATAAGCAGCATCTGGAGGAATGGGCTCCTGCATTGGCGGAGTGTGCCCATTTGGTTCTGGATTTATGGTAACATTACAGTGTTGGCCCACACCGCCGCTGGAGCAATGTGTGCTGTATTTATTCGCTGGCCCTGAAAACTGGCTGCCACAATCATGCCATGCTGCCTGCCAGGTCTAGATTGTCTCGCTCTCTGTCTATATGTCTCTATGTCTCACTCCCTCCACCTCCCTGTGTTTTAATATCATACGGAGGTGAAATGTGTCTTTAATAACCCGTAAATACCACCGATACTTTCCCTTAATGCCATCCTTTTAAAATATGGCCACAGGAGTTTGGGTAGGCCTGGCCACACGAGAAGTCCTTTGTGTGGGATTTTTCCACAAAGCGTCGGTCAAGGAGATCCGATAGCCCGCCGGCACAGGCAGACGTGTGATTGAAGCCCCACTCGGTCCGTCAACAATGTATCGCCGTGTTCCCAAACACAAAGTGTTAACGTGCAAGGACCTTCCAGTCTCCCCCCAGGCCGCGGCCGCTGCCAAACCGCATTCCTCCGGCAGCTGCCATTTCTTACATCTGCTGCATTGACGTGGTTTCACTTGACTGTAGTGAGGAATTTATTTCGCTTTTCTGTGATGAAATATTACACAGAGACACCAGGCCCGGCGCTCCTCTATGTCTTATTTGTGATCCCCCCGGCTGTCATTATGTTATGAGTGGTTGTGGCTTCTGTTCTACTCTGCAATCTGCCCCGGTGCTGCTCCAACTACTACAACTTACCACTGCTGGTGGAAAAAGACGGTATTTTGCCCCCTCCCCTCGCAACGTTTCCAACCGTGTCCTAATGCGGTCGCGGATGCCAAATATTATTTGAAAGTCACCCAGAGAGGCCCAGGAGTAGAACTGCCCACCTTTTTTTTTGTTGAAAATAGTGGAATTCCTTTGAACTTGGCATGCAAAGATGGAGGATGATACAATTGTCAATGTGGCACCCTTGTAAATTGCAAAGCATGCAGGGTCACATTTACTCGGTGGTGGTGCAATCCATCAGGGTAAAGCCACATTTCAGTGCTTGGATAAGGACAAACCTGACATGCTATGGGCGGTCATATCGGCCTCAGAGGATGAACTTAGGAGGGTACAGCGGCTCTGTTGGTGACGCCACAAAATTTCGAAAACAGCAATCATGCAATCATGGTATGTGGAGCTGCCATGGCTGTTATTTTTGAATTCTGCTGCCTCAGCAATTGGCACCCCCTAGGTTCATTCACCATAGTAGAAATAGGACTTTCATTGTAATGAGAGGTTTGCCCAGATGCAACAAAAAATAAGATTGTGCCTTTTTACACTGCAGAAATTAAGTGCACTTAAGGTGACGCCAACAGACATAGACTTCACTATTCCGTATAGCCTACTCTATCGTACCTGTCGGCCAAACGGAAAAATTGGTGCACGGCCAGTTTTTCTAGAAACAGTGTGGGGAGAAACAATGGAAAAAAACAGCTTACTGAAATTGTTTCCCAACATGCCTTGCGATACACACTTTATACACTCATATGTCCGCCTATGGACCTAAAATTAGATGTACGTATGTTGTTTTGCAGTGTTGCGTCCCTTAAACCGCATGTTCGTTTCAGTTCCATACAATATTGAGCTTATGGTTGACTGAAAAAAGCACCACGTTTTTTCTCAGGGAAAACATGGGAACAATGCAGCACTGAGATGCGGACTAGCCTTGGGGGGATTTTCATGTGTATACGAAAAGAGATATCACATCACAACATTGTTTGCACCACAAGGAGTGGATGTATCGCTGTCGTGGTTCTCACCCCTACAACTTACATCTTGTTCTGGTATCTACAGCTTTTTCTACTTTCTCGTTATCCCTCGCTGGCAGCCATGCCTTGACTTGGACTCACGGCACCACTGGAAGGGGTCTCTTTGTTTGTAGCAGCTGTTTAGGCGGTCTGTCTCAGGAGCCCAGAGAATGGCCAATTACCAGGATTGAGGCTGTTAGGAAACAGCTGAACGGCAGGCAGCTAAAGCGTCTGCTCGTCCACACACCGTGTGTGTTTGCGTGCGTTTGACTCTTGGATGGACCGAGACATGGGATCCAGGGAGGAAATTCACAGACATTATCCTCCAATAAACAAGCAGGGAGATGTGGCTGTGCATACAGCATACCTGTTTAGACATCGCAGGCGAATGGAAAAAGCGCTTGACTCGGCTAACCCCTGTCTGACCGAGCCGGAGATGAGGCCTGTATTGCAGGGCTTTGTGGTGAGATTGTAGCTGGGATTATGTCACTTTATGGCAGAGAGGAAGAAATGTTATGCGTGGTTGGAGTTTGTGTACGCGCCGTCTCTCACCAAGAACACGAGTAGAAAACCAAGCCTCAACCTTTGGTTCTGAAAAATGAGGCCAATGCGGAAGTACCAAGAACTGCAGTTCCTCGAATGAGGCTGGCTGGCTCCAAACGGGAGTAATTCCCCGTTCACCCCCATGTTAAAATGCCCGACTTTACAGCCTTACATGTTTACAGCCTGGCTGGTACAAAAAATGGTTTTGGTCTCGATGGCTATTTCATCCGCTCATCGTTCAACTGTAGGGGGGTGAATTTTTTATATAAATCACCCGTTTATAGTCTATGGCTGCAATAAGAAGTCAGATTGTATAGAAGACAATGGGGAAATGACCCGACTTCTCACTTGATTGATTAGCTCAGTAAACACTTTCCTAATGAGTTTATGGTCTCAATTGCTAGTCTCAAGTCTTCTTCAATCCAGTATGGTGTTCATTTTCTAAATGATGGTCCCATTTAGAGATGATAAAGCAGACTATTCATCTTATGTAGCCCCGCCCACTTGACCCAGTTATGTTATGACTTCCTGTTCAAAACACCGTCTGTTTTACCTGCTCACTAGTATTGTACTGTCACAGGAAGTGTAAACACAATAGGAGGTAACTGGCTGACCGCTCTGTTGGAACATAAGGTGAATACTTTGGGGTGTAATTGACAGGTTGTCTATCCAGTGATCGAGCAGCTCGCACATCACGGACCAATAGCAGGCAGCGCTGTGGCTCTTCACGTCCAAATGGTCACTTCTGGCTCCAAGAAAACCAAGATGGTGACGGCACAATTTGAAACTCGAGGCTTCAAATCAAGAGTCAAGAAACCATAAGGTGACATCACAGTGGTTACGCCTATGTCCATATTTTTATACAGTCTAGGCAGAAAACGCAAACTTGTGTAAATAAAAGGGAAAACTTAAGACCTGGTATCAAAGCAGATATTTCCTACATTGTCTTTCCCCTTCCACCCATCCTTGTTCCATGGCACGGAAAGCGGTTCTCCCTTTCTGCGAGGAGAGTTGACTCTGGCAGCTCGTCTGAACGGAGTGTTTCTGATCCATCCACATTCATCCATAATCCAATTCTCTCAAGTCAGAACAATGTGCATGCCTCCACAGTCTGTTCTTACAAGTGCAATTGACCCTTTTTGTTTAAAACTGGCATGTGTCACATGTTTCCCACCCGTTTCAGACCCAGGCCCTTTCACAAAACAAAATGGAGATGATGTCCACCTGGAATAACAGCCGACATGTCCTCAATTGGCCAAAACGCCGCATTTACTTGCGGTTTCTTGTAAGCACAGCTTTCCCTCGTCCGTTTCTGGTGGTTTCTAAAGCAGTTAGTTTATCATGAGAAATGAACACAGGAAATATTTTTCAACTGCTTTGGGTTAGCTCAATAAGGAGTAGACAGAAACCGCCTCATAACAGAACCAGATCCAGGAGAGGAGTTGAACAAATGTGGCTTTAATACAATAATGGAATCAAGAAGACAATGCCAGAATTCATCCCTCCTTTTAGAATGAATGATTTTGAGGAAATAATACATTAAGAAGTGGAATATAAGAAAACAAACCTGTCCTGTCTGGCACTAACCATCGTGGTCTAGTCAAAGAAATTAGATAAAATGTTCTTCTTTGGATGGAAATGGCTTGTATATTGATACAAGCTTTTCTTATTTCTGGACATGTATAACCCATTCAAAGAAAATTAGATGTTTTAGTATTCCTTTCAGGAAGTTCAGAAATCAAGTCTAATGCTGAAATAAGACTTTGTCCACAATGCCTAATTATGACCAAGTAATTAATTTGATCAATAATAAAATAAAAAAGCAATGTGTAATTCCTCAGTGTTCGCTAAATCCTAGTCTCATTTAATGAAAGTTCCAACATGTCCTCATACCGAAACAACAGAATAAGTCGATTTCCAGTGATTACCAAAGCGACATACAGTATGAGCAAAATGGAGCGTGCAGGTGATACGCCTTGAGTCGGTTAATTTGAAAACATCACATCATCAGTTATGTGGTTTTTTATATTTTGTTCTTATTTTCTGATGTATTGTAACAAATATACAAAATATAACGTACAAAAACACCAAACACCAAAGAAGTCCCAAATCCCTACCATCCCTACATAAACCCAGTTAAAAGAGAGAGAGAGAGAGAGAGAGAGAGAGAGAGAGTATGTGTGTGTGTGTGTGTGTGTGTGTGTGTGTGTGTGTGTGTGTGTGTGTGTGTGTGTGTGTGTGTGTGTGTGTGTGTGTGTGTGTGTGTGTGTGTGTGTGTGCGTCGGTGGGTGGGTGGTTTGGGGTGGGGGAAGGTCAGTGCATGGAGACAGTATTATATCCTCTAAAGAGGCCTTCTGGCTAACAACCAGAAAATGTCACATGCCTACTGTATGTGCCTCAGTGATGTGTCTTTTAATCTAGGTAAGGCTGCCAGATTTTCACAAAGGTCTTGTCTCTTTTTCTAAGACTGTACGTGATCTTTTCAAGAGGAATACAACTATTTATTTCCAAAGACCATCTATCAATGAGGAGAGGGGAATCAGATCTCCATGTCATAGTTATGCATTTCCTGGCCACACATGAAGCAATTTCTGTGATTTTAATTTGGGAATTAGTTAGATAATTGCTAACACTTGTAAAATTCCCCAGTAAGCAAAGCTCAGAATCCAGTGGAAACGTAACTCCTGTGATCTTGGTCAAGGTGTCACAGAGGTCATACCAAAAGGGCCTCACCTTTGTACAAAGCCAGTACAGTGCAGGAACGAACCGACCTCTAGATCTTTTTTTTTTTTTTTTTTAGAACAACACATGAACAAACAAACGAACAGGCTCAGACACAGGAAAAGAAAAGAAAGAAAAATGATACATACATCATCAACATTCAATATTACAACGTAGTGCTACCAGCCGCATAAGGTGCTAATATGTGCTTGTAAGAGATGTTGTGCATGGGATCCGACGCAAGGGGTCTATGAGAAACCAGCCGGGGGTGTCATCCGTCGCCCCTAACCTCATCGAGGCTAGAAACGGGTCCCAAATAGTTGATTTTTTTAAAAGTGAGTTGGTCCTCAGGAACCTGAGTCTTTCCATCCGTATAACAGAGATCATGTCCGTCAACCAGAGTTGAAATGAAGGTGAAGAGGGGGACTTCCATTTAATCAGAATGAGTGTTTTGGCAGCAGTTGTCCCCTGTGTCAGAGACTGTGGCACAGCTGTAGGGAAGTTCAGAGAGGACTCCGAGCAACCGAAGATGGTGAGTTCTGCCTCCGGCTGAAGGGTTATTTTGTCGGCCTTAGAGTACCAATCAAATATTTTTGCCCAGAATCCCTTCAGTGAAGGGCAGAACCAGAAGGCATGAGACAGAGTGCCCTCTGACACCTGAAAACTGTCACACAGTGGTGAGACAGAAGAGTAAATGTTGTGCAACTTATGCTTAGAATAGTGAAGACTGTGTGTGGATCAGCTGGTGTCTACTATTAACTGAGCAGAGTTATATCAGAGACAGACTCCTACCCCATATAATGTCAGATAAGTCAATGCCAAGTTCCCCCTGCGACGCTTCTCTAATCCTCTCAGTAGAGGTCTAGTCATGGTGCAGTTGTCTAACAGACATACAAATCTAGAAATGAGATGCTTGGAGTGAGGAGGGCTCAGCAAAACATAAAAAAAGGCAAGTTCATTTGGGAGCGCTTTAAAGTCATGAATCTTGGATCGAACATAATCTCTGACTTGTAGGTATGTGAGCCAGTGCGTGTTGGGCAACTCAAATGTTCTCTTCAGAAGATCAAAAGATGCAAAATGACCATCTATGAATATGTCTCTGATTGAAACCAGCTCCTTCTCACTCCAGGCGGCATGGTAGGTTTTGTCTGACAATGAAGGTAAAAAAAAGTGATTAAGATAAATTGTGTGGACAGAAACATCTGGTAGACTCAAAACACTCCTAACTTGGTTTAGAATTATGACAATTTTTCATAACAAAACTTAAATTTTGTAAAGTCCCCGGCTTCTCTAGTTTAGAAAATAACATGGCTGGCAGAGAGGAGTTGGCAATGGAGCTGGCCTCCATTTTCAGCCACAAGGGGGCCTCGAGAGTTAAATTGCCAGGAGTCCCTTGCTAAGTACATAGAGTGGAGCACACCCAAAAAGTTTGAAGAGGTGCAGACTAACGGCACTCTGACGAAGGCACTTTGGCCGAAACATGTTGGCGTAAACCCATTAAACACAGCAGAGGAGACTTTTGAGTGTGCGACTTCCTTTCTTTATGTTACCAGGAGTCCCTTGCTGCCAAAACATTAGAGCCCTAACGTTGGCAGCCCAGTAGTAGTGTCTAAACACCGC
The DNA here is from genome assembly GCF_964638095.1 of Poromitra crassiceps. Classification (NCBI taxonomy): domain Eukaryota; kingdom Metazoa; phylum Chordata; class Actinopteri; order Beryciformes; family Melamphaidae; genus Poromitra; species Poromitra crassiceps. The sequence goes on from NC_139624.1 coordinate 102,901,749, forward strand.
TAAGGCCATTCCTCCTTCAGAATCAGGTTTTTGCAAGTGGATTTTTTGAAATTCTGTGGTTCTTATAATTCCAGATGTTTGAAAAAGGCAGATGAAAGAAAGATGGGAAGGTTTTGACACAGATTAACCTGGTAAGTGAAACCAACCTCTACATCACATCTGAAGAACATTTCTGACAGTTTGGCTTTATGAATTTTCTGTGGGGTGATGGACAGTTGGTGGAGGTAATTATAGTGAACCAGTCTGTACCTGATACCTGATGCAGCATTTGCGTGTATATCCCTCATTTGTGTGATGCACAAATGCTGCAGGTATCAATGGGTTAATACTTAATAGTAGCTGACGTATTGTCTTGGCATAAATCTGACCAGAGCTGTTCATCAATTGTTATGTTCAGATCTGATTCCCATCTCGCTCTCGCTCTAGATTTGTGCAAACCTGGCTTTGGGCCCTCATTCAGCAGTAAGGAGTACATTTTAGAAAAAAAAAGTATACATTTCCCACATGAAGCAGTTTTTCCACATCATTAAGTAAAGGTAAAGAGCCATTCCAGGGCCCAGGTTGGTTCTGAGGAAGGATCTTAAGTGCAGATAGTATAAGAAGGTCCTGCTGGTATGGTCATATTTCCTCTTTAGTCATCATCATCATCATCATCATCTATACAGTATAAAATTGAGTAAGTGGGCTCTATCTTTCTGTCTGCGATTTTGGTCCCACATTGTCATTTGTGATGATTCTGGTCAGTAATGATGTCACTGATGATATCACATTGTCTATGACGTCATCAGTGATGTCACTCAAGCACTCGATGATGTCATCAGTGATGGTCACTCGAGCAATTGTGATGTCACTGATGATGTCACAGTGTCTATGACATCATCAGTCTTCTTCTAATTGCTTTGCAGCACATTGCTGCCTCTCGCAGTTTGATGGTCTCACTCTAGACCTGGTTCTTCTTTCAAGTTTCTGGTGTTTCTCACACCTCCTCAACCTTGGCTGTTACGCCTTGTCTCGTGTTCCTCCGCTCCTCATCCCACCTGACCAACGCACCTTCACCTTCGTGAACTTTTCTCTCACTACTGATCACTCACTGACGTCATCAGTGATGCGAAGTTGAGCAATTGTGTGCAGAGTGATGTCACTCGAGCACTCCATTATGTGATCAGTGATGGTCACTCGAGCAATTGTGATGTCATCAGTGAGTGATATCATCAGTGATGCGAAGTTGAGCAATTGTGCGCTGCGCATGCCAATAGAGCTGCGGGCGAGGCCGCGCAAAGGGGCGAGCTGCAGGGCAGGCGAGCCTAGGAATCTACATCTCTAGTTGTTCAAAGGACATGAAAAGTCTTTTTTCACATCAGTTATGTTTAAACCTTGGGTATATTTAGGCTACTAAAACAACTCTGGTTATGTTTAGGCAACTAAAATAACTTGGTTAAGGTTAGGCATGCAACTAACACAACTTGGTCAGGGTTATGGTTTGGGGTACCGTTAAAAACGGAACACGTCGGGAGGCGAACTGGCTCTCTCATGGAAGTTTGAAAGACGAGGACGTTATCAGACTGTCATTAATTTAAAGACCGTCAGAGGTTGCCGTTACATCCTGGTTACAGCTCCCGACTCTGGCCTATTACTCACACAGCCACTGAGCCACAAGAGGTGGCGTTCCGACACATCGTACACATTGTTCGTACACAATGTTCGTTCACATTCGTACACATCGTACACATTCGTACACATCGGCCATTTGAACCACCTTGAAAATCGACCAATGTTGACGTTTTCCTTGTGAGGACGGGCTGAAAGTTCACAGTGAAAACTCCAGTTGTACTCCTCTATGCATGTGCCTGCTGAGGGAATATGTACTCCTCTATGCATGTGCCTGCTGAGGGAATATGTACTCCTCTATGCATGTGCCTGCTGAGGGAATATGTACTCCTCTATGCATGTGCCTGCTAAGGGAATATGTACTCCTCTATGCATGTGCCTGCTGAGGGAATATGTACTCCTCTATGCATGTGCCTGCTGAGGGAATATGTACTCCTCTATGCATGTGCCTGCTGAGGGAATATGTACTCCTCTATGCATGTGCCTGCTAAGGGAATATGTACTCCTCTATGCATGTGCCTGCTGAGGGAATATGTACTCCTCTATGCATGTGCCTGCTGAGGGAATATGTACTCCTCTATGCATGTGCCTGCTAAGGGAATATGTACTCCTCTATGCATGTGCCTGCTAAGGGAATATGTACTCCTCTATGCATGTGCCTGCTGAGGGAATATGTACTCCTCTATGCATGTGCCTGCTGAGGGAATATGTACTCCTCTATGCATGTGCCTGCTGAGGGAATATGTACTCCTCTATGCATGTGCCTGCTGAGGGAATATGTACTCCTCTATGCATGGCCTGCTGAGGGAATATGTACTCCTCTATGCATGTGCCTGCTGAGGGAATATGTACTCCTCTATGCATGGCCTGCTGAGGGAATATGTACTCCTCTATGCATGGCCTGCTGAGGGAATATGTACTCCTCTATGCATGTGCCTGCTGAGGGAATATGTACTCCTCTATGCATGGCCTGCTGAGGGAATATGTACTCCTCTATGCATGTGCCTGCTGAGGGAATATGTACTCCTCTATGCATGGCCTGCTGAGGGAATATGTACTCCTCTATGCATGGCCTGCTGAGGGAATATGTACTCCTCTATGCATGGCCTGCTGAGGGAATATGTACTCCTCTATGCATGTGCCTGCTGAGGGAATATGTACTCCTCTATGCATGTGCCTGCTGAGGGAATATGTACTCCTCTATGCATGGCCTGCTGAGGGAATATGACCTCCTCTATGCATGTGCCTGCTGAGGGAATATGTACTCCTCTATGCATGGCCTGCTGAGGGAATATGTACTCCTCTATGCATGTGCCTGCTAAGGGAATATGTACTCCTCTATGCATGTGCCTGCTAAGGGAATATGTACTCCTCTATGCATGTGCCTGCTGAGGGAATATGTACTCCTCTATGCATGGCCTGCTGAGGGAATATGTACTCCTCTATGCATGGCCTGCTGAGGGAATATGACCTCCTCTATGCATGTGCCTGCTGAGGGAATATGTACTCCTCTATGCATGGCCTGCTGAGGGAATATGTACTCCTCTATGCATGTGCCTGCTAAGGGAATATGTACTCCTCTATGCATGTGCCTGCTAAGGGAATATGTACTCCTCTATGCATGTGCCTGCTGAGGGAATATGTACTCCTCTATGCATGTGCCTGCTGAGGGAATATGCTAATTCGGGGGTGTAATTTGTCTGCACGATGTAATAACACTTCTTTGACCCTTCCTCTTCCATGTGATTAGCTTTGGTCCGCAACAATGTCCGTGATCTGAGAAGTGGCCTGCACACACCACCTCCTCAACTCAAACACCCATGAAGTTACAGCTGATCCAAAACAGCCCCGGTCCTGAAATGATTGCAAGGCCGGACCAAGTTTTTAATCAGTCAATTCTTTCAGGAATCTAACAATTAGGCCTGCAGCTATTTCTCTCATACACTATTTATGTCCAAGGGCAGGAATAAGCAGAAGACAAAGCCCTGGCTCTAATGAACGGGGCTCTTTGGAGCATCCTTCACGGCAAGGTAACTAATTACTTCAGCATGCCACAGGAGTCATATTTCCTCATCAAATGGGAAATGATTTTCAGAGCGTCTGTTTCATTCCGTGTGGTTTCGCCCGCTGACGGTAAAGTTGAGTCTCTGGCGGACAAAATAGCCAAGGTGAAGTCTGGAGTCTGTCAAGCCATATGGGCCACGCCAAGCGAGAATCTCCACTTGTCCGTCTCCCGCGCCGAGATAACCGTGCAGCTCCGCGACTCCTCTCAAAGCTTTCAGCATAACAGAGCGGAGGCATACTGTAGATGAAGAGAAGGGGAAAAATGGAGCGAGAGGCTAGACTGCATGGAATATCACTTAGCTTTTCAATGGAAAATGTGGCTCAGGGAAGGTGGGGGCTTGGCCGGCTGCATGCAGTGAGGGATGAGAGGAGAGAGCTGGGGTCAAACCACCTGATAGGATTATTTCAGGAAGTGTCGGGGTGAGCTATCTCAAAGGATCAATCTGAGGTCCAATTGGCCGCGGAACCCGGCGGATCTGCAGGAACCCCACTGGGTGTTTGACCACTCGATAAGGTGCGTCCTGATTGGTTCTGACTGAGGGTTACGGTTAGACACAGTTAGACGGTTGACACATGGAACCGCAGGGCCCGAGTCCTTCCAGCGCTGGGCAGCATGTGCATTTTGCAGTGTTTGCTGCTTATTGGCCAGGGAATGGCTGCTGTCTCCTCTGTTGTGCTCACTCCCCCCCCCCCCCCCCCCTCTCTCTCTCTCTTGTCCCTGGCGTGAGAGGGGTCTTGGCCTGGGCTCTGTGGCAGAGCTCGTGTTCTGGACAAGCGGTGGCATGGTAGAGCCATTAATACCAGCGAGGAGAAGGGAGTGGGCCGCAGATGCTGAGCCCGAGCCCCAGGACAAGGACACACCTAGAAAGTGGGAACCCATAAATTCAGTGTTCCCCCGAGCCTCCCTGAGACACAGGCTCGTTTGTCTATCCGTCGTATCGCACAGGATCCACAATACCACAAGCGTTCAACTTCTACACCTAGACTTCCTTAGTATCTGTGTTTCCACATCAGGCCAGTGGATAGAGAAAACCCAAGTCCTTTTTCTCCCAAAACCCATACCCTCTTGAAAAGAGATGCCTATCTCATCCCAGATACAGGTCAAACAAAGTGAAATAGGCCTACCCAACATCCTTATGGAGGTAGCAAAAATACACAAGATAGCAAACGCTGGGGCCCAAACCACTAATGTGTGGTACGCGGTTGAGGCAGCCCCACTACTGTATACATTCAGCTGTTCCAAGGGTTTGTCATGATTAGTTTGTTTGGCTCTCAGAAACCACCCCGCCTTGTGTACCATAAACAAACATATCCTATATTGCGATCGATGTCGACTGGTGGCCCATGGTTAGAATTAAGACCATAGTCTGGTGACATAAACACTCAGAGGAAAGCTAAAATTCACTAAAATGTCCATTTACAGGCTAGAATTTGAGTTTGCTGCAGGATTTCTCTCCACAGACAGAACAAGACAACCGTGTTAACTGGACAATTAATGGCTTTTGAAGTCACTAAACGCGATGCAGACCATAAACTGAACCTGACCCCAATCAGAGAGACGTTAGTTTCCTTTCAAAGACATCCAACATTTCATAAAAAAAGAGAAGTGAACAACAATAAACCTTGTAACTGGTATTGCTTGGAAAAGAAAACAAATATATACCGCTTTGCACATTCAGCCATCCTACCAAATGAGAAATGAAGCAAACGAGGGTGTGAGGCAATTCAATTCTTCTTTGTTTAGAATTCAAAAACTTTAGACCAGTGCTTAGACCAGTGATACTCAACCCAAGGCTCTAGACAACCGATGTATGTTTGTGCACCAATAGGATCCCCATCCCTATTGAGAACTTTGCACACTAGAAAGTTATGTTTTTGATGGTATTGTCATGTGTTTTTGAAATATTGCCTGATGAATTTTATTTAGTTCTATTAACCCCTTCCACAATGGGAAGACTTTTAATGTACTTTTAGCAGATAGGGGAACTATTGTCATACAAAAACCTCCTACTTAACCTACCTACTGTTGAAATGAAGCTAAATTCATATTAACGACAAATTGAATTTTGAAGCTTGTGAAATTAGAGAGTATAAAATAAGATTAATATTAACAAATTAACCAAAACAAGATGCCGTGTATTTCATTCAAAGGTTTATTCATTGCTTTGACAAAGTAACAATGGTTAAAAAAAAGAGAAATTTTACATGAGAGCAAATCAGACAATACAAGGAGATATGCATTTGGTCATTGGATTAAAAATCCAGTCTCTATCAAAAAAAGAAAAAAAAATCTGAATTCATATAACTTAACAAAAAAAAAACTATGGTCACCATTTTCTTTGTTTTTACAGTCCTTAATAATTTATAGGCTTTATTACATTATGTCAAAAAAGTAAATTGCTTTTCCATTTGTCAGCATTGTTGCGAAAGCAGGGTTTGTGCTGGAGAAAAGTCGTGCACAGTACCAAAGGCTTGGCCATAGAAACACTGTTAGTAGCCTACTTGTGTAGCTGTTGGTGACTGGCTGATGCTGCGAGGCTGCAGGTTGTTTCCGAAGCCTCCTTCCCTCTCTCCTCCTCTCGTGTGAGGTGCGAGGAGGTGCTATTAGAAACACAAGGCTCTACCCTGCAGCTACCCTGCCTGGATCAGGTGTATAAAAAACACATGTGGAAGCCCATCATCTACCAACCCCCCACCCCCCACCCCCCACCCCCCCCCCCCCCTTCCCACTGCATAAGTAAATAGTGCCTGGGGATTGGCTAGTGCGATTCCTTTTATTATGCTTCCAGAGGCACGCTAACAGGAATAATATAGGATTTTCCTTCATGATTTTCTCTCTTCTGATCACCTTTATGTAAAATCAACACGATTGTGTTTTAACATCCCCATAAATCCCGTAAGTTCTCAATGGAGGCTGTGTGGATTTTCAGACAGAGAACCGAGAACTGTAAGTGCAGCAACAGTTTGCACATTCAAGACAATAAAAAAAGGCCAAAAAGTCACTTTGTGCAGCTTGTCTTCGTAAGTCCTCGATCACAAGCACAGTCTGGGTTGTCAAACAAAACCAAAAAGTCTAAACTGCACAATTTATAAGGAAGTGTACATTTTGACACACACAAACAGTACCTTGAAGATATACATGAAATGAACGAGTCGGCAGAGAGAGCCAACTTCAGTTGCTCCCAAAAGTCCAACTTGATTTGTCCTGTTTGTGTACTTGGCATTGGTCGCTGCAATGTAAATAACATATGCACCGTACATAAGTACTTTCTGATGCACCGTACATAAGTACTTTCTGAAGAAGACATTCTTTCCACTGGATGACAAAAGAAGCTCTTAATGCGGTACGGTGAAGTGAAACCAAGTACAAACTTTGATTAAAAACAAAACGACCGCACATATACAAACTGACAATAACAAACACTTTGAACACTTGCTTGGCCGACAAAGAGATAATACTGAAATGTAATTTTGAAAAAGAAAGGAGGAAAAAAAAAGGCGGCGGCGGCGAGGGAGAGAAAGTCAAACTTTTAAGTCTGTCCTCTGGCTTCTTGTAAACAGCAATTTGAATGTAATGCTAAACAGCTGAGAGGACTGAGGATCAAAAGAGCGGGGGAGCTGGTGGTGGTGGGGTGGCTTCTTTTCTCTTCACTCCGGACTACCTTGTTCTGAGCAGAAACATGTGAAAAGGCAACGCTGTCCGCATAAAACAACACTGATAACGCAAAACAAAAACATCCCTTTTAGGTCATGGCCCCCTGTTTCAAACATGCTGTACCGAGCCTTAAAGCGCACGCGCGCGCGCGTGTGTGTGTGTGTGTGTGTGTGTGTGTGTGTGCGTCTGTGTGGGGGTGAACGTGACTTCACCCGGGTCCCAGCTGAGCGTTTTGTGCACGTGCTGCCGACTAAAAGCCCCGATAAGGAAAATGGAAAATGAAACCCAAGGTCTTCGTAGTGGAAAGTCGTCTGCTGAAGGTGGAGCGCTCTGGACGCTTATCGATCCGCTGCTCACGTTAGCGCGAGCTCTGGCCGGGCTCAACTTATCTACGTATCCCAGCGGTTACGGTTACTCTGACCAAGACAAAACACTGTTCAGTTTACAGTCAAAATGAAGACTTGAGACAAAACAAGCGCGGCGACGCCATCGGGGGATTTGCTCCTGGGCATTTTCAGAGAGAGAGAGAGTGTGTGTGTGTGTGTGTGTGTGTGTACAGTACATTACTGGAGTTTATCAGTGCCTCATATGGTGAGCTCATTCAGTCCGTAAGGCACATGAAGGTTGTCGGGAGTTGTCATTCACAAAACACATCCTGAATGATGACCATGACTCTGTATCTAACTAATAATCCTTCAGAGGCACAGTATAACAGTATCTGTACTTTGACCGCAGTCGCTGTGTTCTTTGCTTGAAAAAAAACAAAAGGCACTTTGGCAAAATACAAATTGCGTAGCGTAAAAAAAATAAGAGAGAGAGAAAAAAGAAGAAATAAAAAAATCAAGACTCATCAAAATAAGTTAACATTACACAAAAGTGTCTCGTTTTAGGAAATACTGCAGTGAAACGATCATCAACACTTCTCTGTAGTGGGCACATGGGCACATGGGCAAACACGTCAACCCACCGAAGAAAAGGATGCTCAAGGCCTCTTTTGCACTTTTTCTTTTACACATGGCAACAACAACAACCCCCAAAGAAGACAAAGAGTTCTCTTTTTGTTCCACTCTTCCTCACTTCAAACACCTCCCCCGGCCAATGAAACAGTCTTGAGGGAGAGTGATTTTGTTGTTTTTTGGACTCTGGTGAGGTTGCTGCAACAGGAATGTTTGCTGTTTTTTTTTTTGCATAGAGAGAAGTGACGCTAGCGCAGAAGAGGGGGGCGCGGGGCTAATACTTCTGCACCAGTGGCACTTTGACAGTCTTGATCTCTGCTATATGGGAGGACTTCTGGATGATACAGCTGGTGGTCCCAGTGGGACTGTCCTTTCCCTGCGCCAAGTTGGTCAGGGCCATGGCCGCATTGATCTCCTTCCAGTACGTCTCGTCTTTGCCCTTCACCTTGTCCTTTCCGACGCCACCGCTGCCACAAGCAGTCAGCCAAACAGAAAACACACGACAAGAACAAAAACACAAGGAACACAGTGTTACAGGACAAATTCAGCATGTAATGAATGAGCTGAGTGGATCTGAGCTGTAGAAAGAAAAAGGCCATAGAAGACTCACTTGTCATATTTACTTGATCCATGGTCTGTGGTTTCTGAAAGTACAAGTGGGGGAAAAAAGTTAATTTTGCAGTGTTCTCTCGGGTCAACGAGGATTAATTGAGATCTAGCTGAAGCTGAAGCGAGGGGGCTCAGGAGGCGTGCGCACGCGCGTGTGTGTGTGTGTGTGTGTGTGTGTGTGTGCGTGCGTGTGTGTGTGTTTGTGTGTGTGTGTGTGTGCATGCATGTTTGCGCATGGATAAATACTTGTGTGAGGTCCGTATCTGTACACCCTCTGTCTGCGCAAACATGTGCTGCTCTGCTTTCTCTCCTCATTCGGATGACCGGACAAATAGGACGTTTTGCAAGAAGCCGTCAAGAAACAAGGTGACTAATAGGATAGAGCTGAAAGATGTTGCTTATGACTCATAAACTCCATTCGCTAATATTTTGTCCGAAAACAAAACGTAATTGAGTTGTCTGAGGAAATCAGGTTGAAAATGACTGAGCGTAAAGGATTTGAGTGGGAAAGAAAGGGCAGCAAGTGAGTCAGTGAGAGAAAGATGGATGGCTGCTGTTTTTTTCTGTTACAAATGGGAGCAATCTCTATCTCATATGTAAAACATTAGCGGGGAATAGCAAAGTCGTTAAACAATGAAACCAAACTTCTCTTGGGGCCAAACAGTGTGTTTACAGCATACTGAGAGAAAGACCATGTGCACGTGTGTGTGTGTGTGTGTGTGTGTGTGTGTGTGTGTGTGCGTGTGTGTGTGTGTGTGTGTGTGTGTGTGTGTGCGTGTGCGTGTGCTGAACCTGTCTTCTGTCTTGGGTCCAGCTCTCTAGGTGAGTTTTATACCCAACAGTGAATATGATGACACAGGCTTGGCGTTTCATGAGGCATTAAAAGAGACCAGAGCATCTGGATTTCCTAGCCATACGGCCTTCAGGCACACTCTTTAAGTGAACTAAACACACAGCTAAGGCCCTGTGAGACATTAAGAAGACAGTCTTATCCGGGTATAAAAGACTTGCTGACCTGGGGACAGTCAAACGAGGGCAAGTTCTCTTGGAAGTTCCAGAACTACCATCAGTACCATGGCACCAAAGGGACTTTGACTAGTTCCCGGTGCTCTTTGCTCAGGTAAAAGTCTGAATTAATTGGCCCTTTCCTCCATGTTTAGCGATTGGTCAGAACGTTAGTCTTGGTGTGGCGTGAGTGCTCATTTAGTCTGACCTCCCTCCCAGACCAGTCCATCCACCATCACGCAGGGACACGGGGGGACTCACTGAAAACACAGCATTTCGCTGCAGAGAAGGGTCACTGAGGTTAGAGGTAGGTTACGGTCAAGGCTGTCGTAAAGTCATGAAAGAGTGATGAGACGACCCAATGCGAGCAGATGAGTCGAGAACGCGCATCAGGCACACAAAACAGGACGTGAGGCATGAAATGTTTTTAGGGAGTCCCCCAGGGACACCCACTCTCCCGCCCGCCTGCCCCACACCGCATTCCCCCGTAAAGCCGCTGTTTTAACGAGGCCCTTACTCGCACCACCGTCGCCACAGGACAACGGCCGACAGGCGTTTCTACCAGGCGGTTAACGAAACTGAACGCTCACCCTTCACTTTCGCTGGAATGTTATTCCCACGATTGTTACATGGGACTAGAAAGGTCACCCGGGGACGTTTCGCCAGCTGCGGAAAAAGCAAAACGCCAAACTCCCCCGGCACCGGAGAAAGGACAGACGGATCTTCTTACCGTCATACTCCGTCACCTCTAACCTCGCCTAACGCCTCCCTAGACTTTGCAAAGAACTGGATCCGGTCTTCAGACTTTCGCAAGGCGCCATAAGCACCTAATTATTCCCAACGCCTCCTTCCATTCCTGCCTTGTTGTCCAAAAACGTTCCCATGTAGCGTGACCCTGAACTGACAGTACTGAGTTTGCAAGGCCCCGGGCTAATGTGGGTCTGATTATGAAATTTCCTGTAGTTTTCCCATTCATTCTGTAATAGGTGTATCCCACAGAGAGAGATGGACTTCATTCATTCTGTAATAGGTGTATCCCACAGAGAGAGATGGACTTCACTCTCCCCCTTTTTTTTCTGTTGATCATTCTTAGAAGAGAATGTGCGCATGTGTGTGTGTGCACATGCGAGAGGGAGATGAGGACATGATAACCAAGACGTACAAACCACAGTTTGAGATTTCAGGTTTTCGTTTGCCAAAGCATTCCAAGAAAATCCTCACACAATCTCGTCTGGCCACAATTCCCTGCTCTCCTATCTTTCCCTCAGTCGTTATCTTGCTTCATCTATGGGTCCCTTCCTTCCTCGGTTTTCCTCCGTCTCTTTATCGGGGTCCCTCATCCTCCGTCCCCCCTTCTTTCACCTCTTTCGCCTGAGTGATTTGCGGTTATAGCCCGCGATCCAGGTACTCGAGACTGACCGTTATCAAGCGGTCTAGCCAAAACAAATGCAATGTTTCCCGTATATGTTTTAATAACGGGAAGCTCTGGTCAATGTCAGGAATAAGCATTTCCTCCATGACTTCAAAAGCCTCTTTTGAAAGCCCTTGACATTATCCGTCTTTCTTCTCCCTCCAACCTCCTTTTCAGCTTTAGCTTTTTTTTCTTCAAAACCTGACATTCTGGCCTGACTGTGAATATCAGGTGAAAAATGTTCATACATTTCACAAAGACATTGGTGATACTTGACCAGGGTGCATAGCTATAGTGGAGACTGTGCAGGGAAGCGCTATGCATCTCCATCGAAGTCTCTTAATTAATGCCAGCGCTGGGGAGCAGATTGGTCCTGATTAAAAATATGCTCCATTCTCGATAATCACGGCACTGTAATTACAGGCCAATTACATTGTTTTCATGTGTTGCGCTGTTGTTTATGTTCCCCCCGAGATATATTAGCTCAGTGTTTACTGCTACGGCGCTCGGCGTATGGATGGGCTGGCGATGGCACACAAGGACAACAGCAGTGACATCAAAGACAAACAACAAGGAGAAAAAGACGGGGTACACACAGTCATGTGAAACGCTCTTCTTTTCTGTTGTGAAGTCACTGTGTGGGCTGTGAAGTACGACAAGACAGCACAGTGTGTGTGTGTGTGTGTGTGAGTCTTTCCAGCCACAGCCTAAGCCTTTCCAGCGTGTGAGGCAGCCACTGTCCAGATGCTCCGCTCAAGCCTGTAAAACAGTGTTTTCTGACGCCTCCAGCAGGTGGAGAAGGTGGGGCTGCATGCATGGCAGACCCAAGACCCCAAACCACCCCCACCCCCTCCCCCCACCCCCTTCAAAAAAAAAAAAAAAACTCTGGACATCCCCATGGCCAGAACAACCCCCTTCCCCTGGGGAACTATGGACCCCAGGCCCTGGAAATGGTCCACTGCACGCAAAAACTCTATTTCCAAAGCTCTGTGCCTAAAACATCTAAAACTCAAGATTTGTTAAAACAAGGGCCGTGCCAAAGACTCCGTAAATCGTCAATAAATCACGGAGGGCCTTTTATTATTTTCTCATTCTTTTTCTCCCCCCCATGTTTTTTTTTTCTTTACTACTTTTGCTACTGAAAAAGTCAGGCCACTTTGCTGTTGCCTTTGGGCTACACTGACAGTGGGGTTTCACGGACCGCCAACGGGGAAAGCTAAGAAGTCTGATGGTTTCTGGCGTTGTGCTGAAAGTCCAAAAATACTAGCTCACTTAACATCACCGCGGGGTAATGAAGGGAGAGCAAAAAAAGAGGCGCACACACAAAACGAACGACTGCCTTCAACGAAACCCGGTGAAAAACAGGGAGGGGAAAACAAGCGGGGGCCGACAAACGAGAGCGGGAACGCGGGGTTACACCTGTTCAGAGGAGTGGTGGGGAGGGAGGAGGAGAGCGGTCGACTATCATCATTACCATCTGGTGCTGTTGTTAGCAACACACAACAATAAACAAGGCAGGCCCTGTTGCACAAACCCAGGGCTGGGCCGAATTAGCGAGGCAAATAAACATACACACACGTTTTATATGACATTTACGTTGCAGGCTTTTAGCTGTCGGTCTTTAGCCAAAGCGACTTACAATGTGTGGAGCAGCAGGAGAGGCTTCAAGTCCAAGAGCACCGAGAATTACAAGCAACCAGAACTAAGAAGTGCAAAGGTCCTTAGTAAGCTTTTAATATTCCTGTGACCATAAAGGATCCTATGAGAGCAAAGTGCTGGGAAAAGGAATACAGCAAAGAGCTAAGGAGAGCGCGCTAGAAGTTTGAGGACAATTACAACGAGTAAAGCAGAGGGGGATGATTCATTCTGTGACAGAAAATGGCAATTAACTCTGCAATTCTGACTGGAATGGGACCGTCGTTCCAACATTGGCAGGTCAAGACAGTTTGGACACACACACACAATCACACACACACACACACACACAGACACACGATCACACAGACACAGACACAGACACAGACACACACACACACACAATCACACACACACACACACACACACACACACACACACACACACACACAATCACACAGACACACACACACACACACACACACACACACACACACACACACACACACACACACATACACACACAATCACACACACACACACACACACACACACACACACACACACACACACACACAATCACACAGACACACACACACACACACACAATCACACAGACACACACACACACACACACACACACACACCAGCCAAACTTAGGAAATGAGCTAAACATTATTATTTCCCCGTTGAGCACCTGAGGCGAAACGTCGGTGGAGCTGCAGACCTGCGTGACGGCAATGCAGGTCAACCCAACACGGCTGATGAGGACAGATCAGCATCAGCGTGTGAGCTGATCATGTGGCCTTCATTCCCTGTGAGCAGCCAATCAGGGTCTGAGGATGACTCATAATGCTGATTTGGACAGAAAAACGAATTCTGCAGCAGAAAATAACCTCCAGCAAAACGTGTGTCATGAGGCATGGCTTCCCGCATATAACCTCAGGTTTAAGTAGCTGAACGGGCAGACATGGACAGGCTACTTCACGCTAAACCTTTTCGCTTTCCAGCCGGAGGGGAAGTGACTAATGCCTGGCCTCCGGCGGTATACTACCAAGTCTATTGATGCTATCTTTGATCTGAAAGCGGGCCAAGCCGCGGTCTGGAGCGCGGGGTGAGAGACGGGTTGACACACAGCGATCACTTACGCTCCCGGGCTTGGCTCTGCTCTCTGTTCATATATTTCCTTTAACGATCTGTGCTTTTTATAATGTCAAGGAGAGTCTGTAAATGAAGTTAGAGATGCCTTGGCACACTTCTAGCCTGCGCTCTGCCAACACTGCTTTAGACGGGCCCCTCCCAGACATCTCTCTCTGCCCCCCCCCCCCCCCTCTCTCTCTCTTTGCCCCTCTCTCTCTCTCTCTCTGTCTCTCTCTGTCTCTCTCTACCCCTCTCTCTCCCTCTCCCTCCCTCTCTCTCTCTCTATGGGTGGTGAGTAAGTTTGAGTCTGAGGCTCCAAAGGACCAAACTGTCAATTCCACTCAGCCAGCCAAAGACACCATACACGGCATGAATTTAACACCTACTCCATTTGCCCTGACAACTCTTTCATGGCTTAAATATTGGAGGGTGAAAAGAATAATTAGCTACAACACTGTATTAAATAGCATGCACACACTCAATCCCATTTGTTATTTTTACCCCTATCTTAAATGGGACACCACTCCTTGCACCCTCATTTTGCCAACTAGGATAATAATGCTATTTATGGTTCAAACAGATTGAACGAAGTCTACAGATTCTTCTAGATACACTATTTTGTCATCATATTGCATATTTCCACAAATTGACCATTAAAATCCTGAGACATACAAACGTATAAATATTTAAACTCACGAGTCACAACTGTCGTACAAAAAGTTTGATTAAACAATACACTAATTTCTTAGTTGACTGGTTTACTCAGGAATCCTTGGAAAACATGATTAAAGTCCGCCCTGGCTGACAGACGCGCTGGGAGCCGGGGAGATCCCCCGGCTGCCCCCAGCATGAATAGCAATTTTTGAAAGGCTGTTATAACGAGCTAATTACACAGTCATTTTTGCATCTACATTAAACTAAGGTATTCAAAAGATGTTGTTGTTGTTGTTGTTATATGTGAAGTTATATTAACATTTATGGGTTAGGGTTAGCCCTTCTTCAAGCCCTCGGTTTTGAGTCTGAAAACGCTTCGTTTCGAGGGCTTCGTTTTGTATGGCTATAGAAGACGCATTTGACCACTACCCCTCGGTCCTCAAAAGAAACGGGACACCCTACTCCTACGTGTGAACGTGCAAAACGGGGTGCTAGGGCCACGTAGGGGCAGGGGCGGGGGGGTATTGGGATTAGCCGACAGTCACACACACACACACACACACACACAGCCAATCAACAGCCACCAATTCAGCCTCTCTCTTATCTGCGTTGTTTGCTCCACGTCTGCCCGGCAGATGACACAGAGGAAAGATAAGCAGGGATCCAGCTGTGAGCATTACGCTCCTGCTCTCTCTGCTAGATGAAGAAATAATAACAGCGTTTCAGATGTTTAAACATGGCCGGCTTGTCACTGTGTTTACCAGTGCCAGTAAACACAGTGTAATCAGGGCCCCCGTAAATCAAGCCCAAATGAGAGGAGCGTCTCGACTGAAGACGTAAATACATTGTCAGGGAGTCATGTCCCCTTGTCTGCGAGTGTTCTGCATGCGTGTGAGTGTGCGGCGCATCCTGCCAGGGTGTCATTGAGCAAAAAGGAAAGAAGAAAAAACAAACTCTCCTCATCATGGGTGAAGACTGGGCTTTTGGGTTTGAGAATGGCGTGAGACGCTTTGCACGGAAATAATCATTGTGAACAAAAGAGATTGAAAAAGAGACTGTGTGATGGTGTGTGAGGATCAGTGGGCGCGTACTTCAAACGACGCCTTCATGACAACAGAAAGGCCCGGGATGTATTACGAGAGTAACGATACCCTTGATGAGGCGAGGCACAGTTCAACTGTTCCAACAGATGCCTTATCGTCCCGTTAGCCCTGCTCTGATACGACAGGTACAAAAGAGACAAAGGCAGAAAGCAGTGGGAGAGAACTTTCTCCAGGCTGCTGGGGCCAATTCCCTCACAGGTTTCCCAGCAAACCTCCTCCCACTCCCATGATGAACGACTGTTGTTTGCGGCACGCGAAACACACACATTCGGGGGGGTTGGGGAAGAGTCGAAACCACAAGTAAACATTATTCGGATTTTTTAAGTGTTTTCTTGTTCCCAAAAATATCCTTTTTCTGGTGTCGGAAGCCAAATGATATGTTTGCGCTGCACTCACTGCATCATTATGTTGCAATGCTTCATAGTGGTAGGTTGAATCACCCTCTCACACACTTGGTGGGGTTCTGTGTGTGTGTGTGTGTGTGTGTGTGTGTGTGTGTGTGTGTGTGTGTGTGTGTGTGTGTGTGTGTGTGTGTGTGAGGCCCTTGACTGCCCTTGCTCGGTCACACCTCTGGTCTCTCATTAAATCTCAATCTCCTTGTCCTCCCGCCCTTCTCCATCCCGTGGGAAAACAATGGCAGCCTATTGTTCTAGACGCGGCTCAGTTTTTTTTTTTTTTAATGGAAACACTTTGTGTTTTATACAGACCGGGGCAGAGTCCGTTTCACCGACGAGGCAGGCAGCTGTGTTTTCTGAATCCGATGAGCTGATTGTGTGTGTGTGTGTGTGCGTGTGTGTGTCCTGAAAACCCTTGGCGTGCTGATGATTTAAAAACGATCAGGTTGAGAGAGCCGGCCCCGCTCATTATTCCGCACTCATTCCAGTTCTATGTTAGGGACTCGTGCGTAAACAGCGCCTGTAGCCCATGTTTGTCTGTTAACACTTCTCCACAGGATGAACGACGTCTGGCTCCGCCGCTGTCTTCTCCGCTCGCCTCGCACCCAGAGCCTCTGTTTAGTGGTCGGAAGCCAACGTCCCATCTTCCAATGAGAGAGGTTCACCATCAAGGTTTCTCTCTTCCCCTCTGTCTTTTTATCCACCTTTTCCATTCGCATCAGGCTGCACCACAGCTCCATGCCAGGATTATACCTCACCTCTGCCAACTCCCAGTCATTCCCACCATTGTAGCAGCCACACCCAAAGGGACACACGTCCTGCATAAGACCAGCGGCGTAATAACAAAGTAATAATATTTTGTTACAGTACCAAAGCATTTTTTGGGGAATATTTACGTTTCTGTCAGCTTTCACTTTTACTCCCATTACATTCCTCCTAAGCATCTTCGTTGCTCGTTACTACAAAATAAAAGCAATAGAAATTTGGTCGCCTGCAAGCAAGCAGGTTTGGCGAATCAGTGCCCCTAATGTAGCTTGCGAGTTACATTAATCACAATTGACAATCCATTCCAGTTGGTGGCGGGACAGTACATGCGCCATAACATTGTTTGCCAACCGCTATAAAACTCAAGAAGAAGATTTCCACTCAAGCCCAGGCACATCAGATTGACATGAACATGAGTAGAATTGACGATGTTTGTTATTAACAGCATTTACTTTCTACTTTTACTTTCAATGCTTAACTACATTTAATATGAGACAATTACTTTTGATACTTAAATACAGTAAAGTCATATTCTAATAGGTGACTTTAACTTCTACCAAAGTCACTTTCTGCTAAGATATCTGTACTCAAGTGTGGCTTTCAGGTACTTCATCCACCACTGCTGAACATTTATGGAGACAGAGTGCACAAAAAGAGACCTTTACGTGAAGCCCTGTGTCAAAATGTGTTTACACAAAGACACACTTTCACACATTTTCTTTTACAAAACATATTCCACAGTCATGTTTGCACTCTTTTTCAATAAAGCAGAGTGCTGCCATCACATCCAAGCACACACACACACACACACACACACACACACACACACGCACGCACGCACGCACACACACACACACGCACGCACACACACACACACACACACACGCACGCACGCACACACGCACGCACGCACGCACGCACACACACACACACACACGCGCACACACACACACGCACGCACGCACACACACACACACACACACACACACTTGTATTACTATTGTATTACTATACTTCACTGACTACATTCATTCCCTAACGCTTAACTTAACCCTAACTCTAATATTAACTCTAAACCCAAGTCTTAAAGGAACAGTTTACCCAAAATGAAAATTCTCTCATCTACTCACCCTGATGCCAGTTGAAACACAGGTCAGGTTTATCCATATAACCCACACAGGGAGGTTGTCACCATTGACTTCAGTACAGCGGTGTTCTCTGGAGTTGTGCTGGCAGCCTCCCTGTGTGTTACTGTATATGGACAAACTTGACCTGCGTTTCAACCGGCATGAGGGTGAGTAGATGATGACAGAACTTTCATTTTTGGGGCGAACTGTTCCTTTAATCCGAAACTAATTTTAACCTTGACCCTAACCGTAATCAAATGCTACGTCCCTCATCTCACTATCTTTGGAGGAGCAAGACGAGCACAAACACGGAGATAAACAAAAACACTAATTTCTTCCAACCACGCTCCCTCTGTCTCTTAGTCATTGCCACCACATTGCCTTTCTTCTCCCAACAGGCCTCCCTCCACCGCTGGGACAACTCAGCTCTTTTTCCCCCCACTCCCCCCCCCCCCACTTCCACACTTGATTCCTAAAGCCCAACCTGAAGCCGATGAGTGTTGGCAAAAAGCGTTGCGTTGGAACAGCCTCTCTCTCCCCTCTCTCCTTTCCTATGAACCTGTGGAAAGAGCGGCTCGCGGCCAGTCTATCCGGAGCTGTGGATTCCTGAGATGAGGAGTCCTCATCCATCACTGTCTTGGGAGTGGCTCATTGTCATCGAGCAGCAGCAGGCCCCAAGTCCAGCATTGTCTTTCCCCCGCAGGTCTGTGGCCGGCTGTAAATTACACCGCCACTCATCGCTCGCCGAACGTCACCGCGACGCCGGCGTCTATCAGACACCGCGGGTACCCAGTCCCTCAACAGCGCCGCGCCGTAAATCACCGCAGTTGAGTTTCTCTTCGGGGGGGGAAGGAAACGTGACTCGGGAGAGGCAATAATGTTGAAGGAAATCCAGTTAAGTGTAGCTCGTTAGTCAAAAATATGAAAACAGCCATCAGAGTAATCTGCGTCGTAAACAACATCGGATCATTCCACCTGTCTCGGAGCCCCGTTCAAACCTGCGGGGGAGAAAGCCACCGAAGAAAATCCAAACATTCTCATTTTCCGTATTAAGATGACTTTTCTGGTACGAAAAGCTCCTCTGTTTGCCGCGACGACTCCAGCGCTCCTTTTAAGTGCCACAAATCTCTCCAGGATTCAATAACTGTCTGGCGCGCGCTGTGACCTAAATTTGAAAGGCCCTTACGAGCTCAGTCGAACACTACTGTTTACATTGAACATATTTCTGACAGAACTATGTGTTAAATGTCGCCCGCCTCGGTAACAAGCCACTCTGACGCTGTAAAATAAAAGTGAGCACTGCTGCTTCACGCAGCCAAGAACATCTTGTGTTATGGAACCCGCTCAGATATTGGTTGATGGGGAATGCAGTGTGCTGGAAGTCACCGACAAAAATACAAAAATTAGGCCATTTTGGCCCTTTACAATATTACAAACACATAAACTGCGTTTAACGGTGACTGGAAAATGTTTGAGGGGGTAATATATAACAAACAATGGAAAATGAACAGAAAACAAAAAGAATGCTTTCTAAGTGGGGGTTTTCATCAGAAAGTAAGTGGTCATTATCTTGATTTACTAGATGCACTTTACAAAAAGGCATATAAAAATGGAATCTTTGGAAACCGACTGCTGTGGAATTGAGACGTTCAATTATCAGCATTTTTGATATGAAAGCTATGACCAATTCAGATGGATGGAAACCCTGGAAACATCTCTGTAACTCCTTCAGCAGCAGCTGCTGCTACCACAGTCCGTAAAGGAGAAAACCTGAGGAAAATGAACCACTGTCAACCCGGTGTAAAACGTCTGACCGAGATCTCTCAGTCCCCGTCCGCAGAAACGTTGGGAGTTATTTGGCGTCTAATGATCTATATCATATCGGACGGGGCGAAATCTGGTACCGAGCAAGAAGGAAAACATTCGGCCAGATTCCTGCCATTTCATATCCCATTAAAGGGTAATTTGGCTTGAAACGCCTGGCATGTGTGATGGAATTCTACTGTTCCTTGTGTTCAATGAAATTCCCCACAGAGTTTTGACTGTGCGTGTGTTTGCACTGTCTGCACGGGTGGACGTGTGTGCGCGTGTGTGTGTCACAGTGGTTGGGAGCACTTGTGTAGTACATGAGTGTGTGTGCAATGTGTGTGTTTGTGTGTGTGTGTGTGTGTGTGTGTGTGTGTTTGAAGCCAACAGAAGTTTAGTTTTCCACTGTGCGGACAGGGTAAATCTACACTCACCATCTCCTGCCACGTCTGACTGCCCTCTGTAGTCAGAGATAACACTGGGGCTTCGGGCCGCTGCCAGAATGAACAGCCGTCGCCAACTGTCCCATTAATGGACGTTTAGCCAATGGGACGACAGTTGCCCAGCACGCCACTTCTGCTTTGGCCAATCGCGATTGAGGTAAGAAAGAAAACGTGCCAAGACCTCAAGAGATACCATTCGTCCTCTCGCTTCCCTTTCTGTCTAGCATTCTCTGTCCCTCTCTCTCTCAGCCAATGAAGGCCCAACATTTCTGGAATTGTAAAAAAAAGGAATTTGTTCAGGACAGAAATATCTGGAATGTGTTGCAGACAGGAGAGAGCAGAGAGGAAATGATGCAAAAACCGAACCTGTTTCTCTCCCTCTCTCTCAGTCCGCCTCGACGACATCAGACGTGGAATTAATTAAAATTTAATTTTCGCCATGTTTCTTTGTTCATTTTTTGGGGGAGTGATCGGATGATCGGGGGGCCCTAGCAGCTGTTGCCGTGAACGTTCCCATGAGTCAACACCGCCGCCTCGGAGAACTTTCCGTGCGTCGACTCGAGAGCCTCTCGCATGTAAGAGAGTAACAGTCCAAGAGGGGGGGATGTCGGTGCCCAGAAATGATATTAACCATAGAGATAAAATGGTTAGTCTCTATTATAAACAGCAGGCGAGCCAGGTAAATTTATCCCTTTTTGGAGCGTTTCTCTTATTAAAATCTGTTATAGAGTTAGACATCTCTATTGGTCTCTCTGTCCCTCGGTGAGGCCCAGCAGGTGCTTCAGAGTGAGGAACCCTGCCGCTCCTTGGGGTCACATCAGGGTTTGAATGTTTTCGATCAGGCGGATTGTAACCGTCACGATCGGTGATGCGTTTCACACCACAGACCCCTTCCCCCCCACCCCCCCAGCACCATCACCATCCGGCTGAGACGCCTTCAGATAATATGAAACACATTTTTGTCCAGAAAAGGAGGCTTGAATGAAACAATAAAACCCCCTTCTTCCACCCACAAACCCCTCATCCTCGATCACTCCGTCACCTACACCTTGAAATCTACCCCCCACCCCCCTCCCTCCCCCCGGGGGTGTCTACACATGGCTAGAAAGCGAAAACATTACTATCGGATATGAGGTCCGCCTGAACAAAGAGCTAGTGTTCTCAGCTGTGGAGGACCTGGGAGAGAGAGATCGGGCCTTGATAGTTTACAGCGGCGGCGAGTTGCGAGCTGAAACACTGCGAAAGCCTTCAGCGCTCTGCGGTCAGAGATGACCTGGACCAAATGGCGCAAACCACCAATGTTAAAGGAGAACCCAGAGTTAGAGCCAATTCACTTCTGTTGACGTCTAGTTAACATTTTCCCCAAATACTTGGCAATCCATAATTCGTTTGAATATTTACTTGTGTTTTTTTTGCTTTTAAAATACAAACTTTATGGTGTCAAACTTCAAATTAACTGCTGTCCTGGCTAAGAAAGACCCCCAAACTAAAAGAAAAGATAGGGAGACTTCCATTTCTTCCTGTGGGTGTCAGGTGATTGACAGCAAGCGGATATGAAAACACTCAACTCGGCGCAATGAAATAACAATAAAACAAACACACACACTGACAAAACCAAATTAAAGCATCATGCTTAGGGTGATGGATTATCACGCTTGGGCAACATTTAAGTTTGTGGAAGTTGTTTTTCATCCTGTACAAGAATGAATGGCTTCTTCTGAAGGCAGGGAAGCGAGCCCTGATATCTCCAACTACTATTGCTGACAGACAAACCAGGAAGTAATGTGAAGGAGACGAGCAACCTAAACAATTGAGACACACTTAAAAAGGGGGACTTCACGGAAAACCAATGCTGATTTATTTTGCACATGATCTCACACATATCCCGAAAACTGTAAAGAGTTTGACAGACATTCATTTAGTTTGACAGTTATTGAGCGTTGACTTGAGTTAAGTTGAGCACCAGTGATGTCATCAGAAGCCACTGAATCACTGTGTTGTATTAATTGCAAGTCTCGACAAGTCAACTCTCAATAACTGTCAAACTAATTGAATGCCTGCAAAACTGTTTACAGTTTTCAGATACGTGTGAGGTCACGTGCAAAATAAATCAGCATTGTTTTTCGGTGAAGTGCCCCTTTAAAGAAACTGCGGTATCATCCTTTAGGAAAATCACACTTTAACGCATTATTCTTGTATCTAAAGAGATTGCATGTCTTTCTTGTGAGAGAGGTAGAACTCACTCTCTTTGAAGAGAAATGCATGCTTTCCATATCTGAGAACACACACATGTCCACACAGGGCCTGTTTGCCTTGCCCGCTCTCTCAGTAAGACCTCATGGCAGGATCAAAGCGTGCCAAACAGTAGTCTGAGAGAGAGCATGTTACACATGGCCTTGTTGTGTCTGGCCTCTTAAACCCTGGTCAGAGGAGCAGGCTGGCCCGGGGGGAATTCCTCTGCCTGTGCTTGGCTGGAGAGGGTGAGAGTGATTGTACATGTGCTCATGTGAATGTGTGTCAGTGTGTTTGTGCAGAAACACAGGGGTCTGGCTTAAATCTAATAGAATGCTCATTTTGAGGTTTGGGGCCCTCTTCGCTGCATCTCCATTTCAGCAGCCACACGTATCACATTAAGCAGCACAGATACCGTATACAGGGTTCCCACACCTTCTTAAACATCACATTCAAAGACTTTTCAAGGACTTTCCAGGCCCGATTCACTCAAATTCAAGGACCCAACACGGCCCAGTTTGACACACGGATCAAGTTAATTAGTGTTACAACACTGATCATTTTTATGAGAACTAGCAGCATATATATCATTCATATATATACAGTGTGTATATATATCTGTGTGTATGTATATACTATATATATATATATATATATATATATATATATATTATATATATATACATATATATATATATCTGTGTGTATATATGTGTGTGTGTATATATATATATATATATATATATATATATACACACATGTATATATATGTCAGTGTGTGTGTGTGTGTGTGTGTGTGTGTGTGTGTCTATTTTCAAAAACTTTCAAGGTCTTGATTTTTTTCTCCTCAAATTCACAAACTTTCAAGGCCCTGTGGAAACCCTGTATATACAATGAAAGGAGGGAGAGAGAGGAGAGCAGAGCAGTGGAAGTGGAATACACAGACAGGCAGATAGACAGACAGAAAGGCAGCAGGCAGCGGCATGGATAATGGGCCAGATGCAGGGATTAAAACAAAAACGTGCAGATGGAGGGGACCGAAAAGTTGAAGGCTTTGGTGTGTGCGAGACACTGGAAGGGGAAATGGGAGAAATGTGGCTCCTTACCAGCCCGATAAACAAAGTTGGCCTCTGCCTCGGAGGATGAGGGCGAGAGCAGCTCGTCGTCGTACTCGTTGGAGCTGAAGGAGCCCGAGTGGTTCCTCTTGCGGGCGTCCATGACGGCGTTGGCGACCATCACGTGACGGAGCGAGTCGTTCAGGTAGCGGTGCAGCAGGCTGCTCTTGTACTTGGGCGGAGACACGTAGTCCTCGGCCAACGAGGCGGCTTCACAGGCGGCCGACCGCAGCCCTGCACCCATCCCCATCCCCATCCCCATTCCCATGCCCATCCCCATCCCCATCCCCATCCCCATCCCCATCCCCATGCCCATGCCCATGGCCATGCCCACCATGGAGGAGCCCTCCTTCTTGATGACGCTCTGGTACATGGGCTTGCTGAACTCGCCCGGGCTGCTCTGTGTCCTCTGGGGGTTGTCTCCGTCTAAGGCATACAGGGGGCCACCATGGAGGAGAAGAAGAGATCATATATTGTTAATACAATGGACATCCGGATATTGCAGTGGTAAATTCCCTGCCTACCAACACGAGGGTTGCAGGTTCGAGCCCCCATGGTACCTCCGGCCTGGTCGGGCGTCCATACAAGCTGTAGGATGCCCATCCAAGCCTGTATGATCCAGGCACAATTGGCCATGTCTGCAGCCCAGCATTTGATACTGATATGTTGACAGCCTTGTATGTTCGTCCCCATTTACTCAATTCAAGTTTATAGTTCCCTACTTAGAGCGAATCTTGGAGCTGAATGTCCGGGCCAGGAAACTTCAACCTGTAGCTCCACTCCTCTACCCTCCAGTTGGCATCGCCTCAAGAGCAGCAAAGCCCCAGCAAAAAGCAAACCATAACGGATGGTAGTATACTTCCTCTCCATGAAAAGCACATTGCCCCGCTACTCCACTGCTGATATAAATAATTTCCAGGGAGATCTGCGGCCGAACAGATTGAATTAAAGCATGGGTCCCTACCTGATGAAAGAAACTGGAGGAAAGATAAAACACCGTGCTGAAAAACCAGATATCCTCTGGCGGGAGGGAAATCAGGGGGAACTTCACTCTAGATACTGTCCCTGCCAAGACTGTAATTGGGTAATTTGGGCAGGTCGGACTTTTGATTCAGTCTGGGCCAAATTATAATTATAGCTTCCACATATCAGAACCACATGGAGGGACAGTATTTGCTTTCCTTCCCCTGCCCTGTCTGAGGTAGATATTTGAGGAGAACTATGTCCAGCTTCGCCATCTCCTCTCAAAACACAACCGATCCCCGACAATCAATTTGACCTGTCATTAACATCCACTGACAGTGTTTTGTTTCACGAGCAACGTCGCATCCGGGTCCGTGACCTCTCTCTGATTGCAACCTCTTCCTCCCGCAACGGTGTGGCTTCTCCCGGACAGTGTCCAGTGAACAGCGAGGCGTTCTTGGATGCTCTAAAACAAGCTTTTGGGCGCGGGATCATTTCAGGACAGTAAGACAGAATGTTCTCTGGGTCAGGTTTGGCCCCTGTAAATAGCCTCTGGCACACAAGTACAGGCTTACAAACATCCGACATAATGGAGGCCCTATAGCGCGCGGATCAGGCAAGGGAGCAGGCTGCGGACAGCTTCATGACCATAATGTGACAAGGAGAAGAGTGGGGAAGATATACGGAGCCTCCGGTGGTACAGGTGGCCAGCAGCGGACACAGTGCAAACGCCGTGATGCACCGCGCATTCCTGTCTCCGGCCGCACTCTCTCTGTCACTCCTCCTCAAAAACTTAATTAGGGATCATCGAGTGACACCACAGCGCTCTTCTTCTCTGTGACTTGACTATACTGTATGTGTTTATTCTTTTTATTCCCAGCCATGTTTTTTGTGCCGTCAGAGGGAAGGAAAAAGACAGTTCTTCCCCCCGGAGCATCGGAGTGTGTTTGTGTGTTCGCAATAAATACACGCCTGACATGAGAGCCACTCATTTCCAATTGCAGGCTGCGAGACAGAGGTGGGCCTGGCGGGGTGTCTTAATGACAGCGTGTCACAGCGTCTCTCGGCTGGGTCACACACTCCACCGTTTAGAACCCCGGAGCGTGGCGCTGCTTTGGGACGGGCAGAGAGGGAGATGGGGAGAAGGCACTGGCTTCCAGCGATAATGCTAGATGTGCGTTCGGCGCGTGCAAAAGCAGCGTGATGTAAGGAGTTTTTCCCGGTCACACTGTATAAATAGCCCGCGAGCCTGGAGTTCACGTCGGGGTGTGCGACCAATTCCACTTGGAAGCCGCCGAGGAGCCATTTTGATGTTGCAAAATCGACAGAGCGATCATCAATCAGATGTGGAGATTGACATGAGCTCTTAGGCAGATGGAAAGCCTTTCCACTGTGCTTTGACAACATAATACCTGTGTTCACGCCTGCCAATGAGACTCCTCAAACTCACATTAAAGGCTTTTGAGCTGATGGTTTCAATCACAGCAACTTACACCATCTCCAACCTCAATGGAATAGCCTCCATTAACTTACAGCATCTCCAACCTCAATGGAAGAACCTCCACATTCCTACATCAATATTAGAAGCAACCGTTACTAAGGAGGTCAAGGGTCAGAGCCACAAGGCATTGACATTGGCTGTGGTGAATATCCCCGTTGTTGAGTGATGGTTTTTGACAGAGGAGTGCTGGAGAGAGCCATAAGAGCCGGGCAGAAACTCCACAATGCATTTTAATGAGACAAAGGAGAGCGAGGAGAGGAGGATGATAAGAGAGAGGGGAAATGAGAATCAGAGTCAGACTTTTCCACTGTGCTTTCACAACATAACGCCGTGTTGAATCGTGCCAAGTACAGAGCTCCTTGAACTGAGAGCGGACATTCGGCGGTTGAGATGTTTGAAGCGGTACCTTCTGAGCAGCTGTCGTCGCTGCTGACGCTGAGCCTCTCGGCGTTGCCCTGGACGTATTTGTTGTACAGCTTGATCCTCAGTGCCCAGCTCAGGTCTGGCTGCCTCACAGTGTTCTTCAGTCGCCTCCTGGCATTGGCAAACCAGTTGGAGACCTGAGACAGAGACAGGAGGGAGGGAGAGAGAAATAGGAGGAAGCACACAGCAAATAGAGACATCTGTTATTGTTTTGATTCCAAACACCTCCACGTCCATGGCAAAACAAAGAGTATCCTTTGTGAAAACGTCTGCTCTCTGTCTTCCATCAGGCTCATTCAGAGAAACCCGAGAGAGAGAGAGAGAGAGAGACCAAAGCAGAGACGGAGACAGAGTCAAGTTGCGAGTTGCCCAGCTCTCTGAACCTGAGCGTGGAGAAACATCCCAGACGCTCTCAGGGGAATAGCAGCAGCGGCCCCTACCCAAAGAGACACAGCAGCATTTCATCTAGTCTGTATCAAAGCCATTCAGTAACGTTTAACACCCTGCGAGCGCTGGACGGCCAGCGGGGCGCAACGTTTCATTAACTAATGTTCCGACCGAGATGTACGTCCCCCCGTGCTTATTCTGGACTCGCTGAGCATCCCTCCAATAATACATTTTTTCCAAACACTGTCTTCAAGATGCAATAAAAAGGACACTCTAGCCCGGCACTCTCCCTTTCACTGTGAAGGGAGACCATTAGATGTTATACTAGAATAACTTTTCATGCTCAATAGACTTCAAGCGGCTTATGAAGGAGGCTGGGACGCGGGGGCCTTATGCTAGAGTACTTATTTTTTGGATCCCGTGCGCTCTCTCTCTTTCAGTATCGCGTTTCTCATTAACTAAAGGCCGTCCCACATCCCTTTGTCTCGGGGCGTGGGGGGGGGGGGGGGGGGGGGTGCGGCTCCCTGTCGGGTGAGAGGGGGGCGGCCCGAGGCCTCTAGTACATGTGGCGAGGACGGAGGAGAGGCGATGCGAGGCGAATCGAAGCGCGCGGCGGCTCGTTACTGAGGACTGGAGGAAAGACAGCCGTCAAACAGGGTGAGAGACAGAGACAGAGAGGGAGGAGAGGGAGAAGGATGGCACGCCCGCCCAGATGACACCCGGAGAGATGAAATGTGGGCGAGACGGTTGTTCACCCGTGGCTCGTCTGCACGGTGTGCACCGTACAGAGCGTGACGGGGACATCAATTCAGAGGCGATGAAGGGGAGATGGCTTCACCTTATTGGCTCAAACGTTGAAGTACTGTAAATACTGTAAATCAATATCAGTTTTGCCATAACAACCAGTATCCAGCTGATGAAAGATTTCACATTTGCTGTTCTGAACCGCTGGTTTCTGGTAGGTCTTTCCCAAGAAAAAACCTCTGGCGCAAAGGAAGAAGAACTGTTGCCCGTGTCGAGACCTTTGAATCTGCCCACTGCACCCAGTCGACTGCTTCTGGTCTGGCATCGTGACATGCGACAGCAGTTTCCTCGGTTGAAAAAACATTCAGTCCAATGAGTGCCAAGGGGGACTAATGATTAGCCAATCAGCGCCAATAAATGACGCAATGGGCGGGACTAACACCGTTGTCAAGTTGCGCCAGACCTAACAACAACAATGGTGATCGATATAGACGAGATAGACACTGCTATTGAGGCTGTTCTAAATCGATTAAAAGTACCAATTACTTTGAAGCCTAAACAACAATGTGCTTTGAAGGCATTTATTCAAAGAGGGATGTGTTTTTGTGTTAGATTCAGGCGGATACGTTGGTCTCTAGTGATTGGTTAGGGAAAATAGAATCCCCCTGGGAGGGGGGGGGGGGGGGGGGGGGGGGGATTTCCCCCATGGAAATTGGTTAGAGTGGAGGCAATGCCAGACTGAAGAAGGAAATGGAGTGTAACAAGTTGACAATTCAGTCTGATATCAGGTTAAGAGAAACTGGGTAGTTGGCATGAGCAGCAATAGCCACCATGGCTGAACCGACAGAAAAAAGAGCGCCACCTACAGAAACTCAACCATCATCAACAGAAATCCAAGGAGAAAGACATCACAGTGCTGGACACAGAGCAGTGCAGAAACACCACAACAATATTATGAGCACCGAAATAAAAGAAGAAGGTGAAACTCATAGCCTGGTATCCAGCCCCTATGAATCACAGTTTTCAGCCATCTTGAATCTTTTGAATCGCCATGCAAATTCCAAGAGTGCTGAAAACCTCATGGATGATCACTTCAAATCCTCCATATTAGGGGAAATGTGTTGGAAAACAGTTTACCTGGCTGTCATCGCCTTTGTTCAATTTGAAGAAATCTTCCACTCGTTAAGACCTTTGACACGGTTACTGGAATTAGGGTGTCAGTTTAAACGCATGTGTTTGCGTTTAGGTGTGTGTGTGTGTGTGTGTGTGTGTGTGTGTGTGTGTGTGTGTGTGTGGGTGTGTGTGTGTGTGTGTGTGTGTGTGCCCCATCCCATTGTCCAACACAAAGCATTCCTCTGCACTCTGCTCCCCCTCACCAAAACAAACAGCTTCATCAGGCCCAAAATGAGAACCAGACTAGGTATGGTGGCCGGCGTCCTGAAATAGCCGCTGCAGACTTCTAGGCCGTATCAATGACCTTGTCAGCCAGATGATACTGTACATACGCTGCTGCACGTGCCAGATAGAACACACACACATGGACGGACGCACACACGAACACACGAACACACGAACACACACACACACACACACACACACACACACACACACACACACACACACACACACACACACACACACACGTAAGTTCCATCTCTGTGGCCATTTTGTCAGTTGCTCAAATCCGTCGAGTAATATTCCTCCTATTAATATTGTGCTGTTGTACTTGCAATAGATGGTGCAATAAATGTGAAGGCGACTGCCGTCTAGTTCACATTAACCACTGACTGACCAATTAATACAAATCTGTATTAACACGTAGAATTTAGAAAACTGACACGGAGCATTTAGAAAGAGATAGAAATATCGACATTGAGCAATACACAGGTACTATATTGTAAACCAGTAGTTCTCAACATGGGGTCTGGTGACCACCCAGGGGTCTTTGGTGGGCATTCCAGGGGGTCCCCAGAAAATGTATGAATTGTTGAATCACTGTTGTAAACCTCCAACTCTAAAATGCAGCAATATTTTCTACTGCCTACTACTAATTGCTTATGAGTTGATTATTACACAGACACTCAACACATCAGAAATCAATTCTGTTTTTCCCTTGTGTGTTACAGTCACGTTTGCATTTATACAAGGTGAATCCTCTCACTGTGATTGGTTCAGCTTCATTTTTCTTCTTCCCTGCGCCAACAGCTTGACAGAGTATCGATCATAGACTGTGACAGACACAGAGGGGAGGGGCATAGACTGTGACAGACACAGAGGGGAGGGCCATAGACTGTGACAGACACAGAGGGGAGGGCCATAGACTGTGACAGACACAGAGGGGAGGGCCATAGACTGTGACAGACACAGAGGGGAGGGGCTTCTAGAGGATTTTACCTGGACCAGGGTCATCTGCGAGCCCAGGGCCAGTAGGATCTTCTCGGTCTTGGTGGGGTAGGGGTTGTCTCTGTGCTTGTAGAGCCACTGCTTCAGCGGCCGCGCCATGTCCTGCAGGGCCTGGCGCTTGTGTCGCACTTTGCCCCCATTGGGACGTCCCCTGCACCAGAAAGAACAGGCACTGTGTGTCAGCCAAAGAGACCAGGTTGTGACTGCTAACACGCTCCATTCAGCTTATGAACAGGTTAGCATGGAAAGCTGATGAATTTCACATGCATACCCCCCTATAAGAAATAGCTTTCCCCTGACAAAAATGAGCTATAGCACTCACTAGAATAAGCCTTCTATGCAAATATCACTATCATATTCCTCAAATCGCTGGAGGAATATTATAGGAATATTATGCTGAAACCATACCAAATACCATAAGGGATGATAAGGTCATTATAAACTCACTATTGAATACCACAGACACACTATAAGCCCCAATAGGAATATTGTGATTATTCGTTAGGGTACAATAAGGGGTAGATCTAGGAAAACAGCCAAAACCTTTTTAGATTTTCCTTGCTCTGCTGCCATAAAATGAGACCTACCTTACAGATGATATAATACACGCATAATATTAAATGTAGCTGTAATAAAGTCTGTTAATTCAGCTGTAGGCTATAGGACACACACCTAGATAGTCCTGGCATACACTGACATGCAATGCAAAGTATGGGATACATTTCTGGGCTTTTGGTACTGTTTTCTTAATCTGAACCTGGGCCATTCATTTTTTAACTCAATTATAATCTACGTAAAAATAGACTATTTTAAGGTTTGACACATCGCATCCTAAAATTCTCCACGTGACAGGTAGCCCAATATGTCAGAACACAGCCTTGATTTAACAGACTTTAACCCCCTTTTTTTTTTTTTTTTAGGGAAATTCTGGGCTCAAACTCATAAAAGATAATTAAGACAACGCTGTTTATTGAAGCAGACCAAACCATGTCATGCAGCGGCAAGCAAACTCCTAAGTGCATTGGGATGCTGTCTGAATTCTTCAGAGCCCGTGACACATAAAGCCAACATTCTATAGTGTGCAATCTTCTCACCCAAAAGCACTGCAATTAAGCCGAGGGAGGACGAGAAAGATAGAGAGACATAGACAAGACATAGAGAGAGAGAGAAGGAGAGAGAAACAGACACAGAGATGGAACGGCTCACTCACACTTTACTTTTCATTGCGTGTGCCGCAAACCGCCAACACGTTGCAACGAAGCAAACAAAAACATCCCGCTCGGGCCAAAAGCACTTCTGCTAGATGAACATTTCACACCCAGGAGGAGCGCCTCAAGAACAATGTAGCGGCACCGCAATCACATCCAAGGACACTGGGAATTAAAGCTGCATTTATGGTTTGCCCGTACAAAAGTGAATTATACATATAACACATTTCAGAGGGATGCTATATATGAAGATATCACAGCGAGGCCCTAAAGATATCTGTTTGAATCTAGTGAGGCAGAAAGTAAAAAAAAAAAAAAAAAAACATAATACAATAATCTCTATATTGCAGTGATAATCAAACCCTTTTCATTTCAAGGACCCTAATTTTGCCCACGTCAGCCACGGACCCCCATTTTAACAAGATTTTGTCTGTCTGTATACAGGCTATGGTCTGATCCAAATCTGAGAATATTGTTATTGTTAGATTTTTTCCAGAATTCCCTGACTATCTGTATTGTAGGTAAAGAGACAGATAGCAGAGAAACTATGATCAAAACACTCATTGTTCTACATTCTCTTATTGTGTTAACTTCTTGCTAAATTAAATGGTGATGTTTAAAAATTCATCAATTCGCTGCTGACCCCCTGGAACCCCCTCCAGGACCCCTGCTGGTCCCCAGACCCCACATTGAGAAACACTGCTCTATTGGATACCTCTATATGTCCTGATATGAATATTATAGTGATATTATAGGCCATAAAAACACCACCAAGTATGATAAAGTCACTATAAACTCACAACAGAGAACCACAGACACACTTCAGGGATTATTAGCCGATCTATAAGTCTATTGGTTCTGCTGAGCTGTAGGCTGTAAAGCAGTGGTTCTCAATGTGGGGTCCGGGGACCACCTGGCGTCCTTGAGCGAGTTCCAGGGGGTCCCCAGAAAAATTTATAAACTGTTAAACTTCACAATTATTTAATTTGAACACAATTAGAAACTGTAGAACGACTATTTTGAGCATCGTTTCACTGTTATTTATCTATCTACAGTACCTACAATACAGATAGAGAGTGGAATGAGATGGAATACTTGTCAAAATCACATGTAATAATAGTCTCAGATTTTGGTTTGAGATACAAAATCTCATAAATGGGGGGGGGGGGGTCTGTGGCCATTATGTACTAAATTAGGGGTCCTTCACATGAAAAAGTTTGAGAATCACCTGCATCTCCAGGTTTTTTTAACCTGTAGATGTCAGTGTGGTGCTGTGCTGCATCCGCTCCTGCCGTTATCTCAGCAGAGAAAGCTCCACTGCTGCTGGAACATATTTTCTCCTAACCTCAAGTCCGCCTGAGCTTCATGTTCTACAAATATTTTCCTTGTAATCCAGACTGGTATGAACATCCTAAAGGACATTTTAGACCTGCTCCGTGCTCTGAATGTCGGTTTGACACACACACACACACACACACACACACACACACACACACACACACACACACACACACACACACACACACACACACACACGTGCGCGCGCATACACATGCACACCCCTCTATGGAATGATTTGATGCTCTTCATTAGTACTGATACTTCCCTTGAGGAGGCTCCTTAAGGTCACCCCCCCCAAACACACACACACACACACACACACACACACACACACACACACACACACACACACACACACACACACACACACACACACACACACACACACACACACACACACGTAAAAACTGCTACTGTCTCTAATAAGCAGCTTACAATAAATATTACAACAGCATGACATGATCTTCTCTGACTCTGGCTATCTGTTACAGAAAATTAAAAGGAAAAGGAAATAAAAATAATAATATGGGGCCCGTCCGTGATTGACTAGACCACACAGGGAGTTGAAGGGCACGTTTTATGTATTGGGAACAGATGTAGGCCGTCTTTTAAAACAGCTACCGAACACGGATGACCTACTTATTAATTTTAAGATTAGCTGTGAACATCAGCACGTAAATGGAGACCAGGTTGGGGAATGGTAAATATTCATTTCCTGCCGTTTTGGAAGCCTGAGATCATGTGGCATGAGATGGGAAAACTACATCCGCAAAAATTCATATTGAATTAACAATTATTGCCTGCCAGGTGTGATATGTTGGTGAATGTGTTATTTTTCTAAATTGATTGTGACCATTAAACTGCATTTCCTTTTGGATATGGATCGGAATTTAAATCATTTTGGATGACATTAGCCTTTTTAATGGCTTTTGTGTGTAAATGCATCATTACGCACAGGTTACTCATTCAAACAATTTCATTAGTGAAGTTATACATATTTTCTTTTACCAAACTGGTTCACAAAGTTTTTCATGTAAAAGATCCCCAAATAAAACGATCACCAGATCATATCCACCATTAATAGGATAAGATTTTGTCCAAAGAAGCCGTATTTTGTCCTTATATAACTTGGTACAGAATAATAACTGTCTGTACTCTAGCTGGGATGATAGGGAGAGTGAATCTCATTGCACAAACGCCTCTAATGAATGAAATAATAGTGAAATGAAATCATTCATCGAGGCCATCAAAAACCCCTGGAGCTCCCCGGCCTCCAGTCAACACACAGTCCACCCAGCATTAAATAACTCCACATACCCGGTCCTCCTGTGCCTGATGGCCTGGTTGTCTCTGATGGCCTGGTTGCTGGAGAGCAGGTCTGGATGTTGGCCGTCGATGACTTCCAGATAGTTTCTGCTGCTCATCTCCACCTCCTTAGCCTTCTCCTCGAAGAGGACCTGGCTGCTCAGCTTGTTAAACACTATTGTGTTCATCTTTGGCCCAACGATAGTCCAACCGTTCTCTGTGGCGAGGGGGGGGGGGGGGAATCTCCTCGGATGGGTCACAGTATCCCCGCCGTGTCTCTCCTGTGGAACAAGTGGGAGCGTGGATATTTTAGAAAAGAGGTATCCTTCATAAGCAGTGACTCAGCGTTCAGCAGCCACCAGTAATATAACGTTAAGCACTAATATAGGCTAAGCAAAAAAATCATTTTCACAAAAGCATTCATTTATTATTCCCTCCGAATTATTGTACAGTAGGCTATAATAGCCTACCTGCATACGCTTACAAAGATGTATAGGCTGTGATCTAGCACAAAGATTTATGTCTGTTTATGGTAAACTGTATTCTGCAAATAAAAAGTGGGTTAACTGTACCTCTGTATCCCTCTATATCCCTGTTCAGATCAGACCTAAAACATTTACAGCAGCAATTTGCTATTCAAATTCATTGAGGGGACAAATATTTGCTCAAACTAATG
The DNA here is from genome assembly GCF_964638095.1 of Poromitra crassiceps. Lineage (NCBI taxonomy): Eukaryota > Metazoa > Chordata > Actinopteri > Beryciformes > Melamphaidae > Poromitra > Poromitra crassiceps. The sequence continues at coordinate 102,936,423 of NC_139624.1, forward strand.
CACCCCAAAATAAATAAACAAATCCAAAGATTTGTCTCAATTCAAAGCATGAAGGTTCTACTCTAAATGTTTGTTTGTTTTTCAAACGAGAAAAGAAAAAAACAAGGTTGCACAAAATGAGAATAAAGTTAAACTTGCAGTCAGTCATAAGCAGTGCAGATGAGTATGGGTGCATGATAACGGTGAATTTAGTCGTGCGTAATTGTGCAAAAAAAAAGCAATCTATAAGCCTATCAGATCTAAACAAGTGGAACAAATCTGCCACCTGCGTCAGATAACTCAACTCTTTTCCAATGCGGTCTCACTTTTTTCAGGATTTTATTTTTCCACATTATGCAATTCACTCCAAACAGGGCAGAAGACAGCTCACCACACTATCACACTGATTTGGCTGAAAACGTGTTTTGACAAAAAGAAAGCACTAACTTTAGTTTAACTTTTCACTATATAGATCAAACGACCTGTTAACACGAATATTTTGTGCAGTGCATTGCCTGAGGGTGAACCGACAACGCATTCCATACGGTCTTTGCTATGAAATCCACTTGGGTTTATTTTTGGTTATAGTCGGTTACTCATCCTTTAAAACGAGCAGCCTGAGCGCTTGCAACATGTGCACCTTTATTCCCTTCAGCTCATGTGATTTAGAAGTCCTCTGTGCAGAGCTTACATCCAGTCACGGGATAACTAAGGCGCACATCAATGTTAAATAGCAGTGTACCACGCAGGGATAGTGACTGACAAATAATTGTGGAGAAACAAACTGTGAATTCCATAACGCAACCACCATAAACAAAAAATCAATTATATTCTCATAAAGTATTAATTCAAATTTTTTTTGTCATTTAAGACTTATCTTACCCGACAGGTTAGATGCAATATGAACACTTAAATCTGCCTTAAAATGTTTGTTCACGCCATTCTAACAATCTTTGCAATGTGTGGCACCATTACGCACGACTTTAACTGGGTTTAGGTGGGTTATACCTCCACTACATCCCATGGTGCCATTTCCAGGATAACTTGGGTGACCTATCAAAGTTGAATCAAGTCATTCCATCAGTCAAAACACAGAAGTAGGCTCCGTCAGTTGATAGTTACCTGCTCGGGGCCCCTCCTGCGTCTCTCTGCCGCGTGTTATAACAACAATAATCCCGGTGTCTGCAGTCGCCCATGCCCCACTCACATGTTCCCGTGCTGAGAGCTCAAACCACTGCACGGACCAGAGCCGCCTCCACCGCTTTATCCAGCGGCCTGCGCCCGAGCGCCCGGGACTATGAATATCTCACCCTTCTCATGTTTCCTAGCACAGGCGCCGAGCCTGCGAACATACAGTCAATGGCTTATGCCGGTTCCCGGGCCCAGAGCCAGCCGAAGGAGAGGGAGAGGGAGGGAGCCATCACACTGCAAAAAATAAGATCTGAAAAGGTTGTTTTAACGTTTTGAAATCTTATTTCTCTCTCAAAATAAAAAAATACAATTAAAAAAAAAAAGGGGTGGGGTGGGGGGGCAAATCAACTGGTTTGTGGATTTATAGCCTAATTTTTTATTTTGTTTATCAACTGTAGCCTACTTTTCTGTACCCACAGCAGCCAGCAGGTGACACACACACACACACACACCGACAGTGATTGCATGCTCCAACAGGTATCAGCAATTAGTGATAGCACTACCCACAGCATCCAACAGGTCACACACACACACACACACACACACACACACACACACACACACACACACACACACACACACACACACACACACACACACACACACACACACACACACACACAGTGATTGCATGCTCCCATGGGTGTCAGAAGTAATCCCCTGGCCCACATTTGTTTTAAGTCGCGGGCATCGTGGCTGGTGTGATCTCCTCGCAAGCTGGTCTCTAGTTCTGTCTTGTTTCAACATAGCCTATTGGCATTTGTTTCTGGGGTATTCCTGAAAGATGTTGAAACTGCATCGGAAGCAAGTGGGATTATCTCCACCCAATGGCAGATTTTGTTTTGAGAAAATACATTTTTCAATATTGAATCTTAGTCTAAATGGCTTGTTAGGATGGACATTTTTTGCAGTGTGCAGACAGCCCCTGCATACACTGCTTGTCTGGACTATTACCATCTGTCCAGCATTCATCCAGACATATTTGAGTGTAGTTTAAGTTGGTTTCTGGATGTGGATACACTTGAAAAAGCTTTGTTATCTAAATCCACATATTTCTTGACTAGCAGATTACACCTTATCCCAAATGACATACATTTCCCTGGTGATAGTCATAGCTGCAGTCTTAGTTCTTACAAACCCCTTCAGTGCAATTTCCTTTCTGTTCTCTATCGGAATAAAACGGCCCATCTTCTCTTCCTCAGTGTCAGAGAAAAAAGGGGGTCTCTTATATAGCCACGCCTCTGCTGACTACTCCTGAGGAGCCTTCTCATTGGCTCCAATTATAAAAGCTGTCACATGATGGCCCGGTGAGTCACCGATTCTGAGGCCCTCTGCATGCTCTTTTGGGGTTTATCCAAGGTAGTGATTCGAAGGACGTGACTAAGCAGCAAGACCCATATGAAGGGTTAGGGACCCGTGTAATTATTGTTTATTTGTGCTTATTTTCATCTAACGGGGGAAGTAACTCTTACTAACAGCTTGGGCAAACACGCCATGAATGGCCCAGTCATGTAATCACTTTAATTAAGGCTGGGGAGTTTATTTGCTCAAGTTATATGCAATATCTAAGTTCACCCTCTCCCCTGAACTGAACTTCTGTTACCTGCCCTGACCTTGTCACGGTTATCTAAACCTGTGGGTCGGCACAGTCACTCCTTAAGAGTTTATAGAGGCTATCTCTTTCATCTTAAATCTACCTCTCTAAAGCCTCTGCTCTGGCCCACGTCTGTGTCTGCAGTTCAGCCTCCTGCCTGCTGTCCAGTGTGGGCGTACCAGAGCGATCCAACAGGTAGAAGAACACCATTAATCATAATGAGGGTTTGGCTGTATAGGGATGCAGGACTCTACTGCACACCGCATGTAAAGGCAACAGAGCGGAACACAGCGCTGTCTCATCTCAAGCTGGGGTTTGTGCATGGCACCGACACTGTCTCATCTCAAGCTGGGGTTTGTGCATGGCACCGACACTGTCTCATCTCAAGCTGGGGTTTGTGCATGGCACCGACACTGTCTCATCTCAAGCTGGGGTTTGTGCATGGCACCGACACTGTCTCATCTCAAGCTGGGGTTTGTGCATGGCACCGACACTGTCTCATCTCAAGCTGGGGTTTGTGCATGGCACTGACACTGTCTCATCTCAAGCTCAGGTTTGTGCATGGCACTGACACTGTCTCATCTCAAGCTGGGGTTTGTGCATGGCACTGACACTGTCTCATCTCAAGCTGGGGTTTGTGCATGGCACTGACACTGTCTCATCTCAAGCTCAGGTTTGTGCATGGCACTGACACTGCAGTTGTTTGTTGTCCAATCCCTAGTTGCATGGTCAGTAGCTTTCAACCCATCTGGATTCTTGAAGGCTGCCGATACCATTTAGACCAGTGGTTCTCAACATAGGGTCTGAGGACCACCAGGGGTCCTTGAGGGGGTTTCGGACGGTCCCCAGCAAACTGATTACTTGTTAAACTTCAGCATTATTTCATTTACAAGAGGTTAATACAATTGGAGAATGTAGAAGAACTATTATTTTGACCAAGTTTCACTATTATTTCTCTACCTACAATATAGTGTCATGGAATTCTGGCCAAAATCTTATCGAACAATAAAAAAGATTCCCAGATTTGGGTCCAAGAGACAAAATCTCATCAAATGGGAGTCTGTGGACTAAGGTTGAGAATCACTGATTTAGTCTATCATCTGGCACTAAAACCCTCCACCACCACACCTCATGGAAGGAAACTCTAGGAGGCATTTGGCCTTTAAATGAAAAATGAATTTACAAAAATAGAAAAAACAGAAAGGACATTTAATGTCATTGCAGGTTTTAGAGAGTTTTTTTTTATGTTGTTTGATTGGGAAGAACCTCCATCATATCAGCAGTGGACGACATACCTGACTGATATACAGTATGTAAGGGATAATGGATAGTGAGCCGGTGATTACTGGCGAAATAATGACCGACAGGTGAATGATTGAGCCCGACGCGCAGCGGAGGGCTTAATCATTCAGCTGAAGGTCATTATTTCCAGTAATCACCGGCTCACTATCCATTATCCCGCTTAGAACACGGCCTACAACTAAATCATTCAATAATCTGACAAAAATAATTATTCAAATAGATTTTTTAATAGCGTTTTCAACGACAAAGCGGTTTCATTCGTAATTGGCACACAAGACACCACAGCTGCAACTGGTTGGCCTAATTAGTAGTGTCTTGCTGACAAAAGGCTCTTATCAACTGATTAATCCAGGTGTGGCAGAGCAGCGGTCGGTTGTCGAGAAATAATGACCGCTGAATCTTGTTGATTGACCAATCAGAATCGAGTATTCAAGAGAGCCGTGTTCTAACTACTATTATATCTGTCTAACCCTTCTGGTCACACTGGCCTTTTCCAATACCCAGTAGCCCTCCTGAACATCACTGAATGATTTTAACCGTCTGACTTTCACTATCCCAACATTTGAAGCATACTGTAATTTCTTCCCTCTCCATCTCCACAAGAATACAGTAATGGAAACCTCAGTTTTATGGCCCAAAATGTCAGCTCCTTGACTTCCATCCCAAAACTATTTGATTTTAACATCAGTGTAATTTAAGAAGCACACAATGCTCTCCTTGCACATAATCTACACTCTTTGCATGTGACTTAAGTGTCCCCTCTATTGGTTTATCCTGTATTGATTTATTCGTCACTAACTCTTCCCCTCCACATCTATCAGAGAAAATCTGCCTGTGGGTTTGGCTTGGTCTGCCAGAGGGGTGTTTTTCATAAAGGTTTTATTCCTTTGCATTCATTATATTTGATTTATCCTGGCAAATCTAAACCTTTGTAACTCTGATCCCTTTACAGAACAGACTTAAGTTGACAATTATGCTTATTAAATAAAACATGCTTGTATTACAGATGCGGAGAGAGGTTTTGGAGGAGTAAAATGCAGATCCACATTGATTGTACCTTTCCACACAGTAAGACACACATGTAGGATTCTAGGTCTCTTTTGAGGCACTTCATGTCAACGTGAAAAGCAGACATGCAGTTGACATCACAAAATCAGCGGGGAACACCCTACTTTTCCCCCTCGGGATACAATCAAAACATTCATCATTCAGTGTGTATTCGAAAATTTGGCCAGAAAGGTGGCCATTAGTTGAAATCAGTATTACGTCAACACCTCCAGCCATTACAATCCAAATTAATTCTTAAACCCCAGCCTCTGCAACCATAATCTGCCCCTCATTTAAAGCGACGTTTTCACACCAGAGTTGGATTTAATTTTTGCCATGTACTGTAAACCGAGTTGGAATTACATAGTGTACTGTAGCGGGGACTACTTGTAAAGCCACAGACATATTTGTTCAATGGTTTGCCAGCTTTGGTGGAAAATGTGACTGTTAGCAGAGGAGAAAATGCTCAGGTTGTTTAAAATGACCCAATTACTGTTTTCAGAAAGGTTTTAAACATTTGGGACACTAATCAGAAAGTTTAAACGCACGCTGTCTGTCCACACTTACTTAAAGCAATCAAGAGTCAAACCCAAACGCCATTAGAAGCTGTTAAGATTGCTCCTTGAAATTATAGTGGGGAGTAATTGTATCTTGGAACACCCATTACTATTTTAACCCCACCTCCCGCTGTTGTCTCTAAATATGGCTTTCCAAGAATACACAAATGTCTACGAAAATAGGCACATATACTGCCTGACGGGGAGAAGATGCCAGGTCAGTATCCAGTGTGGATGGGCTTGATGGATACAGCTGTCAAAGAACATGCTTTCATTGTGACCTGGACGTTACATTCTCTTGCATTGTCGATCCAAGTCAGACAAGAGTGGGCTTTTTGTGCACATAGGCACTGCCAGAGCACTCACTCATGTGAGAATAACAAAGAGGCCTATTTGAATTGGTCATGTACAGTATAATGCCAGTGTGAACACTTTAGTGAAATGGTTCAGTTACTCATGTGTCATCGCCTCCTTAATTCTGCTCTCTTACTATCTTTGCTTGCAGAGTCTCCAGGTATTTTCCTCTGTGAGCAGACAGTTGCAAACCTCTGAAGTATTTGGGAGTGCTTGGGCAAACTGACAGACAGCAGTGAGCTGGACTGGAACTGGGGGTTATTTATGCATCGCACAGAGGGAAAGGACATTTATTAATGTCAGATTTACAGCAGGAGAAAAACAACGTCAGAGACCAGGGGTCAAAAGAGCAGAATGTGACGAAAAAAGAGATGAAAAATGCACATTTGAACGATTGCCTAATTGACCGATTTGACATGTATTACTCTAATTCTGTATAGTAACTCAACCCTGCAGCATCTATACAGCAGATTTGTACGATGTGCTTATGTCTCAAAGTGCACAATCAGTTACAGATTTAAATAGGATGTTCTTTAATGCCTTGCTGATGATTTGTTGATTTGGTGCTATTTCCCTCAGTTGCATGTCTTTCCCTCAGGTCCAGGGTTATGATAGCTTGATGAAAAGATCCTGATGAAAACTCTGGGATAATATCATTTTTGGTGGGGTGCCACGAGGAGATCTCAGGTTGGTTCACAATCCAGCGAGGGAAACCTGGCCGGGCTTATGGTTCACAGCTGTGCTCCTGGAGCGCGTGCCAATTCATCACTGTCTGCTGTGTGAGGAACTCGGCATTTTTGAGCATCGTTTACTAGACATTTGCATCTGTCTTCAAATGCATCAGATTGCTTATTGGTTATCAGCATCCCCTCCCAGTTTGGTCTAACAGCCTCACAGCCTGATCACCAGCATCATACATTGGCATTGTACATTTCTGCAATCCACAGATACGTAGAATGTAAACGTTTCTGAGCCTGGGCGTCTGGGTAGTGTAGAAGTAAAAGCACTCTCCTACAGTACCACCGCAGGGACCCAGGTTAAATTCCCGGCAGCTGTACTTCCGGCTTGGTCAGACATTCCTACAGACACAATTCGCCGTGTCTGCGGGTGGGAAGGCAGTGGGGTATGAGTCATGGTCCCTGCACTAGTGCCTCCTCGGTTTGGTCGGGGTGCCTGTTCGGGTGGGAGAGGAACTGGGGGGAATAGCGTGATCCTCCCACGTGCTACGTCCTACCGGTGAAAGTCCTCACTGTCAGGTGAAAAGAAGAGGCTGCACATGTATCAGAGGAAGCATGTGCTAGTCTATGGCTCTCCCCAGATCAGCAGAGGGGGTGGAGCAATGACCGGGACAACAGGGGAAATTGGCCAAGTACAATTGGGGAGAAAATGGGAGGAGAAAAAAACAGAAAAAACACAACAACAAAAGTTCCTGAACCAAAAAGACGTTGAAATAGCGTGGTAGCCAGTAAGGGCATTGTGGTCAAAGTGGATGGAGGGTGCAAACACTTGCCTTTCACACCTGAGAGCTGTGTTCACATACCAGCTGTTCAAAGTCAAATTTAACATTTTTGTTATTTAAGCCTAACCCAAACCACAATCCTCCTAACCTTAACAAAGTTGCTTTACTTGCCTAAACATAACCAAAGTTATTTTACTTGCCTAAACATAATCAAAGCAGTTAAAGTTGTTTTATTTGCGTTTAACGTTGGAAAGGCGGCAAGGTTTTCAAATTAACTGCCGTTTTGTTTCAAATTTACGTGGAATTTACAGGGTGCTGGCACAACCATCAGGAGCAATTTGGGGTGCAGTATCTTGCCCAAGGACACTTCGACATGCAGACAGGAGGAGCAGGAGATCAAACCACTGACCTCTTTTATCCAAAGTAATTCGTCTCTACCTCCTGAGCCATGATTGTACTATATCCGTGCTTTGCAGAAACGTAAAATGCAGATGTTTTATTCTGGTGACTGGGTTTGGTATAAAGAATAGCAAGAAAGGTCCAGGAAGGTTTTAGATCAATAGAAATTTTTTAAATAAAATGTGAACAAAAAACTTAAAAAGTACATTAAACATAAACACTTTACATTACAGATTAAGAATGGGGTAAAACAAGGCATGTTCCTCACAAATGATTCAGTCACCTTTTGGGCCAATCAGTGGTGAGATCCCTCATTCCTCCCCAAGGTTCATCAAATGAGATCATTGCTGTCTGAGATTTAAGTGAGCAATCCCAACAAGAGTCATTCCTCTAAAGCAGTGATTCCCAAACTGTGGGCCGTGGCCCATTGTTGGTCTGTGGAGGTACTGCAGGTGGGCCGCCAGGAGCAATAATAATGATAATAATAATAATAATAATAATAATAATAATAATAATAATAATAATAATAATAAATTAGGCAGAAGTTTTTGGACAAATACAAACTACCAAATGGACTGTACTTTACTAGAAAGCTTGAACAATACACTAACAAACTAGGTTAGACCACCCAAATCAGTGTTTTTATTTGACTATACATCCTGGAACTTGGCGCTAATGGCATTCGCATACTCCATCCACATACATGAAACGGTTAGCATTTCAGCTACAGTAATACATTGTAACAGCAACATTACTAATGTGATTTGGGGGATGTACCCCAGCCTGCGAGCTTTCAAACCATGTCAGGCTGATTTGAATTCAATCTAGCTAAAATCAGATAAAATTGCAGTGCATTGTTTGGAGAGTAGGAAGTGAAATTCAGGTGTGCATTTTCTTTTCAAAATCACCTGCCAAATCCCACTTTAACCCGTGTGCACACAAATATTTCTGATGAGTAAGGGGGAGAAAATGTTGGCAATCTGGCTTTGAGGTATTTTGCAGAATTCTTTTGTATTATTAATTAATGGATTATTAATTTGCCGTATGCCCATGTTCACATGCTCTGTTAATGAAATAAAAATATATAGGGAAATACATCATCTTAGTCGCGTGCTGATCAGAGTTGTGATTAAAGGGTTCGGTGGGCCCCGGAAGATTTTCAGATTTCAAAGTGGGCCCCGGTATTCTTAAAGGACGGCTTTACCGTGGGGAATATGAATATATATTAAATCTCACGCCCCTAAGGTTTTAGAATCCGTTGAAATTTTTGAAATTGGAGCTTCACTGCCTGACCTATCAGGCATCTCTCACATATTTTAGGGAAGCCGGATGACGCGTTACGCGTCGTCCGGCCTCCCTCCCCGTTGTGGAACTCGAGCGACTATGAACTACAAGTCTTGTGAGCCATGGTCCCGCCTCTAGAGGTCCTCCACGCCCCTTCAGAGCTCTCGACGAAAAGCAAAAGGCAGCCATCTTGTTCACCCGCATAGCATACTGTAGCTAGGTTAGCTTTCCATAGCTCCTTGCCAAGAGACCATATCTCTGGAACGGAAGCACCAAAAGACACGGGACTGGCGGCATTGGAAAGCTCGTCAAATTTTACATCTAGTAGTAGGTGAGTTGAAGTAACGAAATCAACGCTGAGCAATGTACCCATTTTTACACATTTTTACAGAAAATAGTTACAACATCAGATGCGCGTAACTCCTACGAAAATGCCTTAAAATGCATGAATTTTTTTTATGAAGACATCTCCCGACATATATACATCGGTTTAAATTTGGTGCAATTTTATTTTCGATTTATTTTCGATTTTTTCTTGTTCTCTTGTTTTATTGTCGAAGCCTTCTTCTTCTTCTTTGAGTTTTATGGCGGTTGGCAAACATATATGTGCATTACCGCCACCTACTGGAGTTTGATATCAGCCAATTGCCTGAGGGGTGGGCATGGAAACGAAGGCCACGCGAGCCCAGTGCATTGTGGGAAATGTAGTATTTCGGGTCCCCGCACCCGCCCCTCCCCTCCACCACCCCCCCCCTCCACACAGAGTGGATTTCTGGTGATATCTCTGGCGGGAAACAACCAATTTCAAAAATTTCAACGGATTCGAAAACCTTAGGGGCGTGAGATTTAATATATATTCATATTCCCCACGGTAAAGCCGGCCTTTAAGTTTGCGAACCCCTGCCCTAAAGCCTTATGAAAACATCTCCTCAGACTCTGGCTACTGTTTGGTCCGCAACAGGTACATTTCCTCTCCGAGAAGCCCGGTAAGCTCTGTGAGTAATGCACATGACCAAAAGCCACAGCTGTCATGGCCAATATAGGTATTATTAATATTGTTCAGACCTTTATGGAGACGTCCTTGCGGCCCTGAAACCCGACCCAGACGTTTGCGGTATTTGCCCCACTCATTTCTCTGTTTATTTATTGTCATGCCCGCGTGTTATTTACACTTTATGGAAGGGTACGTCAGGATTCATTAGGGCTGCGAAAGCCTTTTCAAAATGTCTCCAAACAACCACCGAGCAACGCGAGGGGATTACAAGACGCTGCTTTAACCTTTTCGAGGAGCAGCGAATTTGGAGCTCATGTGAGCCGCCGAGGGAAGGAAGCTGACGCAGAGAGGCCGGCCACAGAGCAAACAGCGGGTGGGACGACACGCGAGCATGGTGTGAGCAGCCTATAATGATATCAAACCTCATTTACAGACGGAGAACAGAAGCCGTGTTCACCCCCGGCCCTCGCCGAGCAGGCCCGGCCCTGCTCTCTATTTGGATGGGACTCTGAGAGGCCCTTGTGTACATGCATGTTTTTAATGGCAGCAAACCATGCTGCCGACGCCGTGCGCCGGGTTTGCCATTTTTATATTAAAAAAGTGGCCCTTAGACACTGGAGGGGACCGAAAGCCACTTCTAATATTTGGAAGGAACTTTTACTGTTCATTAGTTGCTTTTTATGAAATATTTCTGCAGAGCGCCCAGGGAGATGTGGGATCTTAAAAAAAACTTCAAAAGAGCAGTTCCAGTTTGAAACAATTGAGCTACAGTTGTATCACAATATGTCAGCCCATTCTTTAAAGTGCCTGCCTGCCCATAAAAATCAGTGATGTAAATGTATTACTTTGTCCACCCAACTGTGAACAAACACATGTGGTGACTGTTGAAGCACTATTTCCACACATATGTCTGGAGTAATGAAGTGCTTCGGTGTGGTTGTGTCCATCCCCCTGACTGATGGAGCCCGGGCAGGGTGAAGGTGAGGTCAGGCCAATGGTGAGAAACCCCAGTGGAGACACAGGGGTGTGGCGGATGCCAGGGGCTACATGCTCCCTCAAAACATCAGGGATATCCCTCCACTATTTCCGTCCCTTCCGTGAATCCCATGAGAAGCACGGGATCTCGAACGGCGACCGGAATGGCCAGAGCCGGACGTAATTGCTGCCTCTGCCGAGGCGTGGAGGCGCAACCTCTAATTTCCCGTGAATAATGTCCCCGTGTCGGACGGCAAGCCAAAGAAAGTGGCAGTTTCCTTTCTCAGAGGGATTGTGGCTCAACTAATACGCTCAACTGTGGCTTTATGACCAATGGGCCTGAGGGACAGGCCGACTTGCTACTTCCGCTACGGCCTCTCCCCTGCGCTCAAAGTGCTACACAGGGTTCAGAAAGTGAAGCAAAGGAGTATTTCTTTACGACAACGGTGAAAGGAAGGCTTTAAAATAGTACATCAAGGTTCATCCAGGTCTGAGGGCCACTGTGGAGAGAGGAGGAATATATCTTTCTCTTTTTAAGCTCTGTGGATAATGCTAAGCATCTTGAACTCCCAGACAGACAGAGCCTCTGGCCCGGCCCGTCCACGGCTCAAACATGGAGTGGGGTTGCACATCTCATAAATTCCTGCCCGTCAGTGGAACATGCAACATTTGTTTAATGATGTGAGTTATGCATATATCCTTCCAGTCGGCGACCTCGGTATCAAAATACAAAAACAGGGCGAGGAAGAAAAGTGAGGAAAAAATGTGAAGGGAAGATTAAGCAGTCACACGCGAGAACAATAACAATAACGCCTTCTGACTTTGCTTGTTTAGGTTACTAAATGCTTTTCCCTTTTTTCCTAAAAATCTGTTTTGACGTACGGCATGATTTGGAGGCCATAAAGCGTGTTGCATGGAATTAAACAGCCATTAATCATCATGAATTTATTGGCTTCGAACGGTTTGGAGACAGAATGGTTTGGAGACAGAATGGTTTGGAGACAGAACGGTTTGGAGACAGTGGCTCGCTTCAAGTTCCAGCTCCGAGCTGTGTTTTTGGAGGGAGTTGCTTCTTTAGAGTAATCAAGTTAAAGTTCACTCATTCACCCTCCTCCCCCCGCGCTCTCCCCGCGACCCCCGACAACAGCTGCTAGTGCTTAGACTTCAAAGAGTGATGAAGATTTTCAATTTCAACCGCATATTTTCGATGTTTTGCTAATTGTCTATATTAGCACGTGGCTGATATTAACGATGAAAGTCCCTTGAGCTCTTGTGGCCGTCTCTGCGGCTGTGTGCTGAGCATCAATGCTAATTGAGACCAGGACAATGGGATGAGAAAGACACCGAGGCAGACAGACGAGGCCAACAGCCAGCACTGAGATCCACTGTGCAACAGTTGATCCTGACATGGCCCGCTTAGACTAAACAAGAACACGGGACAAAAGACCAGCGCCAGGCAAACTGAGCTCAGCTGTAAGGAGTAGCACTCGCACACCATCACTATGACAATGTCGAAATATGCATGGAGAGACAGGACTCGGCGGCATCTAAGGAAATGTCCATATAATCTGTAAACAAGCTAAGCCACAGCTATACAAACTGGTGTCTCAGTGTATGGAAACCGCAGATTTTATAAAAAAAAGAAAAGCAAAACCTAGAATGTTGTTACTTTTGCAATGTTATTACTTTTGAGAAAACAAAACAAATAGCAGTTTATGTCCCCCCTCCAACATCCTCCAATGGATTGTTTTATAGTTGTGTTGAGCAAATGCCATGTTAGTGTTCTGGTGCAGACGTGGCCCCAATTGGCCACAAATACCTACAATGTTTCTCTTTTTACTGACACAAATAATGAGGACATTTAGAAAACATATATATATTATTTATAATGAATACCTTTACCCATAGTGCAACACAAACTAAAATGAAGTCAAATGTATGTATATGGAAAATGCCTGTAGAATGTATCAACTTGAGCAGCACTGGGAGGAGGGGGGCATTTCAGCAGACACCCCCCACAGTTTAAGAGCAGGGAATACTGTTTATTTTTTCATGATTTTGAAACCTAATTTTATATACTAACTTGCTGACATTTTTAATCGTTCACATTTGGCTGGGTGGTTAATAACACGTGCATCTGTGGTGTGACAAACTCAAAACACATTTATTTTTGCTTTACAAGGACTTTCATTCATACTTATAGGTAATATTTGCAGTAGATAAAGGACATGCTATCATATTGTGTTTACAAGAACATTTTGTGTAGACTCCCTGTATTGCACAGTGCTATAACAACTGATAATGAGTTACTGTATTCAGTTGATCCAATGTCTCCCAGCAGGTTGTGTGTTTTCTGCATTTGGATATGGTACATATATTAACCACCGCACAGCTATGTATGTACAGTACATGTATAAGAGGAGGTTGAGGAACGCAACCAGATGTGTCTCTTGTTTAGATATCGCGGTCTCATGTGAATTACGCAAGGAATGCGACGGCAGAGAACATGCTCTGAACCGCTTTCCTCGTAGGGAACGCGCGAAGCGTTTGGCGTCGGAAACAAACGCGAGAACGAAGCATGGACTTTTATCATGAAAACTTCCACGCGGAGACAGGGACAGAGGCAGAAAGAGGGCTTCCTAAAATGTTTGCATGAACTCCTGATGAGATAATTGATGTAAATGTGGAGCTCGGGATGAAAGCCTCCTGCTAGGACGGAAGCAGGGCGGCAAATAAATATACACTCATCACTGCAATATTTGATTTGAAACACTGTTATTGTGGCATTGGAGTGGGATGGGGGAAAAGAGGGTGGTATGCTAGGATGGATGAGAGTGTAAATATTTGCCGTTGCTGTCAGGGACAGAATTCTGATTGCAAAGGTGTGGGGGGGGGGGGGGGGGTGGCACACACTGGCCCAAATCCTCAAAAGGGCTTTAGTTTTTTAGATACCCCTACCCAAGGTAGAACAAAACATGGCCATGTTTTTCCCCCTTATAATTTGTACATGTCCCCATTCATTCTATAATTTAATTATTCATTATTTAGAATAAAACCTAGGATCAGCCATACATCCCCTGAATGCCATACGTAGGTCTCTGGTTTGTGGTTGTAAAGTTTCATGAGTCTGTAATTGCCCTAGAGGTCACAATAGGTCATATTATACAGTGAGGTCAAGTTTAAAGAAATTGTCTCACTAAAATGAAATGGCTACTATGGCTATGGGGACTAACATCACACATTAATACAAATGGGCTCATTGAATCCACAAGTGTCTCAGCTTTCCAGTCATATCCAAATTATGCAATTCCAAGACTGTTTAGGGACCCCAGTATGCAGACATATAGAGGGTATGCATGTGATGTCACAGAGGCAGAAGTCACTGTGGGGTCACGCCCACTGAGTCACAGCAAGACTGAGCTTGAATGCAGTAATCAGCCTAGATAACTGACACCTGCTGCTCAGGGAGGAACTTGACACTCATTTTGACACTCATTCCCGATTGAGGGGGCGTGTTCCAGTGGGTGTGTGCATACCCTCTATTCAAATAGAATAGGTGAAAATAACACATTTATACTGCATGCAACAAAACACACAAAAACTGCAAACATGGTTTTAGCCCAAAGCGGTATGGGATTAACATCAATTGGGCATGCCTGTAAAGGGGAGACGCGTGGGTATCCATAGAACCCATGCTCATTCAGATATCTTGAGGTGAAGTGCTGTGACTGCTGGTAACCACTAACGGTATCGGGCCTTGTCATTGGCCAGGGCCAGTAGTCGGATGTTGCGCACACAGCCGGCGGCAGCTTCCTGCAGGATCTCATCATCGGAACCCATCATCCCTAACAGGGGCTGGAGGAGCAGAGGAGGCAGCAGTTAGAGTTGGCAGGGCAAGATGTACAGCAGGAAGACATTCTTGAGGAATAACAGTTATCCCAGGGAGGGCTAATACAGCCTGCTGCAACAGGCATGTTTGAAAGCATCCAGTAGCCATCTCCGGCAGTCTCTGCACACTGCAAAGATATACAGTGGCTGTGCTGTGACAGTCCCAAGCTGCAATGGCACGTGTCCCTCTGTGTGTGTGTGTGTGTGTGTGTGTGTGTGTGTGTGTGTGTGTGTGTGTGTGTGTGTGTACTCTGTGTGTGTCCCATTTTAACCTTCCAAACCATGCCTCAGCAAAGGGGTTACAGCTGCGTGCACACATGCTTGTGTAAGTTTGTTCAGATGAAAGTGAAGCGGGACAGCCTCGACATTAAAAACCTGAGCACGAACCACACCACCCGACAGCCCTTCCACTGCTCCAAAGGTCACATTATATCCCACTATTACTGGCTTGTATAATGGATCCGTTTGATCTCGTTGCAGAACAGGGTTTTTCGCTCGGCAGAAATCTCTTGCTTTGGAGGTGCATTTTTCGGTTACATAAAATTATACATTGAAAAGTTTTTATTGCGTTTCAAAGAGTTGGTAGCCTATACAAAGAAGCAAAAAGAAACAAACTGGCTATGGTATACCACTGCACTATGTTGGTTTTTTTTGTTTTGTTTTTTTATTACTTTTTTTTTTATCTTGAGCAAAATGACTACATCATGTTTGCGGGCGGCTGCAGGGCTGAATCAAAATAAAAGTAAATGTAGGCACAAACACTCTGGCGCAACGTACGACTCTAAATCTGTTCAATGTGCTCTCCTTGGTGAAATCACAATGGTGTGTCATTGAGCCTTCCTAAGCCACGCTGGCAATTATTTTGGCTACTCTTGTTTACATCAATAATGAACCAAAGGCAACATCAAATCCGCAGACTAATGCCTACCCCACACTACAGGATTTTCAAATCCTTGAAGATTATAAAAATCTTGAGACCCCACACACTACAGGACAGAGAGAGCCGATTTTTTAACATTTCAATCTTGGGACACGCACACAATCGCGTCTGTTCAAACGCAACCCCACACACTAGAAGATTATGCAGAAGATTCACCTTGGAAGCAGGGCTCGACGTTAACTTTTAAAATGCCTATTCAGTGTGCGCACCGGGTGTAGTAGTAGTAATAATGATAATAATAATAATAATAATACATTTGTGTCATTTCGTTTTCTAAACAAATCTTATTTTTTGTTTTTATAATGCATTTGCACTGAAAGGATTTGTTTAACTAATATTTGCGCGGACAGCCGCGTCCATTCGGGGTGTAGGCCTACTGTGCACGGCCAGGCGAAAACCGTCTGCACAGGTGCCTTGTGGAGGAGGGGGCGTCTGCTGATTTTTACTCACTTTTCCGTGTAGGCTACATGCTTTGCAGTATAGCATTAGTTTTCCGTCCCGTTCAAAGACGCACGGGTATTTCACCTCGAGGACAATTTCCTCGTTATTTGTTTCTGTGCGGGGCTGCGGGCGGACCAGATTATTTTGCGAAAAACTGTAATGGAAACGCAGCTACTACTGGCTCTCTGCTCAAGATGCAATCGCCTGTCGGGTTGTAAATATCTAACATGTTAGATATGCACGATTCACAATCGGGAAGAGGCAGTCTTCCCGATTGTGAATCTTTGAACCCCACACACTACAGGATCTTTTGGGAAGATTATCTGCCCGACGCGCTTCAAATCGGGAGCACCCCCGAGAAAATCGGGAGGGGGGAATCTTGACCATAATCTTGCAAATTATCCTGTAGTGTGGGGTAGGCATAAGCACGTAAGAACTCCCTAGTCTTAAACAGAATGAAGTCTTGATCAATGCATTAATTGTTGAGCCATTTGAGCCACTTTTGAGCCCCATATATCAAGGCCTCTTTCTCCACTGAATGAAAAAAAAAAATCTTTTCAAAAAGACTTGTTTAACAAGAGTGTGTTATAGCAAGTGGTGTTTGAACGCCCTCCGGATTGTTTCCCCTGCTTTCACTGTTGCTATGTCACATCCTTGTTGATCCTATGAGCAGCACAGCAGACAATTATCTAGACTGTCACTGACGAAGGAAGTGAACCGAGGACCGGCTCTTTTTCAAACTGAAATCCGTCCACTGAATGAATTCTAGTTTAAGCGAGTAGAATGATCAAGTCTGCCTGCCTCAGTCTCTCTCGCCACTTGCCTCCCTCTCACTCTAAACCTCTGCTGACACCAGATGTCGAGATAGGAAGCGCTGCAATTCCTTCGTCTGTGTCACGCTAGCAAAATGTCACCGCCATCCTTTGGAGGAATGATCATCATCTGTGCTAACAGCTAATCCCCATCATGTGTTGCCTTCTCTTGTCTCCTTCCATATGAAACTGCTCGGGCCGCCCGGCGTCTTGAACTCATCCGATCGCTGCCCGGGCAAAGCGGAGTCTGTTTTTGTCTCGTGGTATCGCTGCGTTCATAATGCGTGTCAGAGTGGGGCTGAGGCTGAACTCTGACCCCGCTCCATGTTACATGCAAACTTAAAAGGGCTGCTCCGCACATTTGTGTGGTTAGCACTGAGCCAAGGAAGTGGAGAGGAGACATTCCCTGAATTTTCTGCACAAAGATAAATAGTGAAAAGAAAACAGATGAAAGATGAGGCGAGCCGTCCCCTGTGTATGAGCACCAACGAGCTGTGGACCTAACATGCAGTACAACCCGCTAAAGGCTGAGAAAATACCACCTCCTCTCCTCTTGATTATAATCATATCATTAGGTGGAAAAGGGCGCACTGCGGGCCAAGGTGTCAGCTCCTCTCAATGCACTAGTGTCAGCGAGCATACTGTGTGTGAAGAGTTTGCTCTCGCTTTTTATACGATTTCTAAATAGCATCCAAAACACCTCGGAAAGCAAACTCACATCCACAGACACACACACACAAAAACACACACACACACACACGCACACGCACACGCACACGCACACGCACACACACACACACACAGGCTCCAGAAAACATGCAGCTCGCTCCAACAAGCCTCTTTTGTGAAAAGAGAGGATGCCTGAGAAGTGCCAGAGGCGGCGTTTATGCCAACCTCATAGCATGTTATTCAGACGTCGCCAAATAAGGTCTCTCCGAGCGCACAGCTAGGCTAAGATAAGCGTGTCTCTCTATGCTGCCCCTCTTTTTTCTGCATTGCTCTTTCTCTCCCAGCTGGGATCTCCAAAGAATATAATACACCACTTGTTGGATATTCCGGACCGTGGTAACATGAACACTTGCCCCGCGTTTGAAAAATGAATGGTGAGTCTGAGGTTTTTGCACTTGAGAGAGCTCCAGTGAGTCCTGACCTCCAAGAAGGGAGCCGGGGAACACGCTTCTCTGTGGCTGCTGTGGAAGGCGCGGGTGGGGTGGGGTGGGGTGGGGGGAGGGGGGAGGGAGGCGCGGTGTGGGGTGGGGTGGGGGGAGTGGGGAGGTGGGGAGGGGTGGGGAGGGGGGGGGGAGGCGCGGTGTGGGAGGGCTGCACACATTGTTGCATGTGCACGCACACATCCCATCACACATGGAGGTGTCACGGTGTTAAGTGCACGTTGTTGGACCGGCGTTCCCTGCAGGAGTTCAGGTTTAAATTCCCCTGTGCCCCGGGTCTGACAGCCATTACGGCTCCAGCAGACCCACCCCCCCCCCCCCCCCCCCCCCCCACACACCCAGCACCGCGGTTCCCATGTTTCAGGCTCCCCTGTGTAGGCAAACAGCACAAACAGACAGCAGTGTTTAGCCGGGCAGAGGGGAAGTTAGTGAGGGAAGTCAAGGTAAACAACATTCCCTACAGCCTCCAGTGAGTGAGCGCCAAAGACGGTTAAGCTAGCTTCTCCCTGTCTCTCAAGGAGAAGAGGAAAAGGAGGCGAAGCAGCGCTAAAATCGATGACTTTGAGCGGAAAGTTTGATTGCGAGAAGGACGGCGCTTTTCATTCTGGATGGTGGCTGTGAAGCGGTTGAGGCTTATGTCGGCGGCGGGCCTGAAAGCATTAAGCTCTATGATGGATCCCAAACACACGGTAGTCAAAACAGAGCAGGTAGCATGCGGCGCCCGTGTCATCTGCTCACCACACCCCACAACCTGAAATCCTGTTCCACACAAAGCATGACCGAGAGGAAACCTCCAAAATAAATCTGTGAGGCTTTGTTTAAATTCTGACCCTGCTCGTTTTCCTCTCCTTTGCTGCAGTCTTTGCCCCATACGGCCTCACACTTTCACTCCCGAAGCGCCAGGTTATAAAGAGAGAAGAGAAAAATGAAAACAAACAGTAACCGCGCTGGGGCAGAAGTGTGCTCATGGCAACAAAAGTGTAAACGTTTTTCTCATTTAGATTAGTAAAAGCCTAAAATACATACAGGACCTGGCAAAAGCTATGCTCTGGAATACCTTCGGTTGAAAATTACCAATAATTACCATCGGCATTTTGTAATTTTCATCAATTTACTTCACAAAGCTTTTCTTATGAAAGAGCCTCTTTAATACAACAAGCTGGCTAAAGCTGTCTACTAGGATTTATGGTTTCGGCAAACAATGTCCAGTCCTCTGGAAGCAATGTAAAGCACAGGGGAGGGCCTGTTGATTTTGTACATGTGACAAAATGAAGCACATCCTTATAAAACTGTGAGATACCAAGTGTAGATGTCAAATCAAACGGGGAGGGCAATTCATCTCTCAGGCTAAAACTCTCTTTGCCCCGGTAGACATTTCCTCTGGTAGACATTTCCTCTGGGAAAATGTGCTCCTGAATCCTGAACAAGGCTTGTTTCTGAGAGGGCAACATATTTCCTTAACAAGACCAAGGAAAACTGGAGCAAAAGCCACACAATGAAACAAAGGGCAAGATGATGCTGGGTCCAAAGAATAGTGAATGCCATTAGCGAGTTTCAAAAGATGATATTTATATTATATTCATATATGCCACAAAGGCCCATGTGTGATTTATGAACGTGAAGACTTGGAATCGAATGGATCGGGTGGTTTTTAACAGTGTGGAGGGGACAGAGAGAAAAGAAGAAGAAAAAAGAGAGCGGTCACTAATGTGTTTTCCAGTGTGAAATACTTTCTTTTCAATGCTTAATTTCCTCTGTGATTCTTGGGGGACCCGGGCTATACACCATTAAGTGTGCCGGGGAGGAAGGTCACTTACTGAACCGAATTTGCAGGGAGACGGGCCTTCGCTGCGAGAAATCATCCGAAATCGTATACTACACGTGGGTGAACATGTTTTGAGAGCTTCTCACTGGCACAGAAACGCTCTTTTTGAAATACGGTTGCAATAATACAAGAGGCAGTCGAGAGTTTTACGCCGGGCCGTAAATTAGATGCGGCCGCGCAGACCGGGGCCCGGCGGCATTGCTCCTGGATAAAAGCCTCTCCGACCCATTCAGAACCATGGAGAGATATTGTTTTAGCACATTCTCTGCAGTAGTGGGCCTGTATATCACCGAGTCGAGCGTTCCAGCGCCGGCTCCCTCACTGGAGATTGACAAGCTCTCATGCCGTAATGTTTCCTCGGGGGGTCGGCCAGGTAAACATCGGACCTACCCTCCCCGGACGGGACGCCCCGAGACCGGAGGCCCGACTGAACAATGAGCCTGCCTGTGTTGTGTTTCCACGTCTGAGATTAAGAACCAGTGAAACAGTTATGTGGCCTTTGGCAAATTAAGCTCTTTAAAAGTCCAAAAATACATTATGGAGTAGTGTTGCAACTCTGAACTGCTACATTAATAAGGGCAAACAGAGAGACAGATTAAGAAGGGTGGTATGCACTATGCAGTGTATTCGCACACACACACACACGCACACGCACACACACACACGCACACACACACGCAGACGCCCACCCACACATGCATGTACACACAAACACATACACAGTGCATGCATGTACACACAAACACATGCACATGCATGTACACACATACACAGTGCATGCATGTACACACATACACATGCACATGCATGTACACACATACACAGTGGATGCATGTACACACAAACACATGCACATGCATGTAAACACAAACACATACACAGTGAGAGCAAGAAAGAGGGCTTGTCCAGTTTTTGTCGTGGCTCGAACTACAAAAAACATTCAGCTTAACGACTTTTGCAAATTGGACAGAACTCTTTCGGAACACCCAATGTTCAGTCCAGCTACCAATTATGGCTAGTGTTGAACCACATACACTGTAACGGCAGATCAAGCTTAGCTAAAGTACACCATTAAATGAACATGGGAAAAAATATTTGGCTGCGATTGGATAACCACTTCATAATTTATATCGCAGTTGTTATTGAGGAGGAAAAAAAGGGAACAATTTTAACTCTCTGTGGCCACAAAAAGATTTCTCATGTGAAAGTGTTTCTCCGCCAAACATGATTAAATTAGAGAATAAGCTCGAGATGTTTTCCCAAACATTGAATTATGGCTACATGATCATCTGTGACAAGACATCGATTACAGGGTAATCTCAACATCAAATCTGTACATCACTGTCAGAGACAAGGATAAACACTTCCTGGAGTGGAGCATGGAAATAGCCCCATGGGCTAGAATACACAGACAAAACAATGCTTGTTCCTTTTTGGAATTACACTGCATAACTGTCATGATGAAGAAAAGAAGAAGAAAAAACGGATGTCGGGATTGAAAACGGATGGATGTAGCTTTACAGAGAAGACTGTACCAAAACATTGTTCTCTTTTAGCCTTGAACAGCTCTCTGACCCTATTCCTTGGCCTGAACCATATCATTGCTGCATTCTGCCCTGATGTCCAGGAACAGCCCTTAGCAACTGTTACCCCCAGCTACAGCCCTTTGACTTGTGCTGTAATGGCATCTAGGGTCCACCGGGGAAATGGCACTTCGCACACACTGAGCTGTTTGCTTTTCTGAATTCCCATGACGGCTAGAAAGTGGAGTCATGTTTCCGCCGCCGAATAAAACCCACTTTGTTTCTGCTCCATCGGTCAAAGGCTCTGAAAATAGTCTCAGCTTTTCAAAGTTTATGACTCTGTGTTTTTCACACATCGCTAAAACAAGGGTGGTGGGAGGCCAAGGCTCATTTTCCTCAATGCAATTATGCCGGATTTAGTCTCAGAACACTAAATCAAAAGAAATAACTACTTTGTAAATGATCGACCAAAGAAAGCAAAAAAGTAGGGAGTCTGTATGATATATGGGAGGGGGGGGGGGACTAAGTGCAACAGTAGTGCGACTGACCTTGACCACTCCATTCTCGTGCATGGTGATGCAATTTCTGGGGTCCTTGGACAGCTGGAACAGGGCCAGTGCCGTGGCCTGGTGGACCGAGCCGTCTTTGGACTTGAGGTAGCGCACCAGGGGGGCCACGGCACCGGCCTCCCCGAAACACTCCCTGTTGCTTCCCCACATGCAGCAGCGTTCGACGGCCTCAGCCAGGTGGCGACGCAGCCTGTCATCAGTCTGTGTGGAGAAGAACACGATGCTATTAGGCCCCAGAGAACAGTCTGTACACTGTACAGTACAAACAAGCACCGGTTCTACTCGACCTCTGCAAGAAACTCTCGGGCAACAGCTATCAACGTTCTCATTAGCTGGATTTATGCTGCAAGGACTATGAAAATGGCGTCATAAATCCATTGTAAAGACAGTTAAGTCGTATATCGCCAGTAAAGACGGTGTTGTCGAATAGGAAAATCTTGTTTGTCTTGTTTGTGCGGAGGTATACTTACTGTGTTAGTCAGCTTGGCCAGCATCGGGACAACCCCGTGATCGGTGATGATTGCCAGATTCTCCTCATCTTTGGCTATTTTGGCGATGGCGGCGCAAACGCTCGCCAGTACCTCTTTGTTTGTTGACTTCAACAAATTAACAATCAGTTCCAATCCACCGAGGAAGGAGCGCACCATTTCCCCTGCATCCTAAAGTCAAAGGGCCTGTTATTAGCTGGTGCACTCGCTCTGTGCAAATGAAGAGGGAAGCTGATGAAGAGGGGGGGGGGGGGGGGGGGGGGGGTACAGTGGGTGAGTGAAGAGGGGAGGCAGGCAGGGGCATTTGAGCAAGGCAGAGGAAACAAAAGACAAAAATAAGGAAAAACAAAGTCCTTTCATCAGCCTAGGCAACAATCAAAGTCCCATCAGTGTAACCCAATCAGAGGTGGAATACATAGCCCTGGCTCTACGCTGCATTACACTGAGTGGAAAAAGGATGTCGTCAATGTGAGACCCGACTGCTGCACCCATCTATAGGCTCGATCATCGTCGTCATGTCTATCTTCCTCTGCGTAGAACAGGATATCAAAAAATGAAATGCTATATTGCCTATGGCAGAACTGTCATTTGGATCTGTCTGAATAGGCAACAAGTCTTTGACATCTCTGTCAGTCTCGCCCGAACTTGTCGGTGAGGGAGAAACACAGCATTTGGAGTTTAGACGTGACATTTAAAGCCTTCTGACACAGTGTAGTCTAGAGGCTTCATGGTTTGAGTTCATGGCACCATGGCGGCTGGGTACCACAGGACTCTCAGCCACTTATGGGGTGATGCCTACCAAGCCAAGAGGCTGGTGGCGAGTGCCGGGGGAACCACAGCGGAAGAGCTGGCATGGGCACGGACTTCAGCATGGCTTGGCATGCCAGGCATCTGTTTAAAAATCACAACTCACCATATCGCCAGCCACCAAAGGGACGAATACAGTACATCAAGGTGGCTGAGTCTGTAATGTCCAATGCTATGAAAATAGAACAGAAATTTCCCCAAAAGCATACAATTATGGATTGCCTGGATGCAAATCACAAAGCACGCTTAATTTGAGTCCATTTCGACATCAATCTAAATGTCCACTACTGATGCATGGCACAGCCCCGCGGAGTACAATAAACACCAAATTCAATATGTAGGCTATACTGTACTGTTTGCTCCTCACTCTTTCAAATAGGCAGCTGACGTCTACGTGACGTCTAGGGATTTCATCAAATCCGGCAGTGACAAGAAGCAGGTCCTGATGTGCGCTTTTAGTGTACAGCTACTTTGGGAGAGCTCTATGTGCTGGAGCTCACAGCTGAGATCTGGCCAGGGCGCGGTGGCTGTCTATGGGTCCTGTGATGCCGTGCCAGAGGATGAGCTGCATGCGCTGCACAGGGGGCGGGCGGGGGGATGGGCAGGAGCTGACCCCCCGACGCACGCAGGAAGCCCTTCCTTAGGAATACTGATGACGGCTGTGACACAGGAAGCTCTCTCAAGCCACCAGCTGCGAGCGACTAGCCAGGATCTCTTTCAAGGCGCCCAGATCTGAAAACCCTCTCGCCCCCCCTGTTACCCAGGATGAAATGAAATAGAAAACACATTATCTGCTGTGCGTGATTTCGAGGAGGAAGCCAAGCTCCGAATGGCAGGAGCTGCCCTGACCCGTTCTCTGAAGCAATCAGGCTTCTATAACATACATAGCTACTATGTAAAGGAAAAATAAATCAAGCATCCAACGTTGCCTCCATGTCCAGGCAAATTAATGATACACCTCATTAGGTGCGAGCGGGCAGGTTGTACTTCCTTGATTGAGGAACAAAGCTGACCGGCTGATTCACTGCTAAGCCTTCACGGCACTCGTATGATAAGTGCGTTGAAGTGGTGGACCTGGCAGTCAAGTGCAAGTGGTGTGTGTGCTGTATCTGTCTGTGTCTGAGGAGGGGCAGCAGCATGGAGCATCCAGCAGATGCATTTATCCCATGGCTCTCTCATAAATCCTCTATGGAACTGCTAACTCAAACCACGTTTTCTTTTTTTTCTTTTTTTATCTAAATAACTACTGCACCGAAGCAGCTGTATCAGGTTCCCCGGCTCGACTGGCAAAATGCACTATTTAGCTCTTGTCATTGCCCCCGTCTCTGAAAAATCACCCAAAGAGCATGTACATGCATTTCCCTCAAAATTGGCACGGTGACGTCCAGACAAACATTGTCAAACTTTGTTAGCGCTCAATAGCTGGTCCGCAGAACCTCCTCTTGCCTCCATATGGTTGCCATGCATCATTTTCGCCACACTTCTGGGCCAGATAAATTCCAGCCAGGAGAAAAAAAGAAAAAAAAGGCTTCACCCTCAAGACACCTGTCTGGGCCCAATATATCTGTTTAAACTTAACCAGATTGTCCCACTGACAAGCTGTTTACCTTAATCACGGCGATAATCTAATAGAACAACGTTACGTTTGTATTTGGAAATTATACAAGCACTCAGGGGATCAAAGGCCTGCTGACGTCTAACTGAAATAGGAGTTGATTGACACCAGTGCTGTGTAATACTAGGCCGCAGGCTTGGAAGGAGGGCGTAAAAGAGCTCATAATATTTAAGGGAAAACATGATAATATTACACACATGTTTATGGAACTCCAAAATATCTATTTTCATTCCTTGAATAGCTTCATCTCAAAAACAAAAGTTTTAAAGCAGACCGATCTGCCTGTTGTACGTTCCTGATGAAAGCAGCATTTAGGCTGGCTGCCTTTGCAAGCCGTTCATTTCTTCATGTTCAGTAATGTTTGTATTATAGAAGTGGGGTTCTTCATGTTCAGTAATGTATGTATTATAGAAGTGGGGTTCTTCATGTTCAGTAATGTTTGTATTATAGAAGTGGGGTTCTTCATGTTCAGTAATGTTTGTATTATAGAAGTGGGGTTCTTCATGTTCAGTAATGTTTGTATTATAGAAGTGGGGTTCTTCATGTTCAGTAATGTATGTATTATAGAAGTGGGGTTCTTCATGTTCAGTAATGTTTGTATTATAGAAGTGGGGTTCTTCATGTTCAGTAATGTTTGTATTATAGAAGTGGGGTTCTTCATGTTCAGTAATGTTTATATTATAGAAGTGGGGTTCTTCATGTTCAGTAATGTTTGTATTATAGAAGTGGGGTTCTTCATGTTCAGTAATGTTTGTATTATAGAAGTGGGGTTCTTCATGTTCAGTAATGTTTATATTATAGAAGTGGGGTTCTTCATGTTCAGTAATGTTTGTATTATAGAAGTGGGGTTCTTCATGTTCAGTAATGTTTGTATTATAGAAGTGGGGTTCTTCATGTTCAGTAATGTTTATATTATAGAAGTGGGGTTCTTCATGTTCAGTAATGTTTGTATTATAGAAGTGGGGTTCTTCATGTTCAGTAATGTATGTATTATAGAAGTGGGGTTCTTCATGTTCAGTAATGTATGTATTATAGAAGTGGGGTTCTTCATGTTCAGTAATGTATGTATTATAGAAGTGGGGTTCTTCATGTTCAGTAATGTTTGTATTATAGAAGTGGGGTTCTTCATGTTCAGTAATGTTTGTATTATAGAAGTGGGGTTCTTCATGTTCAGTAATGTTTATATTATAGAAGTGGGGTTCTTCATGTTCAGTAATGTATGTATTATAGAAGTGGGGTTCTTCATGTTCAGTAATGTTTGTATTATAGAAGTGGGGTTCTTCATGTTCAGTAATGTTTGTATTATAGAAGTGGGGTTCTTCATGTTCAGTAATGTTTGTATTATAGAAGTGGGGTTCTTCATGTTCAGTAATGTTTGTATTATAGAAGTGGGGTTCTTCATGTTCAGTAATGTTTGTATTATAGAAGTGGGGTTCTTCATGTTCAGTAATGTTTGTATTATAGAAGTGGGGTTCTTCATGTTCAGTAATGTTTGTATTATAGAAGTGGGGTTCTTCATGTTCAGTAATGTATGTATTATAGAAGTGGGGTTCTTCATGTTCAGTAATGTTTATATTATAGAAGTGGGGTTCTTCATGTTCAGTAATGTTTATATTATAGAAGTGGGGTTCTTCATGTTCAGTAATGTTTATATTATAGAAGTGGGGTTCTTCATGTTCAGTAATGTTTGTATTATAGAAGTGGGGTTCTTCATGTTCAGTAATGTTTATATTATAGAAGTGGGGTTCTTCATGTTCAGTAATGTTTATATTATAGAAGTGGGGTTCTTCATGTTCAGTAATGTTTATATTATAGAAGTGGGGTTCTTCATGTTCAGTAATGTTTATATTATAGAAGTGGGGTTCTTCATGTTCAGTAATGTTTGTATTATAGAAGTGGGGTTCTTCATGTTCAGTAATGTTTATATTATAGAAGTGGGGTTCTTCATGTTCAGTAATGTTTGTATTATAGAAGTGGGGTTCTTCATGTTCAGTAATGTTTATATTATAGAAGTGGGGTTCTTCATGTTCAGTAATGTTTATATTATAGAAGTGGGGTTCTTCATGTTCAGTAATGTTTGTATTATAGAAGTGGGGTTCTTCATGTTCAGTAATGTTTGTATTATAGAAGTGGGGTTCTTCATGTTCAGTAATGTTTGTATTATAGAAGTGGGGTTCTTCATGTTCAGTAATGTATGTATTATAGAAGTGGGTTTCTTCATGTTCAGTAATGTTTGTATTATAGAAGTGGGGTTCTTCATGTTCAGTAATGTTTGTATTATAGAAGTGGGGTTCTTCATGTTCAGTAATGTTTATATTATAGAAGTGGGTTCACCGGAGACACCGTCCAGCACTATGTGCCACATGCACGCTTGCTGCCTGGTTTGTGTGCCTCTGTAACTAGTAGCATGTTGAGGGAAGATTTTTAGCTGGGGAATCAGAAGCCATGCCACAGGATATTACTCAGTCTTTCTCCCTGCCTGCTTCCCAGTGTGCCAAGGAGGCTTCTCTGCTTCACATTAGCCCAGGATTCATGTAAGCCTGGGCTGACACTGCTCTGCCCTCGCAAACCTCCCAACAGCAGGTTGGAAGGAGAGCTTTGGAGACAAGCATGGGTGATATAAGCAGGCTTCTGTGTGGTGAGAGGGATCTAACCCTGATAACCCTTTATTCTGGAACAACACACACCCTCAGTGCAGAGTGCAGACCTCTTTGATTTATAGTCTATCTATGTGTCTTTGGTCTTTTTCACCCGCACACAGACAGAGCAGAGGCAAATACAGCAGACAAATGTACTCTAGGTCGTGGACGAGTGAGAAATGCTCTTGTACCTTTGCATTCTCAATGCATGGACAAATGGCCCATGCGGCACTGGCTTGAACATCTGCATTGGGGTTTTTCAACAAGGACCAGAGCAGGCGCACTCCATCAAGGCGGTCAATGATTCTGTAGAGAGAGGGAGAGAGGGAGAAGAGGGGTGGGTGTAAGGAGTGGGGAGAAAGAGAAAGGAGAAAAAGAATACATCAATGAGCATGAACATAGACTGTATAAAAATATGGACGTAGCTACCATGATGTCATCCATTGGTTTGTGGACTCCTGTTTCAAAGCCTCGAGTTTGGCATTTTGACTGTCACCATCTTGGTTATTTGGAGTCAGAAGCAGCGAGCGCGAGACCAGGCGCTTCCTACAGAGTTGCAGCGACGCTTTGCTATTGCCCCCCGATCGGTGAGCCACGCAATCCCTGGACAGGCGACTGTCAATCACACCCCAAAACAGTCTGCTTTATCATCTAGTTTATTCATAATGGGACCGTCATTTACAAAATGGACATCATGCTGTATTGAAGAAGACTTGAAACTAGTGATTGAGACAATACACTTGTTAGGAAAGTGTTTACTGAGGTAATAAATCAAAGTAGGGTCATTTTCCCATTGTCTTCCATACAATTAGACTTATTTTTGCATCCAGTGGAGTCGCCCCCGGCAGGCCATTAGAAAAAATGCGGGTTTAAGGCACATCCGCATTGGCTTCACTTTTCAGAAATGCAGGTTGCTCCTTGAGCATGTTTGTATCTCAACGCTCCTGACCATATCACCCCAGCCAGGAACAGGCAATGCATAACTACTGCCAAGCAGGCTCAAAGGAGCGATCGATTTAAGCATGGCCTTCCATCATTCACAACCCGTCTTCAGTCCTGCACGGTTCCTCTCCGGACCTGAAACCCATGCACTGTCTGCTCCCTCAGATCGTTCTCCATGGGAGAGCTCGGTGATGCTGGGGCCAGAGGTTAACTCGTATACATCTGTGTATAGCGCTTCATACATGGATTTATAAATAGCAACTGAGACAAAGTTACGCTGTATGTTGGTGGCTTGTTTTTCAACCCGGGCCAAAAGGAGGACCTCTTTCCAAATCAAACAGAGCCACAGACGGGTCTCTCTATATTTCATCGGGTCTGAGTGAAGTTTACTTAACCATAAGCCGTATTTCATGCCGCATACATGACTGTAGTCAAAACTGCAGTCAGGGTCTGGGAACCCAAAGAATTACGCCACAGTGCACCCGTTGTCTGGTATAAATAACATGTAACGTGTTCCCCATGTGTGCTTCCACCAACAAGGCAGACATTGAATGCTGTCATAATTACTTAAACACTCCCTAATCACAGTATCTCCGTGACTGGCAACGAGCGAACACTCATCAGGGACGTCCCCTGCGCCATCTGTCTTCCGTTTGCACATAAATCAGTCTGGGGGGGATCATAACACGAGATTCCAGTCCGCGGGGCCTCTTAAATCCGGACCCAAAGCAAAAAGCAAGCGTCATATCGTCGGCCAAAACAGCTCGTCCGCCCAAGAAGCAGGTACGAAACAGATTAGAAATGAAGATGCAGCTGACAGTGATGGATTAGAGGGGCAGACCGCAGGCCCTGGAGGCATTCAACAAAGTGTGTTCCTCCTTGTAGCTACACGGGCTCCATAGCAGGAAGTGTTACGTCATTAACCACACACTGCTCATAGCAGGAAGTGTTATGTCATTAACCACACACTGCCTACTGGTCCCAGAATAGAAAACAAACATTATTTCACGGAAAATGTCAAAGTGATCAGGGTTGGTTTTTGGCTTTCGGTAGTTATGGATGACCTGCACCAGAATGATGATGAGGGAATGATTGTGCCGGACGGCATAAGGTGCTACTTGAGCAATAGCTTTTGTTGGCAAAGTGAAGTGATGCATAACAGACTGTGTGGCAACACCGGAGATATGCACACGTCACAGCATCGTCGTGTTTGTTACTTAGCCAAACAGCGAGAAGTCTAATCACTTGGAATCTGAGAAAACAGCGCTGGCCTTGTCGGTTTTTGGAGCAGGAAACAATCAAACGTGAGTTATGTTAATTGCTCAGCAAACGACTGTACGCATACGTCTGAAAATAAGCCACCGCCACACGACATACAAAAAGCTTTCTGTTTACAGTGTGAAGTGTGAACGCTAAAAGATTACAAGGTCTGGCCTAAATATACATACCGTGAGAAAACATGGAGAACATGTCTGCTGGATGTCAAACACTCCTCTTCTGGTGTTGAATCTAGCACAGTCAGTGGCTTTATTTTGTCAAAACATGCTGCACTTTTTTATTGCACCCGTGGGTTTTTGCTCAACCGACAAATGCAATACTCTCAAACAATAGCGTTAACAGCTAACTCACGACGTGAACTCAAATATCAAGTTGCATTTGCATCCAGTGTTAATTAAAAGGGATCTTGCAGTCCATAACAGCCTTGTAAAAGCAATGAGATTCAGATGGAGGCGGAGGGCGCCCAATGTTCTGTAGAGGTGAAATGAACACAGAATGAGAAGAACACAGACTGTTCTGGACTGCAGGTTCATTGTGTTTTCCCAGCCATGAAGCCTTGGACAGGGCTCGCCTTAGCTATGTCTCTCTGACCAGCTCGAGTTCTGACAGTGACCACAGCGCTACAGTAAAACACTGGGAATTAAACCACAACCATATTTAACACAGCAGGTACAATAAACAAAGCGTTTAACATCTGTCATTAAGCTGGGGATGAAAGAGAGCGCTACCTGTATAATTACACATAAAAAAAACACATAGCGACTTCTTTAAACGTTGGCCCATGACAGTATAATGATACTGTCTTTGGATCCCGGAGTTTGTGTGTCAGTCCTTTGCCATAACATATGACATCATTCCACAGCCAACAATATGTGTTTGGCCCTAATTCTTTATGACAATGGGTAAGCCACTGAGGCACTCACTTTGAAGAGAAACCTCACATGGGACTGTGCACCTTGTGAAACACTGCTCAGTGTAAATGGCGAAACCTCAAAGGCCGCGTGACGTGACGTGACGTGACGTGACGTGACGTGACGTGACGTGACGTGACGTGACGTGACCTTGTCGGACGCATATGAAGTGAGACAGACTTACGCCATGTTGTCTATCTCTGTTGCACAGGCGCCCACCGCCTTGGCCACATTCACAAGCAGCGCCTGGATGAAGACATGAAAGCACACGCATGAATGTTGACATGAACAAATGAAAAATAAACAGGTTTTCCTGTGCAGACAGGGATGACTCAACAACATGCCTGGTTGGTTCCAGTGAGCAGGTTGACCAGTGGCTGGAGGCCTCCACACTTGCGGATGGTGGCCCTGTTGGCGGCTATCTGGGCGCATTCCCCCAAGGCTCCCACCACATTGACCAGCACTTCCTCAGGCTGCTCGGTCAGCAGGCCAACCAGGGTCTCCAGGGCTTTGTACTCCTGAAACCTTCGGAGGAGAGGAGTAGAGGTGCAGGCTTCATACAGTGGCTCAGTGATCATCACAGCCAAGTCATAGTGTCATTGACATCAGTTGGCAAGGGGAGATTCTAGCAGCTACTGTGCAGGATTTGGGTGGCTTTGCATTCGGGTGGCCTGGGAGCAGAACACTCAAGCCAGTAGCAGAGGCAGGCAGTTTTCCCACGGCTCCTCACAGCTGCCCCACGCATGTACTTTGTATGACCGAAGGTTTGCTGCGGCTTGGAAGCGCTCACTCCCTGTTTTGCTGTGATTTAGCGTTGCCTGCCAGTGCTATAGTGTGGTAAACTATAGTAAACACTTAAAAAGGATATAATGTGGTCGCAGAGAACCCTCAACAATCCTCTGATGTACAGTTAAGCTCTACGACTGTTTTTATTCACAGTTACGGTTGCTGGCAAGACAGTCCGTAGGCTATTGTAGATGGCCAAGGTCATTTGGTTTTGGTCAGGGTCCACCGAAACACAGCCTATTCTTGCAAGTGAAAACACTGCTAATGAACAGAGAAGCTGCCAAAAGTTCACTTTCAAAATTCACCAAAAAGAAAAACAAGGGGTTTTCCTTTGCCATCACAGAAGTGTCATGGGGCAGTGGACTACAGCAGAATGATCTTGTAATCACAGACACGGCTTTTGATAAATGAACGGCAAGTTCATGTCTATTTTTGTTAAACCAGAGTCCCAACTCCACGTAATTACGTGATGGCAAGAGTAACATTACACAAAGCTGCCTGAAGCGGCTTCTACTCAAAACACTGGGCTGCACACAACTGGAAGCTTATTAAAGCCTGTCAGAAGACACAAGAACCACAGTGGGGCTTCTGTGCAGCACATTTCTATGATTGATTGTCTTCCCTCTCCTTCCCTCATTCATCTGCTGCAGCAACACATGCAACCGCTGCTGCACAAAGCCTTCATGCTGCAGAGTGAACCAGAGACACCTCAGGGTACTGTGAGACCAGACCCTCCAAGAAGCTCAGCAGTGACCATGAAGGGGACACACATTAGCAACCTGAAGTTTGACAGGCAGACAGACAGACAGACAGACAGACAGACAGATTGACTTATTTCATCTGAAAGGGAACAGCAGGGTACAACTGAATAACTCTGGGGTGAGCACAGAGCTGTAGACGGAGCATGAGGTAAGGAGAAGTATCATTTGGAGAGGCAATTATGGTTTGCTCATCATAGGGCTGGAGCAGAGGTAAGATGGAGGGGTAGTCAGTAATTGGAAGCGAACCCCACAATCTTGACCCCAAACATTATTGTGCTGGCAAATACGGCCCACGACTTGGCAGTCGTGACTTTCCATTGCAAAGTTATTCCCTCACTCTTTTGTTAAGGCTTTTTTCTTTATAGAACAGCGTGTGTGTGTGTGTGTGTGTGTGTGTGTGTGTGTGTGTGTGTGTGTGTGTGTGTGTGTGTGTGTGTGTGTGTGTGTGTGTGTGTGTGTGTGTAACACCTCGATATACAGGTTCAAGGGGCCACATTATGTGACATGGTCAGGTGAAAGGGCTTAACAAGTAGGCAACTGTGAAATCACACAAATCAAGATAAAAGGTTATTTATTTTATTTTTTATTTATTTATTTTGGGGGGGGTTGTCTAAAAAAGTTTCAATGTTGAAGAACGCAGTCAACAAACGACAGTTTTAGGCTCACTAAATACTAAGCTTGTTGAGGGCAAACCAAGCTTGTTCACCAACTTTCAGGTCAATTTTCTCTGAATGCCGCTGTACAGTATGAACATCTATCTATCTATCTATCTATCTATCTATCTATCTATCTATCTATCTATCTATCTATCTATCTATCTATCTATAAATTGGGCAATGTGGGCAATGTTTGTTTAAATTTTGTGTCCCGGAAGTGATGTCACACGCAGTGTGCGGGATGCCTAGTTCAAATAAATAAGCATATATCAACTATTTTCAAATTTCAATGTATGCTACATCATTTGAAAGCTTAGAATCTGCACGTTCATAATCTGTTAAAAAAAGACCTTGGGCTATATCTGTGCATTCATGAATCTGCTTTTAACCTACCCCCATTAACCTACCCCCCCACATGTGGGGGGGATGCATATACATCCCCCCACATACGTACGTACATACATAATGGACGTACAAACACACGCGTGCACAAACACACACAATTTGGAAATATGCTTACTGTTACATGTACATAACACACGCGATTTGATGTATGTAATAAATAAATGTAATATCTGACTTGTTCCTTGTTCACATTGAATAGTATATAACTATACAATATCTAGAAATATATCTCTATAAGCCTTTGTTTATGATCCTGTCTGGCTATACTGTAGTACATATACATTCTTTCATATATACGTTTACAATAGACACTTTACACCACACTTATTGTGTATAGTAGTTAATGCAAACTTTCTTGTAAATGCTTAAATGTAGCCGGGCCGTTGTTTGTTTTAACTTGTGCATACCATTTTCTGTGTCTGAGTATTTTGAGAGCAACGCAAACCGGAGTCAAATTCCTTGTATGTGTACATACTTGGCCAATAAATCTGATTCTGATTCTGATAAATCGCACAAATGTTTCAGTGTTTCCTAGCAGGACCTTTCCCGAATACATCAGCACGGCGCAGGCACAGCCCTCTCTGTAATATTGTAAGTCTCATGAAAAACACAAGGTCTGGACGTTAAGATGATGCTTTAAACAAACACACTTAAGTTATGAATGTCATTATATTTCTGGGCATCAATCATCTCTCACTTTGATGCATCATTAATCAGGCAAATGGCTAACACATGCTGCTGCTGGTCTTGAGTGGAGGTCTCCCCCCCCCCGCCTCTATACTGTCCAGACCATGCTAAACATCACTCACACAAAGACGCATGCTGTTTGCTATGGGCCACAAGGTCTGCTTCAGTTGTCCGTGCACTTAATGAAAAAAATGACTGTTGTAGTCAAATATATTCCAAAATGATTTTCATTTCGGCACAGCGCTCGGCCTATGATTGATTCTGAAAAGAGCGCACGCCCCTGAAACTCTGTTACCATTAGCAGCCGTTCCCTTTTGACAGTAATGGCTTGGTCATTTCATTCCAGGCTTTCTCCTGACCTGGACATTTTTAGAAGTGATTCAAATAACCCTAGGAGAGTACGAAAAAAAACACATCCACTTGCAAATGTAAGTGTGCATAAAAAAACACTGGCTCTCGGCATCACGCTGGCTTCCTCCTGAAGAGGCGGCCAAATTTCACCTTGCTTCACACCCAAGTGCCCACGCCGTCCAAAAAGCAAAAACAAAACACAACACGCACAGGAAAAGAAACCGCTAAATGGGAACTCTGTATCCATGTTATGGCCCTTTGGTTTTTCTCACTTAGATACCTTTGCTAAATATTACGTTAACCGTACTGAGAGTCAGGGCAACCTTCAAAGTCTTTTCGTGTTTGTAAATGAAGTGTCACTAATTGGGGTTTACATGTGGTTAATGGTATCATTATCAGCATTCTTATTATTGTTATTATCATGATTATTATGACTGTTTTGCGTAGCAACAGTGTTATGAGTAATTACCCTAGGGCACACAGCCCGTACTGGGAGCAAGTGTACTAAGGTGCCATATTACTCATGGCCAGTGCAGTTAACTTGTTTTATCACCAGGCCAAGCTGCAGTCACAAGGCTTGCCAGGCAATGCCTTTTTTGTTGTTTTTTAGAGGCTTTGTTGGGGCGGTTCAAAACTGAGTTGGATATGCAAGATTGTTCAGAAGCCAGCGGATGAGGCGTCTAAAAGGTTCATTTTGTACAGTATATCCTTTAAAATGCAGGTACAGTAGGAGATGAGTCTCTTCACTTTTGGGGGGCATTTTTGCCCTTATTGGAAAGGACAGGCAAGCGTGGGGTGGGGAGAGAGAGGGGGGATGACATGCGGCAAAGGACCACAGGTCGGATTCAAACCGGGGAGCGCGCGAAGGACTACGCTTTTGTGGTACGCGCTCTATCAGGTGAGCCACCCAGACGCCCCTGATCCTATCCTTTCTGAACTTGGTCAAACAGACAGCGATCTGTCCACCTCGTTTTAAAGAGAGGTTATTGGCATGCGTCTGTAATGGAACCCTTACTTAATTGAATGTGGCAACAGACACTCGGTTCCAGTTGGGAGGACTTAACGTAGACTCTAAATGTAGGATATCATTCTGTCAGTTAAGATACATGAAGTGCAGAAAGACCCGTGTGAGTGCTACTGCGCCTTCTTCTTGTTATTTTTAGAATTCCACTGCAATTTGAATTATATGGCGTTTCTGAGTGAGAAGAGAAACATTTCCATATAATCTTAGCTCAACAGAAACCTTTAAAGCTCCAAAAGCGCTCTTATCATAAAAAATTATTAACAGACAATGTCTTATCAGCTCCTTGGCTCCATTGTGGAAAAATAGCGCTTGAATTTATGATGAAGTTAGCGTGGTATTAAATCAATGCATGTGGGTTATATCTTACGTCCAAAGCCTCACACTGAATAAGAAAATAAATACAGCTAAATCCTTCTTTCATGGGAGCACCACTGGAAAGGTACAGTATGGGGCTGCCAGGGCACGGTCTCTGGGCATTATTTATTTTAGAGGGAAAATTACTGACTTAAAAAATCATCTGAGACTAAAGTAAAAGCCAAGAACCATTCCAGAAATGTCACTGCTGAAGGAACTAGGCTAAATGACACTTAAATAAACGTCTGCCGTACATGACAAATGATTAAAGGCAATGTCAGCTCGCCTTTTTCTGACATTACAAAATCCCTCATCTCGAGGCTGATGCTTTCAGTATGCCTACTCGGTTCAATACGAATGGGGCACTGCCTCGGCGAAACACATCACGGACTATAAAATCCACACTTATACTTCATCTTTTGTTCACAGTGGAAAAGCGCGCATTTGGCCACAAACACTCACATAAAAGATCACAGCTAATAGAATCCGTACAAAAACTTTACATTTTGCCCAAATAATCACTTCAACCAGACACGGCGTAAAAACGAAGAGATATGACAACGGCACGAGTGGTGGAAAAAGTGACAGAGCCGGCATGCAAACGGATGAGAGCCCCCATAAAAGCAGCACATGGGATGACGACCCTTTTCACGGGGGCCATTTTGTGTTGAAAAGGGTCTATTGCACCATGACCCTAATGCCCTCGAGAAAACCCCCAAAATGCTGTTGCAGCAGCAGGGCTTTACAGGCCGCGCTTTATCCACCTCTGCCATTACTCTATTCACATAGGACTGCTGGTAACCACATCGACTTAGCAAACATATTTTCCAAACGTTATGGGCACATGTGGGTGAAACGCTTAATTGCTATTAACCCCCCCTCTAAATGGAGGCTCATTAGATGGCTGTTCGCATGTAAGTGATTTGTCAAAGTCAGACAAATCCGTTACCACTAATTACAAACACATAGTCGTACATCTTAAAACAGGGGGCTATTCCAATACCCCTGGTATGTCACGAGCAGTACACGGCATGGCTTTGGCTGCCTAGTTCGCATGCGTTTGTGCGTCTGTGTTTGTGTCCGTGTGTGTGTTAATGCGTTTGTGTGTGTGACGTGTTTGTGTCCGTGTGTGTTAATGCGTTTGTGCGTGTGTGTGTGTGTTTGTGTGTTTGTGCGCGTGTGTCTGTGTCCGTGTGCGTTAATGAGAGATAATAAGGTGAGACCCTGAAACCCAGGCGTACTTAGCCACATTCTCCATGCTGATGGAGCACTTCCAGATGGCCCCGGTGGAGGCGGCCAGGAGCTGCTTGTTGTGCGCCTTGCTCAGCAGAGAGACCAGGGGCTGCAGGCCCTTGTACTGACGCACCAGGTCACGGGTTGGCTTGTCCTCTGCACACTGCGGAGCACCGGAGAGAGGCAAGGTGTACATGAACTCCCTCTGCAGTCTGGATCTAATTATGAGACTGAGAGAGACTGCTTTATATCATTTCTTCAATTTCCGCTTTCTTTCTTTCTTTCTTTCATATATATGTTCAGAGCCACTGGAGATACTGTTTGCAGACTGTGTGTGTGTGTGTGTGTGTGTGTGTGTGTGTGTGTGTGTGTGTGTGTGTGTGTGTGTGTGTGTGTGTGTGTGTGTATGTGTGGGGTAGGGGGGGGTTACCTTGAAGATTGCACTGGCGCAGTGCATTTGAAGCTCATCGTTGTCACTGCTGAGGTTTTTGACCAAGTCATTGATCATGCCTTCAGTCTGAATGGCAATCCTGTAGCTTCCCTGTGGCAGACGAAAAGCAAACAACTAAACAAAACAGCCCACATAAAAATTAACATAGGCTATAGGCTATGCTGTATTCATTCATGTATGCATTTTGGTTATTTTTCATATTTGTCTCATCTGTTAGATCTGTTGCAATTTTTATTATTATTTATTAACTTTCTTGCTTATTTTCTTAGCTATATCGTATTACTGTTACTATTACACATAATCAGAATGACAGGTTTTGATTCCATGGGCCCCCACCCCCACTCCTCATCCCGCTTCAGCCCATCCGCTAGTTGCCATGTCAGGCACTCATGAGCGGACCCCCTCACCTCGGAGGCACACTCCTGCAGGGTGCCCACCACGGGGATAAGCATGTTCTCGTGGGGGGATTTGAGCAGGCGTCCCAGCAGAGGGATGCCGCCGGCCTTGCGGATGGCCTCCTTGTTCCTGGTGCTCTTGCTGCAGCTCCACAGGGCCAGCGCGCCGCAGCGGGCCACCTCCACATCCCTCTCCTGCTCTGCAGTCAGCGTGGCCGAATCTGGCACGCAGTCCAGCAGCTCCACCTGATCACAGAGATAGGAGGACGCACATGTGGATAAACACAATGATAAATACAGTCCAGCAGCTCCACCTGATCACAGAGATAGGAGGACGCACATGTGGATAAACACCAGCAGCTCCACCTGATCACAGAGATAGGAGGACGCACATGTGGATAAACACCATGATAAATACAAATACGCGTGCGTGCAGACAAACAAGGCGGACCACACGCATGTGCGCACGAGTGCTAAACCCCGGACAGCCGGCACGCACGCACGTACCCAAACTCCATGAACTTGACTCAAATTCAAGGACTCTGAAAATGTTCACTGGCTGAACTGGGGTGATAATGGACGTTTCCAGATGAGAATAGCAAGTTGTTGGCTGTGATTAGCGGCGTAATTAAAATTCTATTACCGCCGGTTCTGAAAGAATTAAAAAGCCAGAGATGCGGGGAGTGGAAAAGCGTCAGGGCAGATGTTGATGTTAGGCCTGAAAAGCCCAGTGTGACGGTTTATGGCCATCATTCAGTGTTCTAATCCATAGTTCCTGGCCGGTGAGACAGAGCAGGCAAAGCTATTAGCACACAGCACAGTTCAAAGGTGGTCTCGTAGCGTAGCGTGAAATTAATCTGCCTCCGCGAGTGACTCGCACATGAGAACATCCGATTTGGGGCGGAGGAAAATATACAAGGCGTGCAGGCTTTAATCACAGGTCCCTCTGTCAATAAACATGAATGCAGGTCGGGGGATGTCAGGGACATTCTATCTGTTTTTCCCCTGGACCCACTCTGCTCTTTGAAAAACTAGGTGAAAAGGGGACAGACGGGCCACTATCTGCCTGGCAAGCGCTCTGCAGTGTTAGAAGGGCATGTATAGGTCAATGCTTTACCGTGCATTGAAATGCTTGGTTTAGCATAGCCTGGCTATGTCATCTGCTATGTAGACAGAAAGCAAACAGTGATGGTGAAGAGTTCAGCCATGCCGTGCTAAGCTGCACTACACGCTATATCTTTCACAAGACTAATCAATCAATAGGAAGAAAACGACCCGCTTTCTGGTCTGAGGAAGTGGGCGTCCTGCCCTACGTCCTTACCGATCTGCTTCACACCTGAAACAATGTTGTTTTTCTAAAAAGCTACTCATCACCAAAACATTCATTTCTCTGGAGGTTAATTCAGTCCAAATAAGCTTTCAATGTTTTTAATGGATTTTTTTTTTTTTACTTATACAGGGGGAGTCTCACTGTGCAATGCTCTCTTTTTCAGGAGCGCCCTCTCTTCACTCACTCACACACAAACACACACACACACACACGCTGGAAGCTGACCAGTACAACCACAGTCTGATCTGCTGGCCACTGATCAGGTCCACTGGAGCGGGCCTTGCACAAGGGCTGCTTTTTCACTTTCCCCACCCAGATTTATCCTGCTGGTTCCAGGGATTGAACTGACAACCTTCCAGTCACAAGCTCGCTTCTCTAACATTTAGGCCACTACTCTCTCCTGCTGCACTTGATGATGATGATGATGCCGTACCCAGAGACAGGATCGTCCTTTCATGTCCAACCTGGAATGTGCTTTGACTCACCAGTCTCTTGATACCGCCATACTGCCTGACGGTCCTCCTCGCTCTGCGGAACTTGGCCACATTGGCGATGGTCTCAGCAGCCAGGGCCTTGAGGTCCTTGACCGGCGAGTCCAGAATCTTCACCATGGTCTGCAGGCCGCCCAGGTCAGCGATGGCCCGACGGATCTGACAATTGTGACTGATCTCCCTCAGGATCTTCAGAGAGCCAATCTAATCACACAGACAGACCAAACAGCCTCACTCACTAAGAAAACAATCCAAAAATGACAGGCATGATTTGGGATGGAAGAGAAACTAATGCCAACATGAGGTCTCCATCTGTATTGGGGTAGTACAGCAATAACTGGTAGCCAAACATTCGCCCACATTCCCACTAAAAATAGACAGAGCAAAAAGCCTCAATAAAAGCAGGTTAAAAAGCACCACACATGTCATTAGGTATATTGGAGAGTAATTGCT
The DNA here is from genome assembly GCF_964638095.1 of Poromitra crassiceps. Classification (NCBI taxonomy): domain Eukaryota; kingdom Metazoa; phylum Chordata; class Actinopteri; order Beryciformes; family Melamphaidae; genus Poromitra; species Poromitra crassiceps. The sequence goes on from NC_139624.1 coordinate 102,976,782, forward strand.
ACCCTGTGTCTTTAAAGGCATGCTCTCTTCCCCGCACTAGTGCTTCTCTAGCTCAAACACAGGCTGGCACACAGGGCTGGCTCTGTTCGGGCCTGCGGCCCATCCAGGTCCAGCTTTGGCATGGCTACTCACTTGGCATCGGATTTCTTCTGTATCCAGCAAGTTAATGAGGACTTCAAGGCCACCTACATCCCGGATGGCCAGTTGGCACGTCTCTTGCACTAAATTAAAGTCCCTCATGGCGCACAGAGCAATCACAGTGGCCGTCTGGTCGCCTTCCTGAAATAATAATGCCAAGCACGAATGAATGCAAACGGCAGACACACAGAGAGAGAATGAGAGAGAGAGAGAGAGAGAGAGAAAGAGTGAATTAAACATTAAACAGACATTTGGAAACGGGAATGATGAGGATACAGACCTCCCTCCCACCGTAGTTTCCCTCCATAATAGCACTCCTGCTGGGGTTGTTTTGTTTACACCACAGCCTGGTAAGTGTTTAGCTTTGTGGTGGTAAACACTGATGGAAAGAAAGTATTTGCTAACAGAGGTCTGCGCTCCGATGCAGAGCCAAGGCCAGAAACCATTAGACAATGACCTAAGATGAAAAAGAACACCATCGGAATCGAGACCCTGAAACTAATAACGACTGGAGGTAGCATTTCAAAAAAGAGAATCTGTTTTGACAGTTGCTATATACACACACACACGACATTTTAGATTCACGTCCGGACAATTAGCAACTTAGTAACTACAACATTACTAAGTCAACAAGTGGTTTTTGGGAGGAAAACTCTGTTCTTTGATTTAAATTCAAGGGTCTCCGTACACATGGGGCAGGAAATTGAACCGATTAGGGTTTATTACCTCTTAACTACGATGTGTTCTCTAAAATAATAAAGAAACAATGCATTAAAAATAGGGCATGTGTGGTCAAACCCTGACATGTGCTGCGGTGGCACTGATCCTGACTCTACTTTGTACTTTTCTGCTAAATTTAGTACGCAAATGCAAGCTGTCCTTTTTTCAGATTCTCCTCATACTGCATAGATGCACCATAGTGTTCTGCTTGTGGGTGTTGTGGACAGAGTTATGGCACAAATCATAACAATCTACGGCTTAGGTCATAGAGGTATTCAAAGTACTGTTGGGTCAGGAATTGCTTTTTTTAAATATCGCTATGTTTAGTTCGTATCATATCTAGTGCAGTTGCATAACAAAGTTTGTTGACGTGTAGCGGTTTTGACCAAGAAGGGGGAATCAGTAGTTGGGTGGAAACAGAAGTTCATGGCAGTAGGTAGAAAATACAACAAGCTGCTGTAATACTAGACGTGTAATGGCTTTGATATGCGACACTGAAAGTCCAGTGCAAAACTCTCCTGGCAAGTGAACAATCAAATATTATTATTGTTTTATTATTTTTTATTTTCACAGTGGTTTAAATGTGCCACAGATAGACATTTCATTGGGTGGTTTCAAGGCCGCCTCAACCGTTCTGAGCTTTATAAGCCTTTATTAGTTGCACACTTACACTTCATAAACATTTCAGACTGCACGGCCGTCCTAAACAAGGCATTTCAAGCAAACATAAGAAGGGAACTGTCCTGCTCTCAGCTATCCATAGAAGTGGAAAATGGTCCATCAATATAGAGGAGGCTGCTGGGAGAGAGGGTTTCATGCAGCTGTTGGACGGGCCAGCTCCATCAGGGTAGAGGCCTATACCACAATCTCAAGTGCTGTTTGATCATATCTCCCCCAAAAAGAAGTGCTCTGACACACTGGGATAGCGGGCACATGTGTTCCCCATATCACCACGCTAGCCTAAATGTGAACCATTTGCCCATTAACAGCACTGGATCTACTGCTTCCTTTGTCTCCTGCGCTCCGACTCTTCAAAGGATTCGGCAGGCTCGGTTCGTACCTTGTAAAAACAAGCCCCGAAAAACGCTATGTTTAGCACTGATAGCTGAGAGAACAGAAAACAGATCATATGCTTTCATTTTTGTTAGCTTTGGTCTTGAAGTATTGTAGACATTCTTTAAAACATTGACAACATCTGAAAACCTCTTATGGCGGAGGGTCTTTGACTCTCTGAGCGTGATAGGGGCAGATGCTCAGTGGAACGAATCCAACCACCATTCGACCTCAGTGCGAGTTTCGAGAAGCAGTCTAATATATCTGCACGGTCTGTGTGGGGACGTATTCACTTGGATTAGATACTGCATACCGTGACCGCTTGGCTTGGTGTTTCAATCATCAACATGCAATAAGAATACTTGCTTGATTTCTTTATGTGTCAAATATGGGGATAGGGGGAGCTTGCAAAGCCTTTTAAAATCCAGGTGAAATCTTACTTACGATGCGGGTCTGCTAACCTAAACCTGAAGCGACGTTCCACCGCTCAAGAGATTTGCTACCAGCAGGGTTTAGCAATAACAATATCATGATGAATGTCCACGTAAATTACACCCAATGGAAGAAAACACCTGTAAATGACAGGACTGATGTAGGAAGGAGATTTGTAAGATGTATATGGCAACAATTATTCCTAAACGACTGTGTTTTAGTACAAAAATGTAATACTCTAGCAACTGCTTCTACTTTAAAACATCCCATAAAGATAATTTACATTATTACCATTGTGGCATTTCCGCCATCTACTAGAAGTAGATAATAAACATTAATCAGCAATTTATTTCTTAATCCCTGGGTTGATTGTTTAAATGATCTACCTCCTCATCTGATGCAATGACGGAATTAAAAATGGATTTACAAGAGGTAAAGCAGTATCACAGAATCACATTTCATTCATGGTGTGAACTTGATACCCGCCACTTAAAGATGCTTTACGCATTGTCTCTTCCTTTACTGCAGGTGTCTCCGTCTTCACTACTAAATAGCTGAAGGCTTCGCACTACTGAATGGACTTCCTGCTCCTAGTCTGGTTCCTCTGGAGCAGCAGACAGTGCCTAGCCACTCCAAGCCAATAAATCACAGCACTAACCATGTGGGAGCAGGGACGAGGTTAATAGGGCTGTCAATGATACCCTGTTGACCCCAGGCCCCTTCTTTAACGATGTAACTGTGTGTGTGTGTGTGCGCGCGTGTGTGTGTGGAGGGGGGGGGGGGGGGGGGTGAGTGTGTGTGTGTGTGTGTGTGTGTGTGTGTGTGTGTATGGGGGGGGGGGGGGGGGTGAGTGTGCACGGCGAGTGGACGTGCCCGCGTGCACTTGAGTGCATGTGTGTGAGGCTGGAGCGGTGACAGGTGGACTGGGGCCACAGACCTCGCTGTAAGAGAGGAGTGCCGGGCTTGGCAGAGGTGGCGTCCTGCAGGATGCATGAGGTTTCAGACTTCTCCGCCGACTACAGCGGACTCAGAGGGAAGGCTTCTAATGAAAAGAGCAAACCTGACCCCCTGCTCTATTACGGGCAAGGAAAAAGGAAAGAATGAATGATTAGCGGTTGTTTCTTACTTCATATTTGACATAAGAGCTCCTATAAAATAAAACTTGATCACTTAACTGGCCCCGCCGTCTTACAATTAGAGCGGTGCCATAATAATAAAGCTGAAGTTGAAAGTGCACGCTGAGCAAACGTCTAGTGAGGTTCTCTCTCTATGAAAAGTTGCTTCACTCGTGCAAATTAAAGTGTGCAATTATTCTTGTTAGAAAATTCCAGATTAGACATGTTGTAAATGCATTACAAGGGTTTAAAATTTTAAGTTTTTAATTGAGTGTTATATTTCCTGAAATAGCATCAGCGATGCTTGACTACTTACAGTATAATTAGCTACAAATTCACCTCTGGTGAGAAAATGAGCTGATACTGGCTCCTTTGCACTGGATGCAGGATGACTTTTACTGTAGCAATTAGGAGAATGGTTCTCAGGAGAGAAGACTGGGGCAGTACTGTGACTGTCCAGCAGAGGGGGAGCAACCTTAATAAGGGTTCAACACAACACATGTGAGTAAAGCTTGGCTCTCACCAAGCTGTGTTTATACAAACACCATATCAAGGCTTTGGGGAAAGGCTGCTATTAACACTATTTATTTTAAAAAATCTGTCTGATGAATCATTATTTAGTTGTGACTGTAAGAAATGAGATGGGGGAAGGCCATCTGCTCAATAAAAAGGCAAAAAATTCAAGATTTTGCACATTTTTAAAGTACACAATATTGAACGTTGTATGTTATGAACCCGAAAAATATGACAAACCTCTTTCTCACCTGCCATTCATGTCACAACAGCCTAAATGATAGCAGCTTTGATGAACTAATAAAATATGTGACAGTGTTTAGTCTATTTGCAGAACTTGCATGTTCTCACTACACTGTACTGTTAGCCTGGGTAAACCCAGCCTTCAATGTGATAGAGGTCACGTGGAGGCTGGGTTCACCCAGGCTACTGTACTGTGCCTTGTTTTCACACACAGTACACCGTATATTCAGTAGACTATTACTATATGGTAAGTTAAAAAGATTGGGCTCAAGAGGGTGAGTTACAGTATGTTAACACTTGTTTTGGATGTCACTATGTCTCTTTCATATATAGACATGCATATGCGCTTTTAAACCTAGCCCATATAATAATGTGTTACGGACATAGACCTCCAGTCATACACGTACTGTATATAAGCAAACGCATTAGAACCTTAGGCAAATATCCACGTGTCGCTTTATGAAAGTCTTAAACTTCCTACAGTACAAACGTCTGTCTATAGTGTTGGAAGAAGAAGAAAAAAGCCTCCTTCTAAAATAAGGCAGATATTTAACTTGGCTCCATGGTAAGTTTCAGCTTCTGATGGTAATGATATTATAAAATGACTAGCGGACAAACCCTATAAATAAGTGCAGTGTGTGGTTTTCAGACAGATAGAAGGCTGGGACATGTGGTTACTGCAGTGCTGCATCTTGTTGAAGCAGCCGCACACAACCCCTAAAGCTCACACCACAATCCCACTGAAGAGTCTAACATACACAAGCCCAGCAAGCTTTCTTTATCTGAAATTGCCTCTTTCATATCATTTACATCTTCTCCTTCCTTTCTGGAAAGGAGTAGCAGCCTGCTTTTAGAATGGGAATTTCCTTCCATTATTCTATTTTGCTGAGCTAAAAATATCTATCTTGAGTTCAACTTTGCAGCAGTGTTTGCTATACAAGATTCACTTGGTTGCCCTGTGGATGATCTTATTAAGCACTAAGCCACAACACTCAGCACCCAAATCTTTTGCTAATGTCTAATAATCCTATTCATAAATTCAGAAAAAGAAATACAGTAATGCAGACTATTTTTCCACACTAAAATGACATTAACTCATTGAATTTTCTAAGCACTTATGCAAGGCTTGCAGGCAGCATTTTAAGCTCTTCATTCTGGGTAAATGGGGACGGGTTTGCAATGTGTAGCTAAACAGAGTCACGTTCAAATCAAGTGAAAGCAGTCAGTTCTAACATGATCTATCTTAAACGATACTGCCCAGATGAACGGGTATCCGCTGACGGAGGCGGGCCGATCTCCCAAGTCAAGTGGTCGGAGGCATTCCCAGTTAGTCTGGGTCATTGGCGTTCCTGTCCTCTTTTCTTTTCCTCCCGTGTTTTGACACGTTAATATTCACCATATGCCCTGTCAGACCTATCACAGGCGCGCTTCATTTTGATGCTTCTGCGGTGTGGGCAAACAGAGCGTACAGCTGCTGCCGTCAGACAGCTCTTTCCCCCTGTGCCTTGGCTCGCATGTGCTACCAAACAGGCCCTGTGTCAGAAAGCAGGAATCCACCACCCGGGCCAACCACTTCAATAAGCATCCTCCTACTAAAGCGCTGCTTTCAACGGGAGCACCCTACACTATACTTTGACGTCCCCTTTCTTAACGATGGCAACTTTATATAATGTCACTGATGCAAAACAGAAAAGGTGGAGTTATTTTCAGTGAGATTGTGTGCCGTTATATGCAGCCACACTACGTTCGGATTTGATCATCAAGAGGCACTTTGAGACGTTTTTGAAGTGTGAATATTGCCCCGGGTCAGTATTGGAATTCCTGTACGGATCACAGGAAAAGAGCACGGATTTGACCGTTTCCTGTCATTTGCCGACCGCCTTTGCCTGTAGTAGGAAAAATCTCTCTACAAAGCATTATAGACCCTTTTCACGGGGGCCATTTTGTGTCGAAAAGGCAGGGTAAACTCAGGTGCAAGCAAAACACTAATGAGGGTTTCCAACTTCCAATCATGGAAGTTGGCTCTATTTGGGGTGGACTTGCGTGCGGAGGTGTACAGGGTGGCTTTACTGTACTGTACCTTGAGGTACTTGAGGCAGCGTGCGGCGGTGTACAGGGTGGCTTTACTGTACTGTACCTTGAGGTAATTGAGGCAGCGTGCGGAGGTGTACAGGGTGGCTTTACTGTACTGTACCTTGAGGTACTTGAGGCAGCGTGCGGAGGTGTACAGGGTGGCTTTACTGTACTGTACCTTGAGGTAATTGAGGCAGCGTGCGGAGGTGTACAGGGTGGCTTTACTGTACTGTACCTTGAGGTACTTGAGGCAGCGTGCGGAGGTGTACAGGGTGGCTTTACTGTACTGTACCTTGAGGTACTTGAGGCAGCGTGCGGAGGTGTACAGGGTGGCTTTACTGTACTGTACCTTGAGGTACCTGAGGCAGCGTGCGGAGGTGTACAGGGTGGCTTTACTGTACTGTACCTTGAGGTACTTGAGGCAGCGTGCGGAGGTGTACAGGGTGGCTTTACTGTACTGTACCTTGAGGTACCTGAGGCAGCGTGCGGAGGTGTACAGGGTGGCTTTACTGTACTGTACCTTGAGGTACTTGAGGCAGCGTGCGGAGGTGTACAGGGTGGCTTTACTGTACTGTACCTTGAGGTACTTGAGGCAGCGTGCGGAGGTGTACAGGGTGGCTTTACTGTACTGTACCTTGAGGTACTTGAGGCAGCGTGCGGAGGTGTACAGGGTGGCTTTACTGTACTGTACCTTGAGGTACTTGAGGCAGCGTGCGGCGGTGTACAGGGTGGCTTTACTGTACTGTACCTTGAGGTACTTGAGGCAGCGTGCGGAGGTGTACAGGGTGGCTTTACTGTACTGTACCTTGAGGTACTTGAGGCAGCGTGCGGCGGTGTACAGGGTGGCTTTACTGTACTGTACCTTGAGGTACCTGAGGCAGCGTGCGGAGGTGTACAGGGTGGCTTTACTGTACTGTACCTTGAGGTACTTGAGGCAGCGTGCGGAGGTGTACAGGGTGGCTTTACTGTACTGTACCTTGAGGTACTTGAGGCAGCGTGCGGTGGTGTACAGGGTGGCTTTACTGTACTGTACCTTGAGGTACTTGAGGCAGCGTGCGGTGGTGTACAGGGTGGCTTTACTGTACTGTACCTTGAGGTACTTGAGGCAGCGTGCGGTGGTGTACAGGGTGGCTTTACTGTACTGTACCTTGAGGTACTTGAGGCAGCGTGCGGAGGTGTACAGGGTGGCTTTACTGTACTGTACCTTGAGGTACTTGAGGCAGCGTGCGGAGGTGTACAGGGTGGCTTTACTGTACTGTACCTTGAGGTACTTGAGGCAGCGTGCGGAGGTGTACAGGGTGGCTTTACTGTACTGTACCTTGAGGTACTTGAGGCAGCGTGCGGCGGTGTACAGGGTGGCTTTACTGTACTGTACCTTGAGGTACTTGAGGCAGCGTGCGGAGGTGTACAGGGTGGCTTTACTGTACTGTACCTTGAGGTACTTGAGGCAGCGTGCGGCGGTGTACAGGGTGGCTTTACTGTACTGTACCTTGAGGTACCTGAGGCAGCGTGCGGAGGTGTACAGGGTGGCTTTACTGTACTGTACCTTGAGGTACTTGAGGCAGCGTGCGGAGGTGTACAGGGTGGCTTTACTGTACTGTACCTTGAGGTACTTGAGGCAGCGTGCGGTGGTGTACAGGGTGGCTTTACTGTACTGTACCTTGAGGTACTTGAGGCAGCGTGCGGTGGTGTACAGGGTGGCTTTACTGTACTGTACCTTGAGGTACTTGAGGCAGCGTGCGGTGGTGTACAGGGTGGCTTTACTGTACTGTACCTTGAGGTACTTGAGGCAGCGTGCGGAGGTGTACAGGGTGGCTTTACTGTACTGTACCTTGAGGTACTTGAGGCAGCGTGCGGTGGTGTACAGGGTGGCTTTACTGTACTGTACCTTGAGGTACTTGAGGCAGCGTGCGGAGGTGTACAGGGTGGCTTTACTGTAGAGCCCGACCGATATTATCGGCCCGCCGATATTATCGGCCGATATTGGCGATATTTGCGATTACCGATATATCGGTATCGGTCATATTTGGCGCCGTTTTTTTTTTTTTTTTTTTTTATATATATATATAAGTTATAGACAGCATGGACAGCATGTTGTGTATATTTGATATTTCTTCTTAACTATTTGTTCTATTGTGTTTTTGTATTTCTAGTTATTTATAATTATTAAATTCCCAGTTAAGTTTACTGTTTCATTGCATTGAGTTTATCAATAAGCTGTAAAATATCCTGCCTACATCACATATTTCAATTCATGTCAACTCAATCATATCTTTGTCAAGTGTTTGATATTTGAGGGTTGCTGATGTGGTGCCTCCTCTGGTCGTTAAGGGCGCCTGTTCGGAGGGAGGGGAACTCGTTGGAATAGCGTGATCCTCCCACGTGCTATGTCCTACCGGTGAAGCTTCCCCTGTCAGGTGAAAAGAAGCGGCTGGCTAACTGCCCATGCATGTGGAAGCATGGAGCCAGTTTTCGGCTCTCCCCAGATCGGCAGAGGGTGGAGCAGCAACCAGGATAAATAAATAAAAAAATTGCACTAATGGGGGATTAGCACTAATGGGGGATAAACATTTGATTAAAAAAATATATATATATATCGGCCGATACATCGGTTATCGGTATTTTTTTATTCCCTAAAATCGGTATCGGTATCGGTTTCAAAAATCCCATATCGGTCGGGCTCTACTTTACTGTACTGTACCTTGAGGTACTTGACCAGTTTTTGGATCTGCCAGTACTCAGAGGGCAGGTCCGTGTTGCTCTCTGGACGGCGCTCTGGCTGCTCCTCGTCCTCCTCACTCTCCGATGAACTTTCGCTGAAATCCTCCACCGGCGCGACGCCTGCTGGGGTCTTACTGAACACAAAGGGCAGATAACAGTGCACTTAAGGCAGCAGATAACAATCTGCAAACGCCAGGGATAGAGTAACAAGTAGACAGCAGGACATATTCAGACAAAGGGATGGAAAGTATAATATCGTGAAATCGGGAATATCAAAAACACAATTTGTTAGTGCCCCGGTTCCAAGTTCCCTTTTCCTGTGTTTTGAACGGAAAAACAGCTTGGTCATCCTACACAAGGAGAGCCATTAAAGCCTCTCATTGAAAACTCCAAGTGTCAGGTTTGAACTTCCTCAGAATCTAAGCAGCAGGGAAATAAAGATTGGATTAAAGTAACGGGGAGGACTGGAGTGGTCATCATACACACCACGGGGACTCTTGCTGCAAACCATACGTACATGCAAACAGAAATGCAGATGGCTTTTGAACGTCGCCCGGGCCACTTGGATCACTGCATCACGCAAACTGGGCACTGCGGAGCAATGAAATTTGGTACACGTTGAAATGGGGCCGTGGAGAGAGGGTTCCTATGTATGCGCAGATTAGGGATGTTCATTTTGAAAATTTTCCAAAATCGATAATCGGTGAGAATTAACGATCAATTATCGATTATCGATTTTATTAATACTTAGAAAATTTTCAATATTTTCAATTTTTTCTTTTTTTTTTTTTTTTAAACAAAATGAATGCCTATGGCAGAAAATACGAAAGACAACGTGTTCTCCTCAATGAACTCTTTATTTCAATGTGTCTCCTCTCCAACACTGCTGTCCCCGGCGCATGCCGGTGTGAATTTCTCATGTTTAAAACAGTTTTGTTGGCACAAAGGCCCGTGCCCAGCCAGAAAACTAGAGACTATATGAAGCTCCACCTCACGTTAGTCGGCTGTGCAATGGAGTGGGGCGAGGAGGAACGAATTCCACCCAAACCTAGTCCAAAAAAAAAAAAAAAAAAAAAAAAAATTTTTTTTTTTTTTTTTTTTAATAATTAAAAAATCGATCCAAATGCCACAGGATCGATTCCAATCCTTAACGATCGATTATCGATTTTCGATAATTGATGAACATCCCTAGCGCAGATAGCATTTCCAGGGGAGCCCATTATCAGGAGAAGCCAGCCAATGGGAGAGAGCATTTTCCCCGACAGCGCTGCGATAAACACTGAACAAGGCCTTGGTTAAGCAGCCAGGCCTACACACCAAACCCGGGTGCTGGGCGGCAGGGTCGCTGTGGCAGTTTCTTCCCGCAGGCCACGAGACTCCTTAACATACACAAATAGTGTAGTAGCCGTACTGTACCATACTGTAGCTGCTACCATTACGTATGTCTAATGTTTAATTGTATGTTTAATTAGGTATATGCTATTTGCACCTGTACGTCAAATACGTCGAATTTAAAATGTTTAAGCACGTCCAAAGTATGCACATGACATGTGCACCTATGTGCAGTGAATATGCCACTGTCTCTGACTTGTCTTATCACTCTACTGCCTTATTGCTTGTTGTGTCTCTTGTTGTTTTTGCACTCATATGCCCTGTTATATTTGTACTATGTTGTAAACGGAGTCCACAGCACAAGAATTTCACACGTGATACTTGTACTACGGAGTGACAATAAAAATCTTGAATCTTGAATCTTGATGAGCAGCAGAATATGCCATCACAGAACGGTGGCTAGAGTCAACCAAGTGAATTTATGATGCTAGTGGCCTGTTTACGTTGTTATTATGTTATTATGCTAGTGGCCTGTATACATTGGCAGACGCAATTATGGAGACAGCTGGGGAGCTTTGGCTGCCAGGAGCCAGAGGCAGGGAAAGTGTACATCAGTCTATACACTGGCGCTTGTTCTATACAATGGCTCTCAACTTTCCACTGCAAAGATCACTAGTGCTGAAAGAGCATTTCGTGAATCTTTGTTCTGTGATGAAATCTCATGAATGTTACTCCATCTGCAGAGGAAGAGATAGCCGTTATAAGTTCTGACCAAAGTGCTCTCATTCAGGATCCTTACGTTTTCTGGGAGGGCTGGCGCCCAGGTAAGGAGGACACCGACAATTCGGCTTTTTTCTTGCTGTCCGACCTCAGCATCTTCTTCTGTGCCTCAGCAGACTTCTTCCTGGAGTCCCTGCTGGCTTTCTTTTCCTCTGCTTTTCTGTAATGGCATGAAATAAGAGTCATTATGCCTGTTTCTATTTTGAAAATTGTTATTTTTTCTAACATAATCATTATTTAATAATTCTAGACGAGGGTACAGCGGGCGCTTTTTTAGCAATTTGGCCACTTTTATCCTGAGCCAGTTTCTCCTCAAATGGGTACAGTTATCACAAGGTGCAGCTGCAACAGCTCAGTCCTTGCTAGATCTATTTATCAATCAAAGACCATATGTGATAGATCTTTTGGGGGATTTTTCTACGGCTTCTCCCAAGTTTTCTGTCTGTAATTGGGCAGAAAGGGTTTCCACACTGTGAACGCATCTATTAACTTAGATCACTGTATAATCAGGAATATTTGCGCTTGCCCTAAAATTTATAAACCATATAACCATCTCTTTATAATGTGTGACTGCTGGCATGCAGCAGACACACTGCGCACATGTGGCTCAGGCTTGACTCCGGCATCACCCCTCCATCTACAGTAAAGCTCAAGTTTTGAAGCGGAGAGAGCCCCGCCACGCACAGTACGTGGTAGCCTGACACTATTTCAAAACACATCTTACGAGCGGACTTAGCACGTACTCATAGGGAGACATCGGGAGACTGAGATTCTTCCATCTCGGAGATGGTTCGTATTTCTTCTTGACGCCTGGCTTGTTCGGTGTACGCTGTTGTCTCGCCCTCTCATGCACATTCTTTTCCTGATGCTCGTAAGACCTCTGGGGTTGGCCTTGTTCCTCCGCATCAACCGATTCCACATGTTGGATCTTTTGTGTTGATGGAAGTTCTTCTTGAACTGCGAAATCCTGTTGGTGAGGAGGGGGGGGGGGGGGGGGGGGGGGGGGGGGGGGGGTGGTAGACGGGAGTTGGAGAGTGAGGGGAAAAGACCGCTCTCAATCTGCACCAAAATGCTAGCAGCGAGATATAAACTTGGGTCGTTAAATTATATGAACTTGGGCTGTCCAAAAAGTGTTCTTCCTCTGAATGATCGTTCTTTAAACAAAGTAGCAATTCTGATTGTGATTCTTCCCAAGCAGTGAGCCGTAGTTTCCACCCAACATCTGACATGATGCCTCTTTTCTTCTTCATTAGTTGAGAGACATAACATATTGATGAGTGAGAGAGGGTGCTGGCCCCCGCAGTCCAAGAAGAGCCATATAAAAACTAATCAGGGTTCTGAAACAGTATCAGTGACACATAAAAACATGAAATTCACATAAAAAAAACAGGCTCTCAACAATCCCCAGGCCTGGGTAACAATTCAGCCTTTATTAAGCCGTTTGAATAAAATAACACATTCCCAATGCTTCACACAGAAGAGGTCCCCCTCTGTTAATTGGCTGAACAATATCAAAAAGTTTATTGTTTCTGTACATTCCTTGACCTAAAACCTTGCAGCTTGGCACACACAAAGTAGAGCCTTTGTGTCACTGTTATTCACCATTGACTTTTTGAAGTTTTGAAGGCCTTTCTGACTAACTTTACAACCTACATAAGAATGCCAACAAGACACATATGAATGGTTTGCAGGCAGGAGAGTTTTTAATCACAGACACCTGCTATGCAGAAATAGCTCGGACTGTCATTGGTCGCTAGGAGCTCGACTGGTTCTGATTTTTTTACGGGCAGGGGGGAAAAAGAATTGAGATGTATTTGTGTGGGTTGTGCATGCCCAGTCCCTTTTCCAAAGAGTTGTTTTTCATAAAACACAAAGTGACCTGCTATTGGAAACATACAAGCCAATTCACTCCACAGCAGTGCCACAGTCTGATTTTATTAAGGTATCCGACCTTCTTTAATTCTATTATACGTGCAATGGACAAAGTCCATGTGCGACGGCAGGAGGAAACACTCCACATTCGATGGCGTGCCACAGTAAAGGGCCCTATTACAGGTGCCTTTCTGCATCAGACCACAGTGAGGGCCAGCAGACAGATGCCATGTTAAGCAGGACTGACGCCTGCAGCCGCAAAATGTTTCTCCGCAAAACTTTTTTATAGCAGGCGACATTCAATCATTAGCACTTGACTTCTTTCTTCATTTGTCTTGTTTCTTCCAAGTCTGCATTTGGGCACTAAAACCTAAAACCCCAACTATTTACATATGTTTGGGGGTAGAGTAGACTTGTATCTAATTACTTGATCCACAATGATGGAAAATCAGCAGGGCAGCAAATCTGCAGACATTGGCCATAAAAGAACTGTCAGTGGCGAAACTCAAGCAATGTCTACTGAGTGATTATGACAGTGAAGCAGTCTATATTAATTTCAGGATCTGAATAACAAAAATAAATAAATAAATCTACAACCCAGAGAGTGGAGTTTGCTTTTCGGTGCAGTGTGTCGTGCATGCAAATGCGCAGCATGTCCAATTTCCAATCACGCTGTGATGTCAAAAGGAATCCACAACACTGAGCAGAGCAGCGGAGTCTGCTTCCTCCCCTCCTCTCCTTTGGCTGCCTCTGCCTATTTGATTGAAGCTGTCTAATCTAATACAACTGTTCAAAAAGATCTGCTTCCTCACATTGGAAGCGAGCAGATATGTTTGGAGATTAGGTGTTGTTATCTTTGGCTATCGCCTTCCGAGTTTGGGCTTCTCCGTGTTGCAATCAGAGAACTGCGCCAGGGCTGCGCCGGATCGTGTTTCTGACAGACTCTGCCGCTATTACTGGAATAGATGGTGTCCTCAAGAGGGACTACAATCACTTCATATCTTAGCGTTTCATAATCAAAGATGTAGGACGCCTGTCGCACCCGCCATCGAAAAATAGTCTCCAATGGCAGCAAGTGAAACAAATGTTGCTGGACCTCACGAGGCACACTTCAAAGGAGTTGAAGACACCAAGCGAAAAAGACCTACAATGATTTGTGCCTGCACAAACTCATTCACAGCGCATTTTTAACTGCCGCTGTCTATCATTTTGAGATGGTTCAGGCTGAAGGCATCACTCTTCACACACGAGTCATAAAACATGAAAGCTTGGATGTCTTTTTTGTTTTTGTAACAGCTCAGCCTGGCACTATTGCTTTATTAAGGCCTTCATTTAGATTATCACACTGCTGCTATTATCATGAACTATATTATTATATTATTACCATACCTCAAACTATTAAATAATTATTAAATAATTATGTATGCCATACTATAATTATTATACTATTGCCATTTATCACAGACTTTATTATTTCTATATACTATTTATCATACTGCTGCTACTATTAATAGTCTGTGTCTATATACTGTGGCGCCTGGTGAATTGCTTTGGTGAATTGTTATTTAATTGGTGATTGTATTGTATTGTACTGATTGGTTGCACGATGGGGAGCCTGGAATTTCGTTGTGTAAATTCTTATGCAATGACAAATAAACTACTACTACTACTACTACATTTGGCCCCGCCCAGCTCTGTGACACCTACTGTAACACAGTTCACACTGGCCGAGCACATTGACAGACATCAGGAAAACTCTATTCTACACCATGTACGCTATATGGGCCTCGTATAATGTTATTTCAAAATGGATGAACACTGATGGCTGTTAAAGACCACTTACAGCAGTAAATGTCCCAGTAACATCCTGGCATTTACTATAAAGCGCACCGAAAGTCCCTTAGGTCAATTAGAATTCGGAAAGCATTTTCGTTTTGCTAAGATATTTCTTTTGTCTTGAGCTTTTGTCCCAAAGGCACCTCGTCGCATGCAGAACAGTTCAGTGAAATCATTTGGCCCCTCACATGCAGAACAGTTTTGAAAAATCATTGGGAAAAATACATATCCATGTCAACCATAGTTTACATCTGCAAATACTATTACTCTGATAGATGTACTTTTGATTCTTTCTTTGAGGGCGAGATTTGCACAGTAAATGGTCCTTGATCATATTTACATTTTGTTTGACTGAGAATAACATTAGCCACAAGTAACCACATAACTACGGTATATGACTTCTTTGTATTAAGTCCCCCCCCTTTTTTTTCCTCACATTTTCTCCCAAATTGTACTTGGCCAATTCCCCCTACTGTCCCGGTCATTGCTACCCCCCCTCCTCTGCCGATCTGGGGAGAGCCGTAGACTAGCACATGCTTCCTCCACCAGCCACTTCTTTTCGCCTGACAGCGAGGAGTTTAACCAGCAGGACGTAGCGCGTGGGAGGATCATGCTATTTCCCCCCAGTTCCCCTCCCCCGCGAGCAAGCGCCCCAACTGACCAGAGAAGGCGCTAGTGCAGTGACCAGGACTCATACCCCACCGGCTTCTCACCCGCAGACACAGCCAATTGTGTCTGTAGGAACGTCTGACCAAGCCGGAAATACTGCTGCCAGGAATGAACCCAGGTCTCCGCGATGGGAGGCGAGTGCGTTTAGTTACCTCTATACTACCCAGATGCCCCGGCTGTTCTTCTCTTGCGAAACAGAGGAGACTTCCATAGACTGTACATACAGCAGGCACCGTCTGTGCAGTCTCTGATGAGCTTGTGATGATGCCACATTTTCCAACACACACATCAGAGTGAGTGAGAAAAAAACAAGTTCATATTTTTAAATGATTAACAGATTTTTTTAGAGCAGCTGGTATCTATCATTGAGCCATTTGTTATGTCATCAAATCACTTAAGCAGGAAACTGCACTACTGAATGAATCACACAGATTTTTGGTGTCTGCAAATGACTTTGTGTGTGTGTTTGTGTGTGTTTGTGTGTGTGTGTGTGTGTGTTTGTGTGTGTTTGTGTGTCTAACTGGGCTGTTTTGACGTTGGGAGCATGAAGGAGGTAGCATCAGAAATGTTTCAACACAGTGACAAGCAGACACTAGCTCACTACAGTATGTGAGGAACAGTACAGACACTGATTACACCACCCTAACTGGCTGTAGAAACATGAGTCATATATAGCATCCATGATCAAATCAGTGCTTTAGAGAGCAGGGCTTTCTTCACACGACAAACGTCAACACCCCCACTTCTATGCTTTAAGAGAGTGGTTGTCAAACCTTTTCCCATCAAGGACCCCTAAACTGACACAAATTACACCACAGACCCCCAGTTGATAGGAGTTTTGCTTTTAGATGTTTTATTACAGAAAGTGTATGAAACCCATGAAAAAAGATACTCATACATTCTGTCATTGTGTTACTTGGATGGGATTATAGTGAAAATAAATGATTCACCTTTTTGGTGGGGACCGCCTGGAACCCCCCTCAAGGACCACCACTTCAAGAACCCCTGCTTTAGGAGCTAAAACCCAAGGCCATGAAGGAGGGCTTGATTTGTTGATGTTAATGGCATCTGCCTAAATTCCACTGTACCTGCTTGTTTATGTTGGCAGCAAAATGGGGAGACCTGTTCATCAGAAGGGTTACCAAGTCTTTGTGCATATCACTGGTTGGCTCGTAGGCATTCTCTTCTTCCCCCTCCTGTTTTACGCCCTGTGAAAACAAGGTTGAAAACAGCTTCATTAATACGAAAACCACAATTATAATGTGACCCACATGTCGGCTGGATTCGCTGCAGGTTAGGGAGCTCACAGCATCACCAGGCAGCCTAAAAAGGAGGAAGTCTAAAACCGTGTCAATTTCTAAATTATGTTTAAGACACTCCTGCTGTTTGAGGTTTTCGTCCGCATCAATGTCACCCATTTGGACACACAGGGTTTTTTAGGGTGTCGTGTTTTTGACCTTAGCTGAACCATTTCCAGGTGAAGAAATAGAGACAGGAAACGTAAAGCTCGTCAGCAAAGTGGCTGAAAGAGTGAAAGATGCTGTGGCATGCAAAAGCTGCCCTCACGATTGATTGCACACACGTTCACAGTGATTTGGACCATTTGGAAAGCATTTGGAATCTCTCAGATACAAGCCTGCAAAACCAGCTCTCTGCTTTTTAGATACAAGCCTGCAAAACCAGCTCTCTGCTTTTTAGATACAAGCCTGCAAAACCAGCTCTCTGCTTTTTAGATACAAGCCTGCAAAACCAGCTCTCTGCTTTTTAGGGACACTTACCTAATGTTTTGGAAATTCTCATCATCATTAGTATGAGATTAAACTAGGAGCATTGTACTGTATTGGATATGATGTTACGTAGCCTGTCCAAATTTGCAGTTGAGTGTGGCTACGTCAGTATCTTGTTAAACTTTAATTGAATGGGACAATTTAATCGAATAAGGTCTTTATTCAACCTTCGGTTGTGTAACATGATGATTGGTTGAAGATTGTGCCAATCTTCAACCAATCTTCAATAGAGAGCCGCAGGAACGAGTCCGGAAATCATCGATGCTAACACTCCTGGTTCTTCACTGTTTTCGCCTATGGGATTTTTGAATGGGTTTTTGGCGCAATGCTTCTAATAAGGTCTCTGGGCAACGCAAGCTTAATCAAATGCGAACCAGTGTTCATTAGGATAATCTTCACACATGAGGACCACTTTTATGAGTTTTGAAGCTTTTACGTGCCGTTAAAAGGGCGGCTAGCTAGCAAACGGCTAAATGAGACTACACTGTTGAGTCGACGGGGATATTATACGTCAATAACGTCATCACTTCAAAGGACGAACACGGACATTCTCTTTCCCTCACCTGGTTCAGCCCGTTCAGCCTGGGGTAATCAGTGCACAGCAGCGCACACATCAACAACAGTCCAGGTTGAGTGGTGACGTGACGGGGAAGCCTATGCGACACTGTGTGTAGTTCTGGATTAACTTAGCACGAGCTTTTTACTTCTAGGGCTCACATTTACGCTTCAAAACTAATGAAAGTGGTCTTCATGTGTGAAGATTATCCGGCTGAACACTGGTTCACGTTTGATAAAGCTTGCATTGCCCAGAGACCTTATTTGAAGCAAAAACAAAAATATGTCATCCCTGCGGCTCTCTATAGCTGTCAGGATACATGGGTACTGTAGAAGTAAAAGCACTCGGGTTCAATTCCAGGTAGCGGCACTTCTGGCTTGGTCAGACGTTCCTACAGACACAATTGGACGTGTCTGCGGGTAGGAAGCCGGGTATGAGTCCTGGTCACTCGCTGCACTAGTGCCTCCTCCTCTAGAAATGAGTGATGAGTAGGAGGGGAAGGACGACGAGGACGAGGCACGGTAGAATAGTGTTTCTAGTATAGAAAATTGCTGCCAATTAACTGATTATATGAAGGATATTGGTCGGTCAACAAGCAAAAAAACAACAAAAACAAAAACTTTTTTTTTGTCCTTAACTCATTCTCTGCCAAAGACGTACCCGGACGTACTTTTAACAATGGCGTTCTGTGCCAAAGACGTACTCGGACGTACTTTCATGTTTTGGCTGTTTACATTACATCAGACACTTTCCCAGCCTGTGACATTGTTTCAAGTCAAACTGATAAAAGGAACCCGCTAGTTTAGTATTTATGGGTGGAGCCTGTGGTCGAAACAGAGTCCGATCCAGAGTTCTCGGCTGGCGACGATGGCGAGGAAGACGCCAGCGTTTTTGTTATTGCTCCACGACGGAGCGCCATGGCGACGAAGGCTCCCCTTCACAGCGTTCTGGTCTGACACAGATGAATCGGAGGAGGAGAAATGAGTGCCACTTGGAGAGAGCGATGACGATGGTAAAAAGTAGCCTATTTTTTGTATCGCGTTTGAGATGAAATGATCACACACACAACATTCGAGTATAATTGTCACGCATTGTTTATAACTTATGCCGCCGGCATGACTCGCTTCACGTTTCCTCTTGGGAGAGCTCTGTCACACTCAAGGGAGGGGGAATCACATGGATACGTCAAACGCGTCAAACCGCGTCACACACCCGTCCCCAGCAACCAAGGTGAAACATGTGTCACATAAACATTTCAAAGTTTACAGCACTAACGTAGCTATTGTGTGATCTTCTGTGCTAACGTTAGTTATGAGAGGTAACGTGACAGCAGGTAACGTTACAGCACTCGTTATTCCTGTGTGTGTGTGTGTGTGTGTGTGTGTGTGTGTGTGTGTGTGTGTGTGTGTGTGTGTGTGTGTGTGTGTGTGAGAGAGAGAGAGAGAGTGTGTGAGTGTGACCACATAAGGGTTCGTTCCATTTGTTTATGCTTTTATCAAGCTAAGCTAAAAATCCACATGGCAACTGTAAAATACATTCTCTTATTTTTTATTTATTTATTTGGGAAAACAAATACTGTATATGTCTGATGTGTCACTGAGGCAAAAAATAAAAGGCTCAAAAGAGAGTTCTGCTTGAAACGGTGTCCTTCACTAAAAAACCTGTTTTTCTCATATTTCTGTCCAAAGGAGGGCATTTTTAGTGAAAACAAGCTAACTAAACAAGGAAACATGGGAGAGTTTCAGTTTTTTACAAGGGGTAAGAAGAGAGTCTCTGCTTTATTGTGAGATATGTTGTGTAATTTTATTCCTAGCACAGAATATTCTGTGGGTCCTGGAAGATCAGGAAATATGCTCAAAATCCTGGCACTGGGAGCACACAGACCGAAATGACCCTGGCAGAGAATGAGTTAACATATATTATTCTCACACAGAAAGAAGAATCTAAATTCTAGTCATTGTTATTGCCGATGTAGTCCACACATCTCAGCCTTACCCCATTGAGGAAGACTCCTGCTGTGCTGCAGGTGATGTAGAGGGTCTCAGTGTCACAAGGCTCAATCACTAGGTAACACATCTCTCCATGCACCTGCCTCCACGGAGGGCTGTGACAGCCATTGCCAAATTCATAATCTAAAAAAGAAAGAAAAAAGATAAGGAACAACAGTGTGTAATGCTGCCTGCAATCAAGTCCCAACATTATTGTCCCCAGTGGACGCAGGAAAATGTTATTGGTTCATAAGACTGCAGCAAAAAGGAGAAATCATCAGGAGTGCCTGTCCTGCCAGGAAGGATGACTTTTTCAATTGAATATCTTTATTGTCATTTAGACCAGCCAGCTACAACGAAAATAGGTTGCGACTCCAATACTTGATGGCAGAAAAAAGACATTACATTAAAATGATAAGATGATAAAAAGAAAGTACAACACTTCAATAGTAACAAGAGGATGTAAACATGAAAACAATACGTATATATCACTCTGCATAACACAAGCCGGAGACGTGAGCCCTGCCTGGTTAGAGTCATAGCTTCCTCTCTTTACAAATTATTCAGCAAACAGCCACATCGTGACACCATCATTGTTTTAAGGCATCACAATATTTGCATAGAAGGTTTCTGAGCAAAAGGGGACACATTTACCCGGGGGCTGCATTTATCACTTGGTGAGCATGGTGCATTTAAATTATGCCACAGCAGATGACCTGCACAAGGCAATAAATTGATGAATGTCTTGGTAAACTGAAATCTGACAGATATAATGACTTCCATGTTTTTTTGTGGTGGACAGAACACAGACTTTTATATTGTGGATTGAATATCTAGTATTATATATCTAGTATTAGCTTCTAATAGCAATCGCCTTTATGCAACCCAGTGAAATGTGGAGATAATTCAAACCTGATGTGTATTGAAGCGACTTCAACAGCCTCTTCTCTCCTTCAGTGCAGACGCCTTTCAGCAGCTCCACTTCACTCTTCACCGCAGCCGGGTTGAGGCTGACTCCTCTGTAATGAAAACGCAGCAAAACAAAACAAAACAAACAGACAATTTATCTGGTCCATTTGTGGTGCTGTCTCTTAACCGGGCTGCCTATTCTAATCAGAAACAACCACATGTTGCAGCAAGGCTGCTTGGGATCAGAGTGAGAGAGGATTGCCGTGGAAGATGGATAGATAGCTTGATTGAATGCAGACAGAGTAGGAGATAAGAAGGGCACCCACTGGGAGATCCGTGTGAGGGAGTTGCTGAGGAGCTGCTTGTCTAGCTGTTGGAGCAAGTGGAACAGCACGACCTGGACCTCCGAGTCAGTTGCCTGGTCCCCTTGTTTCAAGTTGTCCACAGAAGTGTCTTCCCCGTCCAGCACAGTGGCAAACCTGGGGCCCAGAATCTTTACCACAGGCTCTCTATTTTCTGAATAAGGATAAAGGTTGGCCTTACCAAGTATTCATATGCAGCCCTTGTTTAATGCTGTATGTATACTTTAAATCAGCTTCTGAAAATGTGGGTTGAGAGACCCTTAAAAGGTGTCTAGTGCAGTGGTTCTCAAACTCTTCAATGTCCAGGACTCTTAAACTGACACAAATTACACCACAGATGCCCGTTTGATAAGATTTTGTTCCAGGTTGTCACACTTTTAGATTTTTTATTACAGAAAGTGTATTACACCCATGGCCAAAGTCATAGTCATACGTCATTGTTATTTATGGTTGGAATTCTAGTGACAATACTGTAAATTATTACCCTGGACTGGACCCCTCCTCCAATTTGAGAACCATTGGTCTAGTCTAGTGCAGGGATACTCAACTTGCTTTGCCCGGGGGCCACTTTCGTGAAATGGTAGAAGGCCAGGGGCCAGTTAATAAACAATCAATATACATTTTTCTGTAGCGGATTGTTTTTGGGGTGTCAGCCGGAGTTTAGTCTGACAATGTTGTGCACACCGGATAGTTAGTTAGGTTAAGTACATACATAAGTGCCTGGGTAGCGAGCAGACGGCGGTATTTGACAATTTAGCAGCTAAATCATAGATTATTGAAAGATATTCCATATTCCAGACTGAAATGTATTGGGCAGGAGTATTGGCCAGAATGACATGAACATTTCGACACTTATTCAGCGGGTATCTTGCATGTTGCGTTCAGGTGCACTGGCGGGCCACCAGTTGAGTATCACTGGTCTAGTGGGTCCCTGTATAACAACATCTTGTGTGTTTCAACTCTAGGTTCGAGAAAATCTGGGTCCATGATTAAATGTAGGCTACCTGATTTGCAACCCAAACTGAAAATACAACAAACTAAGTTAACACACTCTTTTTACAAAACATCCACTGGCAAAGGAAACATGCTATGTTATACCATCTTCATCATGTATTCCTCTCCCAGACAAATCTATATTATCACCATAGCTGCTTTTGGCATTGGCCCTACAGTAAATATATATGTAAAAAATTACAAACATAATCTGATGGCAGTATAATTGGATGGAAGTAGAGGATAAGACTGTGGGTTATGGAAGTATGCCGGCGGCTGGACTGCTTAGGATGCAAAAGGGATTCAAATCTCATCCTGTGGTCACCGTGCTTACCTTCAAGACATGCTCGAACCTCCTTCAGCTTCTTATCGCCTGCCAGCTGAGCTAGCTTAGAAAGCTGACTGAAGCTGTGCACAGAAATAGTAGGAGGGGAGAGCTGCAGCAAGGGATGCCCTTCACTGTCTGTTTCCTGGGACTGCACAGTTGGGCCACTGAGGGGAAAATCCAACAAAAACAAATCTTACTCACAGCCTCATTTTGCTGTGCAATACTTGTGCCGGCCGGGTTTGAAAATGCTTCAAGATCACAGTCTGTATTAACATTTTGCACTTCTCTGCCTCCAAGCTATCACATATGAAGCTAACCACAAATGGAAAGCAGAACAGAACATTCTGATGAGATGGGCTGGAATGGTGGAAAACAAATTAATTATAGCCGCCTCCCACAAGTATTACTAAGATAAAATGCATTTGGACACTTGTGGTGACAACATATCCTGCACAGACACATAATCCTCAAAGCACTTGGCCAGTGTGCTGCCTGCATCATGATGAGACCTACCTGATGTCATAGTCTGTTTTGAAATCAGAAGCCACTAAGGTGGTACTCCACTCCAGTGGCTCCTTGAACACATGGTTGGCCTCCCGTGGGTGTCTGGAGCTGAACTGCTCCACAAAGCCCAGGATCTCTTTCAACAGGGACTCATTGAGTGTCGTAATCTCCAGTTTGCCTGTAGCAGAGCTGGCCGTGGTCCACTGCGCTGCCTTGGTCAGTGATGCCCCCATAGCAGCGGCTGGTACCTGCTGAAACTTCAAATGGGGTATCATCAATAACAACACTATTCAGTATATGGCTTACTATGGACAGGCTAACACAGTTAGTGTTTTTCTTCCAACTCGCCCTTTTCACTTCCCACCCAATTCACCCATTTTGTGTCTAAAAGGCAGGAAGTAACACAGGTGCAAGCAAAACATTCATGAAGGTTTCCAACTTCCAATCCATTGATTTAAGTGATCCAGTGCCAGGGCGCTCATTAATGTTTTGCTTGCACCTGTCTCCTTGCCTTTTAGACACAAGGTGAATTGGTGGAAGTGAAAACTGCTAATAATATTAAATTGTCCAGCATGAAACAAGTCCCAAAAGGGACGGTTAATTAAACAGCATTTCATCAAATAAACAAGACCGTTACTGAAATTCAATGTAGGCCATTGTAGTAAGTTTATAACGTTTGTCTTGGAATTTTGCTGCTTCCTTTCCACTTCCCAGAGTTCTGTTGTTGGTTAGTGTGGGTGCCCGTGAGCGAGAGGAAATCAAAATAAAAACATGGAATAAAAAAAATCGTTGTAATAGCAACAGTGTAGTAGTGACGACTGTCGGCAAATATCAACGACTGGATGCTGTTGAGAAAGATTTTAGCCCGTCTTCGATTGACACATGGTAGCAGCAAAGATGCATCGCATGAATGGTAAACTTTATTTGCCCAATGGTAGTGTAAACACAGTGCGTCGCTGTCCGTACCGCCCCCCACACTTCCTGAATGGTATTGCATCAAGGACTTCCTGCTTCAGCACTGTACCAGAGATTTTCATTCGCCATTTATTTTCCCATAGACATTTCGTAAAATGCTTATGAAATAGTTGTACTTCGTCGAACCAAACGGTTCAGCTAACGCTATAATCGGGAGAGACCATAGAACATTTCACTCGGAACAAAACAAAAAAAAAAAATCGAAAAAATATTTTCTTTAAACCCGCATTTTTTTTTTACGTTAGAAGAAGAGGGATGTTGCGCATCGGATAGGGTCTTCACTTAAAGTTTCTGGCTCACAGGTAACTCATCTTACCGCTGGTCTTTATGGGGAAAGCTGGGAAAGCTGGGGAATGCGGGTGGGGTCCCCGGGCGCTAAATGCTCAGTATGAGCGAGAAGCGCCCGGATAGCGGGGTAAAGCTAAAACGTTCACACAGTACGCCGAAGCAATGCTCAAGCTGTACCTGGCTGCTACGCTGAACCTACAAGTTTCATGTAGGCGTCCTTGTTCAGGCGATGTCGTTCACGCCACCCCAGCCCTAAACCAGTAGCTACTTTCCTGACTTTCAGCAGCTTTCCCTCATCAATGGAACTAGCTGCAGCATACATTGTTCTATAACAGGCTATTTGCCTGTCTATATATGAGTTTACTTGCAAACTTACCGTGTATTTCAAGCTTTTTCCCCCACAAAGAAAAAGTTAGCTACAAAGCCTATATCGTTTAGCCATCGAGGGTTTCTATGGAAACCATACGCTGTCTCCTCTGGTTGCTATGATACAGCCAAACACAACGGAACGGGAGTTAGGTCAAAAGTCACTAAAACGCAAACGGTTCCCTGTGACATACTGGCGCATTGCAACATTTTACCTTTGTCATTGTGTGTCTAACTTTGGATATGGTGGTGTGGAGACAACTTGCTCGGTCAGATAATCTCAAATATGTCAAATTTGTCAAGTCAAATGTTATAATAACAGAATCACTATGCTTTCCTTTTAGAGTGTCCACACAACCGCATATTTGAGAGCCTATTTCCTCTCTGACTACTGGTTTGGCAGTATTCTGGAGACAAACATTGGGTAGTGAAAACAGTCTATTTGGGTTAGGATTTTCTCTGTTTAGACACAGCAAACAAATAGTCAGTTCAACTCAGTTCAAAGTTAATAACTCTGGCGCCAATCAACAGCCAATTTAAGTGGCAAAGTTATGTTCAGCCTTCTTCTTGACAGAGAGAAGCATGTTAAAGTAAGTCATAGTGGCATTCTACTTTTGAATGTGTAAATTAGATACTGCTGCCTTTTGTGCAAACCTTTGTCAGAGAAAACTCCACAGGTAGTCATCATCATCACGATAAAAAGTGGATGATGGGATACTTTTTGCATGCTATTTCATAGGATATGGTGAATTAGATGTACTGTAATGACACTGCCGTCATGTCAATTATCCTATTCAGGTTGCCTCCACTGAAGAAAACCATATGATTCCTGAGCCTTTTGATTGTCAACACTTACAGCCTCGCTCAGGAGTGATATGGGACAGCTGATGGGACAACCCTCCAACAGAAACCAAGTCAGACCCCACAGTATGAAGTCATGACCTCAGGTATGGTCCCAGACACATGATTTATAACTGAGGTGCAGACATGATTTCATTGAATAACCTCTTCATCCTGAATTAAAGGACGGCAGTGCAATTTGTGCAAATCAACTCTGCTCCTTCCCTTATTGTTTGGCAGCCGCCCGGGCCGCGGTGTCCTGTGACCGACTGGAATGACAACATGCGCAAGAGCAGGAGTATCCCGTGGGCCAATATAAAACCACCGATTTCCTCCGGTGCTCGACTCGCCGTGCCTGCCAGGAGCCGGTGGCGCAGACACTGATCCCTTCTCTGCCTGGCCCGCGCGGCGGCACAGCAGGTGAAACTATTTTGTCTCCTAAACCACTGGGCCGGGTTGGATTGAGCCCTGCATGTAAATCAATCACAAGGGATCCTTCAGGGGTTGGGGGGGGGGGGGTAATAGCTCATCTCCAGTATCAAGAGAGATCATTCTGGATTTTGTTGTTGTTAGAGGGACTGGATTTATGAGTGGATTTGCCGAACCCTCCAGGTATTTTATTTGGAGCAAGGGAGGGCTGTCGAAGTGAAGGTGCATTGAGGATACACGTGGCTGCAGCGGAGAGCGGGCAGTGGGGCTCAGAGTCAGGAACACCAGCAGTCAATGGGTGAACTCATAGTGTTACAGTAGATATAGAATTCATATAGGCTGGGCATCTGAGCAGTGTAGAGGTAAAGCACACACTCACCACCTAACCAGGTTCAATTCCGGCTTCCAGCTTGGTCAGAGGTTTCTACAGACACAATTGGCTGTGTCTGCAGGTGGGAAGCTGATGTGGTATGAGTCCTGGTTGCTGCACTAGCGCCTCCTCTGGTGGGAATAGCGTGAAACCCCTCGCTGTCAGGTGAAAAGGAGTGGGTGGCAACTGCACATGTAGCGGAGGAAGGCGCTACAAGATGGAGGGGGTGGAGCAACGACTGGGACAGCAGGGGGAATTGGCAGAGTACAATTGGGGACAAAATGGGAGAAAACCCGGAAAGGAAAAGAAAAGAAAACCTTGATCCAAAGAGAGAGAGAGAGAGAGAGAGAGAGAGAGAGAGAGAGAGAGAGAGAGAGAGAGAGAGAGAGAGAGAGAGAGAGAGAGAGAGAGAGAGAGAGAGAGAGAGAGAGAGAGAGAGAGAGGGGTATGTGGATGTGTGCAGTAAGGAGGAGAAAAAAGAGAGAAATCAGGAAGGCAGAGTGGACGCAAAAGAAAAAGGGAAGAAAGAGCAGGATAAATGAGGGTCTTAATACGTCTAACCCAGGGTCTCATTAGTGAGCCTAATTGCCGTTCGTTAAAAGGGATTAAATGAAACAGCCTGCCCCGGCCTGGGTCTTTTACAAAGTCAAAACAAATAGCGCTCTGTGGTCAGAAGCACCTGCTAAGGTCTTGGATGTTCCCTCGGCTAAAACTTAATACGGCATAATAAACACAGGCCACGCCGTCTCTCCGATGCCTGAGTTGAGCCGCTGATTGAGCCCGCACGGAAACACGCTGACGACACACACACACACACACACACACACACACACACACACACACACACACACACACACACACACACACGCACACACACACACACACACACACACACACACACACGGAGAGAGAGAAAGGTCCTCTTAAAACGTGGCCGTCGTGATTGCATCCGTTCGTGATGCGTCCAACCTCCACAGTGCTCCATTAACGCCCCAAACGAAACATTACACCAAGAGCTGCGTGAGGATCAAGAGTGATGAGGAGGAGGAAGAGGACTAGCGCTCCTTTTTTTGGGGATCCAGTTTTAGGATCCAGTCAACCCCCCGCCCTCCCACCCTCGGTGTCCCAGTTGTTGTTCAAGTTATAGACTAGCACATGCTTCCTCCGATACATGTGCAGGTTGTTCAAGTTATAGACTAGCACATGGTTCCTCCGATACATGTGCAGTCGCCAGCCGCTTCTTTTCACCTAACAGCCAAGAGTTTCACCAGCAGGATGTATTGTAGCACACACGTTATTCCCGCCAGTCCTCCCCCCCCCCCCCCCCCCCCCAAACAGGCCCCCCGATTGCCCAGGGGAGGCGCTAGTGCAGCGACAAGGACACATACCCTTAATCTGGTTTCCCACCCGCAGACACGACCAATGGTGTCTGTATGGATGCCTGACAAGGCTCGAACCTGTGACCCTTGTGTTGGTAGAGTAGGCGAGAGAATGAGGACTGCCGTTCCTGTAGCTTCCCCCCCCCTCTTAAGAGCGTAGATTCATCTCTATTGTTTTTGCAGGCTTGGGTTAGGGTTAAAGCGGGGAGTGGGGAGTGGGGTGGGTTAGGGTTAGGGTTAAAGCGGGGAGTGGGGAGTGGGGTGGGTTAGGGTTAGGGTTAAAGCGGGGAGTGGGGAGTGGGGTGGGTTAGGGTTAGGGTTAAAGCGGGGAGTGGGGAGTGGGGTGGGTTAGGGTTAGGGTTAAAGCGGGGAGTGGGGAGTGGGGTGGGTTAGGGTTAGGGTTAAAGCGGGGAGTGGGGAGTGGGGTGGGTTAGGGTTAGGGTTAAAGCGGGGAGTGGGGAGTGGGGTGGGTTAGGGTTAGGGTTAAAGCGGGGAGTGGGGAGTGGGGTGGGGATCGGGGGGATCAGAGGTGACACCGGTCATCGTAATGAGCACCTGCAAGATCTGTCACGCACATTGGCGGACAGACTTTTAAAATAGAAAACAGTAAAAGGGACTCTAACAAGAGACTGTGACCACATCCCCTCGGTTGTAAAACGCTGCACTGCTGCCCCGTCATCCTCTCCGCCCCCCCTCCCCCCCCCCCCCCCCCCCCCCCATAAGCCTCTGTGTTCTTTTTAGGGAGAGAGGGGCAACCGCTATTAAACGCTAGCCAGCATGAGTGACTTATGGTGAACAAGAGGCAGCGGTGACCCGTCGTTTCACTTTACGGCGCACATGTGCCCCACTTTGTAGCCTGGCCCCGCCCCGCTAATAAGGTTATCTTGTTTTTAACCAAGTCTGTTTCTTCATCCGACAGACAACGCTGAGATCACTGGATGGTTAGAAGTAATTGCCTGCTTTATTGACTGTTTGAATAGGCACTAGTACAAGTAGCTCATGGAAAATGCGTTAGGTCCTGCTTGCTCCGCAACGAGCGATAACTGAGGCGGAGGCCGGCGGTGCCAAAGAAAACTGAACATAATTATCCCTCACACAAGGCCAGCCTGAGGAGCATCTCCACATTAACGGATCATGGCGCGATGAGATCCACAGCTGATTGTCACTGAAATGAGTGCAAACTGACATCAGGCAATAAACAAACCTAATGCATCTGCACTGTCCTGCCAATTCAAAGACGTTTGTTCCCGTACAAATTAGCCAAATTCTCAGGATATGACCATTTTGAAGCACTGCGTTCATTACAGACCTGCTGGAAATCAATTATAGTGACCAATATATCGCTTCTAAACAAGTCTCAGCAAACAAAACCTGATACTGTTGAAAATATTTTTTTCCCGTAACAATGAACATCATTGCTCGAGCTTCTTATGGATGTAAACCTGCAATTGTGGCTTTCAAATACTGTGTATGTATTTCAAGTTGCGATCGCTTAGTGCCAATGCTTTCTTTGGAGCGGATGGGTGCTTGTCAAATATAGAAGTAAAACAAGATTTACGGTCATAAGGATTTATGGGAAAACCGTATGACAAAGTCCGCATCTACATGACTTAAAAGAAACACTTTGTTTATTTTGGTTGCCGCTCCGCATGGTGACACTTGGCTGCTATTGCTAAATCGTCTAGAAACTTTACAGCAGCTTTTATGAATTTCCAGAAAAGCTGAACAAGCACATGTAACCACAAAACATATCTTTTAGAAAATCATATCGTCATAAACTTGAATATTCTCAACCCCTCTATATTGGTTGATATACACAGTCTTCGAAAAAGTGTTTTCTTAAAATCCACAGGTTGTCATTTAATGTAAAAATAGTAAAACAAATATGAAGCTATGTTAAAAACATGGCCATGTTTTTAACATAGCTTCATGTTTGTTTTGACAGGGGTAAAAATGGCAGTGTACTGCAGAGCAGAACAGAACACATACATGCAAACAATGTCCACTATGGAGTCACTGTAGTTACTATGCCTGAAAATGTTGTGATAATAAGAAAAAAATAAGTACCGGTAGTTATGATGAGAAAATGACTTGTTTTGTCGTGATAACAAGATAATTAAGTCGTATTTTCTTCCCATGTACGTCCTATATGGATTGCTATAGTTCGCCTGTGTTGTACTTCAGCTAAAGTCAGTACCTACAACAACAAGCAGGCCGGTTAGCTGAATTGGTTAGTGCGTGGTGCTAAGTAATAACGCCAAGGTCACGGGTTCGACCCCGTACCTGCCAGAGTCTCTCCACTCACTCGATCAACTTGCCTCCAATGGCAGGCTGATGGGGTGAGTGGAGAGACTTTCCTTCAGCCAAGCAAATATGAATAGAATACATCAAATCTGTTGCCAAGCAGTTGGATAAGACTCAATGTCAGCAAGCCTGGTTACTGTTCTGTTGTCCTACACTTTGAGCTCCCTGGAGGTGGGCAAAACCTCACAGTATATCACATTATTAAAGTGGCCATCTGTGAGATCATCATTACCAGCCGCGACAGCGTGTGGCTGGTTTTCACCTTGTGTGTGTGTGTGTGTGTGTGTGTGTGTGTGTGTGTGTGTGTGTGTGTGTGTGTGTGTGTGTGTGTGTGTGTGTGTGTGTGTGTGTGTGTGTATATGTGCGTGTGTGTGTGTGTGTGTGTGTGTGTGTGTGTGTGTGTGTGTGTGTGTGTGTGTGTGTGTGTGAGATCAAGGCAATGTGGTCCTGGAGACAGAGAACCTACCATAAGCTGTTTTGAGTACTTTGCCAGGTGTTGATACCGTCTGTCTGTCTGTGGACAGATTTTGCTAGCACAATAGCGTCAAAACCATGCAAGATGCAGTCATGAAACTTTACAGGTATATTAGTTGACATAAAACTAAAGGCCAAGTTCAAAAATGGGTGTGATCCGACCAAGCGGGTTGCCCCCGCACATTGGCCCCCCAACTTTACGCCCCGCCCCTATTTGTTTGTGTCTCAGCATTCATCACTGTGGTGTTTCTGCACTGCGCTTCCCACAGATCAGCTGTCAATCAAACTGTCCAGTCCTGTGACCTCTTCCTTGGATTCTCTGTTGATGCAGTTTGAGTTTCTCTGTTCTGTCTGTTCAGTCATGGTGGCTTTTCCTACTTTACCAGTCATGGTGGCTATCACTGCTCATGCTAACTACCCATGGCGGCTATCACTGCTCCTGCTAACTAGCCATGGTGGCTATCACTGCTCCTGCTAACTAGCCATGGTGGCTATCACTGCTCCTGCTAACTAGCCATGGTGGCTATCACTGCTCCTGCTAACTAGCCATGGTGGCTATCACCTAGCCATGGTGGCTGGCTGTCACTGCTTCTGCTAACTAGCCATGGTGGCTGGCTATCACTGCTCCTGCTAAATAGCCACGGTGGCTATCACTGCTCCTGCTAACTACCCATGGTGGCTATCACTGCTCCTGCTAACTACCCATGGTGGCTATCACTGCTCCTGCTAACTACCCATGGTGGCTATCACTGCTCATGTTAACTAGCCAGTTGTTCCTGTGTTTATCCCAAACCAATTGGAAACATAAAACTATATCCACCATCAAGTGTTTAAAACAGAAAACGTGAAAGCCTTCATGAACTGGGAACAGTTTGAATCAGTATTTGTGTTAAATCAATCAGCGATAGTGAGTAGCAAAGCGGACATTTATTTACATGAAAATGTCACAGATTATTAGGTTAATGTAACTCAACGGTGTTGCTTGACATTAAATGGTATACCATGTGTCCCTGTCTGACGTCTGGTTCATGTGAGGTTACACCTTAACCTATTTACCAGATAAGGGCCTCTAACTGCCCTTGAGCTGGCGAGAGATCTGTTCTGCCAGACTGGTCGCGTTGCCCGTCTCCCCCTCTCCCCGCGCCCGAAGACACAGCAGCTGGTTCTACTCTTTTGAGACGTTCGGCCGGCATGCTTAAATAAAAAGGCAGATCTCCTCCCCTCCTCCCTCCTCTGCTCCTCTGTCTCCCTCGCTCCATCTCTAACAGCGTAATTATTATTTTGAAACTGCGGTCTGAGAGGCCGTCCGCATTTGGCACTGCCTCACTCGCTCACGCTCGCTGAGCTCTAATACAATTTGACTTTTGCTTTATAACCTCTCCAGGAAGACATCAGGGGCCCTTTTGTTCCTTTCCCCATTCGCCCGCCTCGGGACGACTGAACGGAGCGAGAGGGTCGAGGTAGCGGTGGAGAAGAGGAGAAGAGAACGGAGGGAGAGGGTCGAGGTAGCGGTGGAGAAGAGGAGAAGAGAGAAGAGAGAGAGTGGTATAGGCCTGTTTTTGGACAAGGGGGACAAGAAAGCCAAACACGTCGACAGAGAGGTCGACCGAGTTGAAGATAGACATGGAGGGGAAGATGGGGACGACAGAAGTGGGGAAGGGAAGAGAGAGGGCGAGGACAGACGGAGAGGGGGAGTTGTTGAGTGGAGTGGACGGCCCCCCTCTCCTCCCATCATTAGAGGAGGTGCCGCTCCAGACACTGGCACCCACACAGCGATCAGAGAGGGAGAGAGGAATATTGCTCTTTGGAAATAATGACACATCGAAGCGAAAGGCAGAGAATGAAAATCTTCCCTGAAACAGAGAAGTATCATTTGCCTCAGGACTTTGCCTCGAGTCGATTCTGTTGTTCGTTCATCACATCATGCACGCTGTTACAGTACAGTCATTACCCTGTATCATGACGTTGTCTTGCTCATCTTTTTGTTGTCAGGTTAAACTGTCAGATTTAAGGCAACTTTCTTCTTCTCTTCTTTCTCCTCCCTTCTGATGAAAATTTCAGTTATAGGGGGGGGGGGGAAACATCTTTACTATCTTAGCATTTGGTGCTGTTTTACATGAAGGTAGGCTATATGAATCCATGTATTCACAAGGGGCAACCTCCCCGGCTGAAAAATGAAGCCAATGCCTTAAACCTGCATTCTTTCTAATGGCCAGCAGGGGGCGACTCCACTGGCTGCAAAAATAAGTCAGATTGTATAGAAGTCAATGGGAAAAGGACCCTACTTTTCACTTGATTTATAACCTCAGTAAACACTTTCTTAACTAGGAGCACACAGAGAGCGCAGACCTCTGCCAAGGCCAATAGATCCTTTTCACGGGGGCCATTTTGTGTCAAAAAGGCAGAATAAACACAGGTGCAAGCAAAACACTATGAGGGTTTCAAAATTCCAATCATGGAAGTTGGAAACCCTCATTAGTGTTTTGCTTGCACCTGTGTTTACCCTGCCTTTTCGACACAAAATGGCCCCCGTGAGAAAGGTCTAAACTCCAGTCTGCTACGATATGCACATTTTGTGAGTCGGATCAGAACACTGACTCCTGACCTACCCACATCCCCCCAGCCACTCCCCCTACCCACCCCTCGAACCCTGACTCTCTATTCTACTACCTATCCCTAGCTACGGCCAGAGATAGTCCATTATAGAGATGCCTCACCGCAGGCTCCGCCAATTCTAACAAATGGTACTAGCAAGTCTCCTAAATCAGTGGTTCTCAACTGGTGTAGCCTCAGGACCCACTATTTTCCTTGTCATGAAGTCGCGACCCAAATTTCTGATTTTTTTTTAAACCACTCAAATTTATTGCACAAAAAATAACGCATTAATTTAATACACAATGCCTTCATGCACTGTTATGAACCTCAAATGAACAAAAAAGTGCAACAGAAGTGCAACTAGGGCTAAAAACCAATTGAAATAAGGCAGTCTTATTTGAACTGTATGAAATATGAAATAAAAGGCAGACTTATCTTGAATTACATGCCTATATGTTTTTAAACAAGTTATTAATAATAATAATAATAAAACAAGTTAACCTGGTCATGCTAATCCAGTTTCAATAGTCTGAATTTAACTAATATGAAATAAAAAGGCAGACTTTTCTTGAATCACAGGCAGGCTATATGCTTTTTAGTTAAACTGGTCATAACTTTTAATAAAACTGGGGCCATGCTAATCCAGTTTCAATCATCTGAATTGAACTAAAATTAAATATGAAATGAAAAGGCAGACTTCTCTTGAATTACAGGCAGAGCATATGCTTCAGCTTGTTAAACAAGTAAAACTGGTCAGGCTAATCCAGTTTCAATAATCTGAATTTAACTCAAATGAAATATGATTTTTTTTTTTTTTTTTGGGGGGGGCCAATGTCCGCAACCCAATCAAAACGGCCCCGTGACCCACCTTTGGGTCGCGACCCACCAGTTGAGAAACGCTGTCCTAAATGGTCACGTGGTCACCTGAAGTGTTGTGAGAGGACTGTGCCTGGTGATACGGTGTTAGTGCTGACCTAGCAAGCTAACTTGAAATAGAGATCGTGAGTTCCGAAACTCCACACAAACCACACATATAAACACAACGCTGCCCCTTGTTAACTCAATAGTTGTAACTAAGATATTTGATTTAAAAAAAAAATCCAACCACAGATTTAGCTACTATATCAACGAACTTCACATGTAGCTTTAGCTAATCGCTCCCTGCCAACGTGAGTTCCTGTTGGCAAATCTCGCGAAAGTGTGTTGCTGAGACAGAGACAGGTCTTGAACAATTAAAAATTTCTCCTGATCTGTCTGTCGGAAAAATGTCAAGTCAAGTCAAGTCAAGTCAAGTTTATTTGTATAGCACATTTCATACACAGAGGCAATTCAAAGTGCTTCACATAAAATGGTTGACAGGAAAAGAAAAGAAAAGAAGAGAATAAAATTGACATTTAAAAGCATCACAACAAAACTTTAAAAAAGAGTATAAAAAGTGCATTAAGCAACAGGCGCAGCAGTTGCAGAAAGAGCTAAAAACTTATAGAGGACTCATTGGGTTTGCATAGTAGCTGTCAGTAGTTAAAAGCGACGGTAAACATAAAAGTCTTTAGTCTATTTTTAAAAGTAAGTAAGGTTGGGGCAGATCTGAGGTCTTCAGGCAATTTGTTCCAGCTAGCAGAAGCATAGTGGGTAAATGCAGCCTTCCCATGATTTGATTTGATCCTAGGGACAGTTAATAAGCTGGACCCTGTTGACCTAAGAGTTCTAGACGGTTCGTAGCGTGGGAGCAATTCAGCTATGTATTTTGGGCCTAGGCCATTAAGTGATTTATAGACTAATAACAGTATTTTAAAATCTATTCTATGACACACTGGCAACCAGTGTAAGGACTTAAGAACTGGAGTGATATGATCAGCTTTCTTAGTCTTCGTTAGAACTCTAGCAGCAGCATTCTGAATGAGTTGAAGTTGCCTAAGTTCTTTTTTGGAGAGACCAGAAAAAAGGCTATTGCAATAGTCTAACCTACTATAAATGAAGGCGTGAATTAGTTTTTCTAGATCCTGTCTGGACATGTATCCCCTAATTCTTGCTATATTTTTAAGATGATAAAAATGTGTCAGAATGTTCAGAAGATATATGGCTTCGGAAAATGGGCAGAATATTTAGTTTGATGACTATGGGGGCGAAATAATCTCAGTCATAATCTGAGATCATGTTCACTTCTCCCATTGACTCCAATAGACTCAGACCTGCCGAAAGTCTCCTAAGTGGGTGTGAAAAATTACAGAAAGTGAGTTGAAGTTGGGGTGTCTTGCTTGAAATCTCATCGTCTTTGCTGTGGCCCCTTTTGCCCTTCCTCACCACACCCCCTCGCACCACTCAGATACGTCAGATCGGCAATACGTCATTTTGTAGGCGCCACATGGCCACAAGGCTCTCCCCGTTGACTTGTAATGTAAAATAGCACAACCAAAAAAATATAGAAAAATAACAGAATCTTGTTTATTAATTACCCCAAAACACCATGACATGACAATATATTACAACTCGCCTGGACATAGAATGGGCAAGATACATACATACAGGCGAGTTGTAATATATTGACATGTCATGGTGTTTAACACATTGACTGCCAGCCGTTTTTTTCTTGCTGTAGGTAGCTTCTGCCAAGCCGTTTTTTGAGGATTGTGGCTCATTTTACAAGAGCCGAGGATTATTTTCTGCTTGGAGTTTGTGAACATACAATATCTCAAAAGTACTAATAGAATGTGTACTTTCTCTGTCTAAAAGAGTTAGTTTGTAGAGTTAGTAGTTATGTAAGCATTAGCAGTTGAATACAGCATGGTTTTAGCGTCAGAAAAAATATTCAGAGATAATGGCTTTTTGTGAAATTCGATAGAACTGTCACTTTAACCATTCATTTTTGGCTCTCTCTCTCTCTCTCTCTCCCTCCCCCTCTCGCTCTCTCTCTCTCTCTCTCTCTCTCCCTTCCCCTCGCTCTCCCTCCCTCTCTCTCTCTCTCTCTCTCTCTCTCCCTCCCTCTCGCTCTCCCTCCCTCTCTCTCTCTCTCCCTCCCTCTCGGGAGGGAGACGCACTAGGTTTAATCCTAGTGAGAGGGGGAGAGGGAGAGAGAGAGAGAGAGAGAGAGAGGGAGGGAGGGAGAGAGAGAGAGCGAGAGAGAGAGAGCGAGTTGCTTCAACTCCTCCCTCTTCTTGGCTGCAGCGGCCGTCACAGTCTCAGTGCTTTGCTGCTGTCCTGTGCCTGTCTGCACGGCCGCTGTTTGAGGAAGTCGGCATGGACATCCTCCCTCCGTGTGTCTTCTCCTCCTTCCTCCTGGCTCTACAGCGGGCGTGTCAGAAGCGCGTTGCTGCTGCCTGCCTGCCTGCCTGCGTGCCTGCCTGCCTGCTTGCCTGCGTGCGGACGCTCCTTGTGCGAGTCAAGATGGGCCGGGGAATGCGTGGGCGATGGGCAGATGTTGATTCTGGCCTTTCTGAGGTGTTTCAAAGTGTGTTTCACCTATAATCTATTTTGCAAATCGCTCTCCGCTCTCTGTGTGCTGCTGCCTGCGCGGTCGCTCTCGGGCAAGACAAGTGTGGATTACTGTAAAATCGCCTCGCCATTTCCTTGAATGGCTTGCTCCAGCGGCAGTTTTTTCTTTGATTTCGCTCGTCTGGGGGAGCACTGTCAACACTTAGTGGGTCGGTAAAATAGATTATACACATTCAATACCTCCAATAATTGTATAGGAGACGTAAAAGGGATTGATCAACGCCCCACCGTCAAAAAAAAAAAAACGATTTTTTTGACGTATCAATACGTCGCTGGCAGTCAACGGTTGGATTCTGCTTGACGTATCAGTACGTCGTTGGCAGTTAACGTGTTAATAAACTAGATTGATTCTGTTATTTTTCTAGAATTTTCTGGGGTAGTGCTATTTTACATTGAAGTCAACGGGGAAAGGCTTGTGTTTTTGCCCTACAAGGGGGCGGGGCCTAATTGCAGATATAGCTAGCCACTCCCCCTACCCACCCCTCAAATGCCGAATGTCTACGACCTTCCTATCCCTAGTTACAGCCCCTTTTCTCTAGCCCCACCCCCTTCCCTTGACCCGACCTGGATCAGATCCGCTCTAAAATGTAATGGGTTCTTCCTTGGCCCATGCTACACCCTTCCACCAAGTTTCATGAAAATCGGCCCAGTACTTTTTCCATAATCCTGCTAACAAACAAACAGACAAACCAACAAACGCACCCAAAAAAAAACCTCCTTGGTGGAGATAATGATAATGAGTTGATGGTCTCAATCGCTAGTTTAAAGACTGCTTCAATGCAAATTATTGTAAATTATGGTCCCATTTAGAGTAAAATAGACAATGAAGCAGGCTATGCTTTGGAGCTTGATTGACAGGTCGCTTGTCCATTGATCACGCAGCTCGTTGATCACTAGTCTCTCAAACCAGTTTATCTCTTCCACAATCTTTGAATGCTCATCCAGAGAAGTCTGTACTTTTGCCTGTTTCAATTTGGGCAAAGAAAGAAATGCTTCAGACCGAAGATATTCGATCAACCACGACACATGTCAACAAAACTGAGGCAGGTGATTGGAGAAATTAGCGGATGTGTCGCCTTCAGCGGATGTACCCGCCTTATATCCATTGGGAAATATTGGACTCCGATTGGACTAAGGAGCAGATGTCCCGCCTAAAGGCTCATTAGTCCAATCAGAGCTCATATTTTCCCCTTTCCTTTTTGACCAAGTTTCCCCTGCAGGAAGTACAGACGGATAGGTGGGAGCATTTGCAAATTGTGGGAGCCAACGTGTCTGTTTTAAGAGACTAGCCAATCATGGACCAATAGCAGGCAGCACTGTGGCTCTGTGCTTCTGGCTCAGGAGTGTCTATCCCTACGAACGTGGCCTGCATACCCAGAATGCTTTGCGGCCCGAAGAAGGCCAAGCTCCCCGCTCCCCTCGGGATGATGGGTGGTCACAGATAAAACGGCACAAAACTCTTCAAACATATTTCATTGCATTTTTATTTTTGCTTGAAGGATGTTGGTTGTTACGGTTAGGGTTAGGCAAGTAAAACAACAAGGCAAGTCAAACAATGTGGTTTGGTCATGGTTAAATAAGAAAAACCTTCCTCTGAAATTATGGATGGAGCTTGTGGCACATGGGTGTTTGCCTGCAGTGAGGGCAACATGGAGTTCGATTCTTGGGTTAGCCACATTTAAATTTTTAACTAATCTTTTTCTTATTTGGAAAGGTTGAATTACCTTCTACCTCCAAATAACCAAGATGGCGACGGTCAAAATTCCAAACTCCAGGCTTCAAAACGAGAGTCCACAAAGCAATGGGTGACTCCACGGTGGCTACGTCCATATTT
Source organism: Poromitra crassiceps (assembly GCF_964638095.1). Lineage (NCBI taxonomy): Eukaryota > Metazoa > Chordata > Actinopteri > Beryciformes > Melamphaidae > Poromitra > Poromitra crassiceps. The sequence continues at coordinate 103,015,052 of NC_139624.1, forward strand.
TATACGGTCTATGGTATTCATGTCAAAATGCTTGCTGGGGTATTTTAGGAGATGCTAAGAATGCTGCGTAACAAGTTGCAACTTGCTGCAATTATGTAACATGCCTCGCCATCACTTTTTTCACCTTTTCCTGACCTCCACTGACCAGCCCCACACTGTGCGTTAATTGGCTGGCACAGCAGGAGCACAGCTGTGCAGTGACATCACGTTCTACAGTGGTGGCCTGCCTTCACACTAATCCCCGATGTCATCATACATGACGGATGGCAGTCAATAGGCCTTGGCTGACCTATAAGGAATTTATGGAAAGATAACTATGGGGTTTGACTATGTTACTATGTAGGAAGAGTGTTTTACAAGGGAACAAAAATTTACTGGCAATAACAGCCGATGGTAAAAAATAGCCAAGGCTCTATATTTGAATTGTGAAACGGAACAAAAAAAAAGTTGAATTAGTCAGCAACATCCCAGAAGTTAACTAGAAGGGCACTCAGAGAGCGCAGACCACTACCAAGGCCATATCGTCTAGTCTGCTATGATATGCACATTTTGGGAGTCAGATTTTGGGAGTCAGATCGGATCCACTCCAAAATGTAATGGGTTCTTCTTAGCATTGGAGCACACTGCATCACCTGAGATGCCAAGACTACCTCACTACTGTCAACTTATTGCATTAGAGTTGTGACATTTTTGCTATTTAGCTATTTAGCTATATTTGGCAGTATGAGACTGCAAAACCCCATTAAGTTACATTTTTATGGCAATGATTGAGTAATTGAAGGTCATTACTGCATTAAAAAACAAAAACAAAACAAAAACAAAGAAAGAATATGCTATTACATTTTAGGCATTTAGCTGCCACTGTTTATATGTAGCAATTTACAGTTAGTTACCAGGATGGACCCTTGGCTGCATTTACACTGCAGGCCTTTATGCAAAGGCCAATACTCCAATCTGCTATGATAAGCAGATTTCACAAGTTGGGTTGGATCCGGTCCAAAATGTATTGCGTTCTTCCTTGGTCCATGCTACACCCTTACACAAAGTTTCACAACGACACTGAAAACATAACCTCCTTGGTGGAGGTAAATATACACACAGTAGACTGATGCAAGTCCACTGTGTGGTTTGAGCTTTTCCCAAATTGTTAGCATTATGATTTGTAGTAGTAGTAGTACTGTAGTATAAGGCGTAGTGACCAGTCATGGGTTTTTAAAAACATACACTATAAGTCACTCAGCACTATTTGTACATGTACACAGTATTCAGGACTATTAAAAGCCTCATTTGATTGGACAAGTTGGCTAACACGTTCCTGTTCAGGCCTGCTGTGGGAGTTGCTGCAGCAGGAGGAGGAGGGCCTGTGTGTGACAGGCAGCTTGAGCATCAGGTAATCGTTATCACTTGTGAGCCAGTGATGAAACAAAAAATTGACCTATTGTTCCCAAACAGTAGTCTGCGCCGCGCTCAAACAAAAGGACAGCTGCACTGTCGAAACACATTGGAAATACAAGATTTTCTCTACAAGTTCTCCACAAGCCAAGGAGATCTCGGCAGTCGAGGCCCGTGCCGTTCCAATGCTAACAATGTAGTCTAATCACAAAGCACAGAGGACTAATCAGTCTGTCTGCAGTCTGCGTGTGAGCCCCGCCGGCGCACAGCCGGAGAGGCCCGGCCGGGCAAAGCTTGGACCGTGGGCACTTCCTCCTCCCAGACGGCTCCGGTTAGCACGGCCGGCCGTTCGGTCCTCTGAACCTCTGCCTGGCTGCGAACCAGCCCCTGTGGAGCATCACTCATTAAGGCCTGGTGTCCACAGCCAAAGCCTCAAGTGCTCCCCAGACTGCTGCAGCACCACTCCCCCGCCATCAACACCTGCTCACACATGACACACAGGCTCCGACCGACTGCTGGGAACAACTCCCTCCCAATAACAAGGCCCTCAGCATCTCTTTCTTTTCCAGACACCTTGCTTAGATGCAGAGCCCTGCTCTTTTTTTTTAGAACTTGTTGCCATTTCCTTTCGCTGCGTCTCCTCAAAAACACCTCAGAGTTCCGAAAGCCATCACACTCGGGTGTAAAACTAACTGTTATTAGGCTGGCGAAGGTGAGCCGCTTTATGGTTTGTTTGTGCTAGGGCTCTGCCACATGGTTTCCTTCATGTGAGTCGGGGCCAGTTTTGACAGTTTAACGTGTTGTGCGGAGCAGACCTTTTCGCAACCCTGTCCTCCTCGGACCACGTCTGGTGCTGTATCTGGCCTAGCGGGGACCTGGTAGCCTCGTCCCGGCGTCCTCACTGGACCCGTGGATCTTTATTGGAAATTACATCACCTTGTAAAGGGACATGACCCATTACAAAATCACGCTGCTTCTTGTTATTCTTCCTTAGCGAGAGGGAGACAGCCTCTCTCTCTCTCTTTGATTTGGTCGACCTGTTTTGTTTGATTCTTTCAGTCTTGATTTTGTTAGCTTTCTTTGACACATCCCGTGGCTCATGCGTGTTCCCATCATACCTCCCAGGTGGGCAGGGGGGGGGTCCATCAAGGCTGGAGGGAGCAGCTGATTAGAAATAACAACAGCACGCAGCATACCTCGCTGTCCAAGAGGGGGACGACAGTGTGTCAAAACAAGGTCGGGTGTGTAGGTCCAGGGGCCCGTCCTTGACTTTTTGGGCCCTGGGAACAAACTGAGAGAGATATGTGATTGTCATGACCAGGCGTGGCCCCCTGTCAGCCGCACACTGTGTTGATACAGAGATGCCAAGAGCTCCTAACATGTCACCATGTTTCCCAGAACATGGCAATAACAAGGCGAGCCTACATGTCTGTTACAAGGCCATTGCGTGCAGGGAAAAAACCCACATTGTGGAAAAGATATGCGTTCTATCAACCACCAAGGTTTGTAGCGGGAAAGCTTGTTACAGTCATGAACAGTGAACAGCGGTACGTGTGGCAATGGTTTCTTAAATGCAAAGTAAAGAGGATTCAGACTGTGATGATGTGCAGCCTTGTGGAGCTATTATATGAAATCCTGCGTATCTATTGTCTAAGTGTGGCCAAGCACTATGGTTGATTTTTTTTCCGTACTACAGTGTCTGACTATAACTTAATGTGGTCTGCTTCAGGCCAAAGCCTGATGTCACCAGGCTGAAGTAGGCTATCTGTGATTCTGTTGAATTTCAAAAGTATGTCCTCACATGACTATGGGGAATCTAACACGTTCCCCCTTTCAGATTGCAGACCCACATATGACCTCTAACTTCTAAGAAGACATACAGTACATTATGTTTTATTTGGTCAATGAGTCCACATTGAGAAACAAAATGCATTCCAGGAGATTCAAAAACTGCAATATGACCAGAAATTAGATACAGCATCTTAAAAGTAATCAGTAACTTAAAAAAGAAAAAAAAGACAGCCTCAGATCAATGATATAACAATCTAACAAATGTGTTCTTTACGCAAAGCTTTAGTAGCACTACTTTTTTTATTTTTTTTTATTTTTTTTGGAATATTATAGTCTCAATTATCACAAATAATAACAATTAATGTAAACTCATGACTTTGTGGTGCAACGGTAGCATGTCGTGTCTGACTCCAGATCAGAAGGTTATGTGTTCAAATCATGGTGTGGTCAAAGCTTTTCAAATATTGTACATCCAAAGCTAACTTCAGTATATGGAATGGGAATACAATGGGAAACAGCTGTATGTGTGGAGATAGAATTTAGTCAAATATCCATGTCAACAGAAAGAAACCAATTTTCTTCCATACAAACATGCAGAGTACTGTTTCCCAGGAAGCAGCACAGTGACAGCTTAAGAGGTCCAAAGAAAGCATGAACGACGAGCAGATAAAAACCAAAGACTGATGATGACGCATTCAGCAGCAGGGAGGCTGCTAAATGAGGCTGTCTCTGTGTCTCATAAGACTGTCTCACAGAGTTGATCCTTGAGACATCAGTGTGTCTCGTCAAACGCTGCGTTCACATTGCAGCTGAAACTGTCCCACTTCTGGGAGGCTGAAACATTTTTCCCTCACAGAAGACAATCTGATCGGATGTTTTCAAAACAGTGTGAACAGCAAGAAGCAGACGCTGCATGTCGTAAAAATAAATACATAAAAAAAAATCTAATTTCAATCTGGGCCACATGGATTATGTGGTACAAAGTCGGATCCTGAGGCATGTGACCCAGACCTACATGCAACTTGTACTGCGACACTCGAATTGAAATGTAAGTACATCTACCGGTAAGCCATTATAACTTGAGACATTTGAATTAAATGCAAGTCATCCATGGCATCTTGGCAGAACCACAGTTAGCATGGATGACAACAAGACACAGCAATGGAAATAAAGCCAAATAGTCAATTTGACTGGTATCTGGGGAGATGCCTCAATTCAGTCAAAACTCAAGTGCACATGATGAAACTGAAACTTACTAGCCTGGTTAAAACCACCTGATCATATCTAGATACAATCACCTTGCATTAAATGCGTCTCGTATCCATATTGTGTCTAGATATGATTTAACCTGATTACGTTTACACCTGGCATCCAGTGTCCATTGAGATCCGATTGAGATCCAATCGCTCTGTCCAGCTCAAACAACACTCAAAAAACATCACATCTCTCGTTTGCGTGGGTCAAAAAAGAAAGAAACAAACGTGGTAGACTGCATCCATGAGTGTCTTCCATATAGCTTTGTTGCTAGTAGTTTCTCACTTTCTGGCTAATGGATGCTACCTCGCTGGTTTGGAGCAGTAGCACGCAATTACCGATCGGATCACGATCCGTCCTCAATACTTTCATGTCATCATTCAAGCACTATCCAATTGCAATCTGATCACCCAAAATGCATTTTAATGCAAGGTGTAAAAGGGGCGTGGCAGTTCATATCAGTATGGGATACGGTTTGGGTTTCATCCTGAAGACATATGAACAATCACAAAGTAAAAGCACAGCAGCAATGAGCAGCATTTCAGAGTTGAGCATAAAGGGCTGCAGTGTAAATGCAGCCAAGGGTCCAGCACGGTAATTAACTGTAAATTGCTACATATAAACAGTGGCAGCTAAATGCCTAAAATGTAATAGCATATTCCTTCTTTGTTTTTTTATGCAGTAATGACCTTCAATTATTACTCGATCATTGCCATAAAAATGAAAAATGAAACTTAATGGGTTTTAAAATGCATTTAAACCCCATGTTTTGCAGTCTCATACTGCCAATTATAGCTCTCAGTTAATCAAACAGAGTAAAAAATGCCATGGAATCTAACGAAATAAGTTGACAGTGAGGTAGTTTTGGCATCTCAGGTGAGGCTGTGCTCCAATGCTGGATTGTTCCATAATCCCAAAAAACATTTTTTATTGTATTGTATTTATTTATTTGATCTTTTTTGAAGTGCTTTTCCCTGGTCGCAGTCACAGAGCTGTCAGCTCATCTGAGACTCTGCATAGAGAAATGAGGTTCTCAGGTGTCTCGGCGGTCCTAGGCCCAGTCCCTGTGGTGTAGCTGCTGCCACATGGAGGTAACTCTAGTGGACTCAATATTAATGACCAGTGACCAGGGCCTCCTTGTAATCCACTTAGCATCGTTACACAGGGTCAGCATGGCTACTGCTGCTGGGCTCTCATACACCAGCTGGACGTACCACTACATTCCATTGGCGTGGTGTATGGCTGGAGGATGGAGAAACACTGTTTTGTTACTTACATTTGCATGTATTGTATTTGACCAAGTTGCACAAAGTTGTTCAAATGACAGCCCTGCTGGAAGTAAATCAAGATAGTAGACTACTGGGTATTCAAAGAATGTTATAATTTCAGTGAAAACACACAGGAGAAATGCATTTAAAGCTGCATTAAAGGTCCCATGATATCATGCTATTTTTTTAACTGTATAAAACATGTCTCATGGGTCTTTAAAACAAGGTTATGAATTCTGTTCCAAAAGAAAAACCTCAAATCCAGCCTCTCTGGGACTTCTCTATGTGCTCTGTCTCTCCCCTCATTAACCATGCACTGTTTTGATAAGATATGACAAGATGATCTGTTGGGATAGATCGATCTTTGGTGCAGTTGATTGTTTTTTCTGTACATTTGACCATTCTACACAGCTATGCTACAGACAAGGTTTGGTCTTTCATATTCAGTTGGCGGGGCAGCACTGTAAGCGGACAAATTAAATAAGTGTTACTTTGTGACGTCACAAAATCACGGAAGTCAAAATGGCTCGTTTGGAAGCACTTTTTCCTCACGTGGCTGGTGTGGGGTGTTTATCTGGGGACTATGTGTTTTGAGACTTCCATGATGTTTATAGCACGCCCAAGTCCTTTATAGCAAAGAAAGGAAGTTTTCCACAAGATGGGACCTTTAAGCAAAATGTTCTGTCCACTAGGGCGACCCGGTGGCTCCTTCGCGCGGCCGGCCCGGGTTTGAATCCAACCCGTGGTCCTTTTGCCGCATGTCATCCCCTCTCTCTCTCTCCCCACCTTTCCTGTCTGCCTAACTGTCCTATCAAAATAAAGGCAAAATGTCGAAATAAATAAATAAAACAAAGGTTCTGACCACTATAGGGGTGATCAAGAGACAACTTTGTAAATAGAGCCACTGTACTACGGAGGCCGATCAAGGACACACATTACAAAGCACGGTGCATAATTGCTACTAGCTAAGCTAACTGTAACTACGGAGAAGTCTCGCTTTGCCAGACCTTTCCCTCGCTGAAGGTTACAAGAGATAGCTAGCATATTTATTATTTTAGTAAATTTACTCATCGCTTCATCGATTCCACCATTATGTGAACATTTTCAAGAATTGGAGGGGATGAGCACCGCTAAGCAAGGGAGGAGCTTCATTCAGACTGAGTGGGTCTAACTCCCGGGGGAAGGGGAGGGCTTCCATTCCCATGGGTCCACTAGTTAGTTTGTAATATGGCCTGATATAATTTACTGTTGGTTTAAAACCTGATTTTGGAAAGACGGTGGCCGCTTGGCTTTCTCTTGGATTCCCTCGTGATAATAACTAGGGGAAGTCACGGCAAATCCTGACTTGTGACTAATTTGTAGCGCACACAAGGAAGGTCCTGACCTCCACAGCTCTCTAACTTTAAACATGACAGTTCAGAGACTGCGTAATTAAAACGGCTTCGATAGAGGCCAATGAGGCTCGGGGGAAGCCCGCAGCGAAAGTTTAAGAAAATACAGGTGGACAGCTCCATATTCCCCTAACATAGTCAATGCCTTCACGCAACCTCGGCCCCTGTACCCTGCTTTAGCTCCACACATGTCAGAGGAATTTCCAGCACCGAGGACCCTCGGGCTGAACTTTTACCCCTCGGTCTCACTTCCAAACACGCACGCACGCACTCGCGGGGCCGCGTTTAACCTGCGCAGCCCCAGCAGGCGGTGTATTTATACGCCACCCTGCATTAATGAGCAAGCGCGCCACGGCTGTTAGAGCGAGCGTGTTGTTATGATTTCTACACATTCTCATCAGGGTGAAAGTCGCTGTCGGGCCGGAGGGGGAATGAAGGGCATCCCCTGTTCGCTCCTCGCTCCCCACCCGGCGCTTTCCCAAAGCCCTGTAATTGAGAAATACAGCTCAAGGTAACGTGCCCCGAAGACCTTTTGCCTACAGACATGAGGTAATGGCGAGGCTAATTAGGCCGAGGAGACAGGGTGGGCGGAAGCTGCCGGCCCGGAGCAGCGTTAGTCTGCAGTACAGTCCCTTCTCCCTACGGTCAAGGGCATTTAGCGAGGGATGAGGAAAGCAGAGCGGCATCGCTGGCTGGCTCCTATGGCAAGACGTCTCGCTGACGGACTGCCTCACCACATGAAAGGCTGGGCAAAGGCAGGACAGCAGAATGAGAGAGAGAGAGAGAGAGAGAGAAGTGGGGAGTCTTGAGAGACTTCAAGAAAGAAAGGCTCTTTCAAGAGGTGAAAGGAGATCAGATGGCAGCAGGAGCCTGGATGCCTCCCTCCCTCCGTCACCCTTCCTCCTCTCTTCTGATGCACATCATGATGTACAATTTGTCATGTAGCGAAGGCTGGACTTATCACGTCGAGCCGGGCCCAGGATATTGGCTCAGACGCCGTCATTTTAGCCCAGTAAATCAAAATGATTGCGCCGTATATCATAACGCAAGACAGAGACGTTTCACTTTAATGGTTTCCGAAACGCATCAGGGGGACGTTGTAAGGAACCCCTATGACATGACGCTGGGCCCGTACAGGATGGGCTGTCTGACTTTTCCACAACTTAATCCCCCCCCGTTCGTCTGCTCAACACACCACCCCCCTGCCCCTCCATCTCCCATTGCCCCTGCCCCGCTTGTCTGGCCCTGGCCCTCATCCCCGAAAAAACAAAGGGCCCAGTTAATACATGGATTTATGGACATGAAAATAAATACATCAAAAGGGCAAGAAAGGGAGCGATTCATGAGAAGTCGCTGCGGTCCAACAGGGGCAACATTAATCTCTGCGATCCCGAGATAAAAGCCGAACTTTTCTTACTATAAATCCTCGGATTCCGAACGCGCTCTGTTAAACTGTTATAGTCGTCGGAACGAAAGGGGAATATATGGAAAGCTGCTCTTTGATTTGGTGAGCCCTAATGTTCATGTCAGAGCTGGGGAAGCCATCGCCGGGCCCTTAATCACACACACACACACACACACACACACACACACACACACACACACACACACACACACACACATCGCCGGGCCCTTACTCACACGGCAGCTCACTCTTCAAGGGATGACGAAGAGAGAGGAAGAGGGAGATTTGTTATCTGAAATCAGTCAGGGGCCCAAAGCACTCGAGACTTTTATTGAACTATATGGAGATTTATGAGAACGGCTCTTTTTGTCCGCTACTTAGGGCAATGCCATTTACTGCAAGAGATATTCCCGTTTCGTCTTCACGTGCACGGATACATATAGACACAGACCTGAATGTACGCATGCACAGACACCCCGTTTGTCAGTGTTACATCATCATTCATCTGAACAACCTTGGTACTGTATGTTTGACTGACTGATTCTCACACTCGCTCTCCCACACACTCGCATCACCAGGCTCTCTCAAAGGAGAGAGCTAGCCCTGTACCCATTACTACAGGAGAGAGCTAGCCCTGTACCCATTACTACAGGAGAGAGCTAGCCCTGTACCCATTACTACAGGAGAGAGCTAGCCCTGTACCCATTACTACAGGGAGGAGAGAGCTAGCCCTGTACCATTACTACAGGAGAGAGCTAGCCCTGTACCCATTACTACAGGAGAGAGCTAGCCCTGTACCCATTACTACAGGAGAGAGCTAGCCCTGTACCCATTACTACAGGGAGGAGAGAGCTAGCCCTGTACCCATTACTACAGGGAGGAGAGAGCTAGCCCTGTACCCATTACTACAGGAGAGAGCTAGCCCTGTACCCATTACTACAGGGAGGAGAGAGCTAGCCCTGTACCCATTACTACAGGGAGGAGAGAGCTAGCCCTGTACTCATTACTACAGGAGAGAGCTAGCCCTGTACTCATTACTACAGGAGAGAGCTAGCCCTGTACCCATTACTACAGGAGAGAGCTAGCCCTGTACCCATTACTACAGGAGAGAGCTAGCCCTGTACCCATTACTACAGGGAGGAGAGAGCTAGCCCTGTACCCGTTACTACAGGAGAGAGCTAGCCCTGTACCCATTACTACAGGGAGGAGAGAGCTAGCCCTGTACCCATTACTACAGGAGAGAGCTAGCCCTGTACCCGTTACTACAGGAGAGAGCTAGCCCTGTACCCATTACTACAGGGAGGAGAGAGCTAGCCCTGTACCCATTACTACAGGAGAGAGCTAGCCCTGTACCCATTACTACAGGAGAGAGCTAGCCCTGTACCCATTACTACAGGAGAGAGCTAGCCCTGTACCCATTACTACAGGGAGGAGAGAGCTAGCCCTGTACCCATTACTACAGGGAGGAGAGAGCTAGCCCTGTACCCATTACTACAGGGAGGAGAGAGCTAGCCCTGTACCCATTACTACAGGAGAGAGCTAGCCCTGTACCCATTACTACAGGAGAGAGCTAGCCCTGTACCCATTACTACAGGAGAGAGCTAGCCCTGTACCCATTACTACAGGGAGGAGAGAGCTAGCCCTGTACCCGTTACTACAGGAGAGAGCTAGCCCTGTACCCATTACTACAGGGAGGAGAGAGCTAGCCCTGTACCCATTACTACAGGAGAGAGCTAGCCCTGTACCCATTACTACAGGAGAGAGCTAGCCCTGTACCCATTACTACAGGAGAGAGCTAGCCCTGTACCCATTACTACAGGAGAGAGCTAGCCCTGTACCCATTGAGAGCTAGCCCTGTACCCATTACTACAGGAGAGAGCTAGCCCTGTACCCATTACTACAGGAGAGAGCTAGCCCTGTACCCATTACTACAGGAGAGAGCTAGCCCTGTACCCATTACTACAGGAGAGAGCTAGCCCTGTACCCATTACTACAGGAGAGAGCTAGCCCTGTACCCATTACTACAGGAGAGAGCTATCCCTGTACCCATTACTACAGGAGAGAGCTAGCCCTGTACCCGTTACTACAGGAGAGAGCTATCCCTGTACCCATTACTACAGGAGAGAGCTAGCCCTGTACCCGTTACTACAGGAGAGAGCTAGCCCTGTACCCATTACTACAGGAGAGAGCTAGCCCTGTACCCATTACTACAGGAGAGAGCTAGCCCTGTACCCATTACTACAGGGAGGAGAGAGCTAGCCCTGTACCCATTACTACAGGAGAGAGCTAGCCCTGTACCCATTACTACAGGGAGGAGAGAGCTAGCCCTGTACCCATTACTACAGGAGAGAGCTAGCCCTGTACCCATTACTACAGGGAGGAGAGAGCTAGCCCTGTACCCATTACTACAGGAGAGAGCTAGCCCTGTACCCGTTACTACAGGAGAGAGCTAGCCCTGTACCCATTACTACAGGGAGGAGAGAGCTAGCCCTGTATCCATTACTACAGGAGAGAGCTATCCCTGTACCCATTACTACAGGAGAGAGCTAGCCCTGTACCCATTACTACAGGAGAGAGCTAGCCCTGTACCCATTACTACAGGAGAGAGCTAGCCCTGTACCCATTACTACAGGGAGGAGAGAGCTAGCCCTGTACCCATTACTACAGGAGAGAGCTAGCCCTGTACCCATTACTACAGGAGAGAGCTAGCCCTGTACCCATTACTACAGGAGAGAGCTAGCCCTCTCTCTCTCATAACGGGACAAGCCCGTCTTTTATTGTCACACGAACACCACAACACACTCATGCTGACGGTGGCCGGTGAAAAGTGTCCTCTGCATTTAACCCATCCAGGCATGTCCTTTCCTCCGGGGGGCAGGCCAGGAGCAGTGGTCGCTTTCTCGTACAGCGCCCGGTGACCAACTTCGGATGTTGTCGTCACTGGTCGGATGACGATGACGATCTGATCTTCTGCATGTTTTTTTATTGGGGGGGGGTTATATACGGAGGAACCCGCTGGGGGAGCACGGGGAGAACATGCAAACTCCACGCAGAGAGAAAGGCCCTTACGACGAGATACCCCATCTGGGCAGTAGGCACTGAGGATATGGGGGGGAACACAACCACAGCGCCCACAGTGTCCCAGGCGAGAATCGAACCCAGGACCTTCTGACTGTGAGGCGACAGCTCTACCACTGAGCCACCGTGCCCGTGCCCCGTGGCCCGTGCCACCGTGCCCCCTGTACCCATTACTACAGGAGAGAGCTAGCCCTGTACCCATTACTACAGGGAATGATCATCCGCCCTAAGATCCGCCCCCCAGTTGTGTTTGCGATGGTTCTTCCGGTGATCTTTCCGCTTTGTCCCCCATAGAAGGATGGTTTTATATGTTGTTAGTTCATTTTATTTTTGTAGCTACATAGCTAGATAACATCACACTTATTCATGTTACTATGACGCCCTGTTTTCAGAGCACAATTGTTTTTTTGGAGCCGTTCCCGGCGTCATCCGCCGGACGCCGTGGTGTGTTTCCACCAGATGACGTGGCGCTACGCTTTTGGCCCCAGACTAGTGGAGAGTGTGTGATACAGCACGAGCCCCTAAGGGGCGTGCAGTAGACGTGTCAAAGCATCGGGAAGCAAAACAAAAACAGGACATGTATGTCCTTCACGACCTCTGATGGCACCGTATCAGGCGCTGGTCGTTTGTTACAGAAAGGTCTCTGGGGGTCTCTCGGGGAGTGTCACTCCCTTGTAACGCCTTTGGAGTGCTATCAAAACACAGCCGAAAAACTCGTGACGCTCTGTGGCAGACACAGTCAAATAAACACAGAGCGAGATGCTAGAGAGGGCCTGCAGCAGATGAGATAGTGGGTGAACGGAGACACGGACTTCAATGTAATGGGGTGCGGGGAGGTGGAGGCGCGGAGTGAAAAGCCAGCTGTGCCTTCGCTGCTCGGCAGGGGAGGACTCGAGGAGAGGTGGCACCAGCCATCTTGGCTCCTCCCGAGTTCATTTTGGCTTGTCCACATCTGAAGCAGGGACACCTTTACCCACGAGAGCTCTCGGGTGATAAGATCCCGAATGAACATTACGACGTGAGAGGAAATGGAGGGCAAATTTGCACTCACTTAGAACCTTTCACCTGTCACTGCCCGAGCATTCCCACAACCACCAAACCTTCCCCGTCCACAATGCTGGTGGGTGTTTCTCTTGTGTCAAACATGGATCATTGAGCTTGATGGCTTTTGGAAGGGGGGAAACCAAGTGGGGCTCTCGTCTTTGCTCACTCACCTACTCACTCAGTCGAAAGTCCCGCCGGAGCTCAGAGGGCATGATGGGCCGGCGGAGGGTCCCTGTAAGCTACTTACCACGAACGCCGGGGCCGCCTTGGAGTCTCCCCCTCATGTCACTCCCTAAGCCCAATTAGGAAGAAAGACGGAGTGAGAGAAAGACATCAAGAGAGAGGGAGCCATGGAAAACCATGGTTCCTCCCCCCCTTCGGCCTGAGTGAGTGCCATTACCTTTGCTTGACCTTCCCCCCCCTGCCACCTCCTCCACACCACCCTCCCTGCCTGTAAACCCCCCTCCCACACTGCCCCTGCACAGCCATCAAAGTGAGCACTGTGGAAGAGAGGAAATCTGAAGGTTAGGCGACCCGATCTGGACGGGTGGGGGATTTGTTTTGGAACGTCATCTAAGCGGGGGCCTGCTGAATCCCCCGGAGAGTCGCTGGTTGGAGGCAGGACTTCTTCTCCAGAGTCCCCCCCCCCCTCTTTCGACCACCACCCCCTCAGCACCCCTCCACAGAGCCATTGTTTTTGAAGGCCCAGTGACATCTGACTTAGTAATTTGGCCTGCTGCTGTAGCAGTACGCTGGGGTTTAATTGGGCCGCGCCGCTTGAGATGTTTCGACATCCACTGGATTCAGGCCCGTTCCTTCCCTCGCCTCGGCCCAAGCACTCTTCAGTGTCTCTTTTAGGAACTCCAAGACTCCACCCGGTTGTCCAGACGGCAATTAAAACCAGGTCACATTCGGTAGAGTCCCACGGTGCAGTTGTACAGTTTCTGAATATGATTACAGTTAAGTGAAAATTTGCAGCTACGAGTTAATTTTCAATATTATTTATTTATATATATTTAATATTTATTTTTTCAAGTTATTTGTCCTGGCTTTTAAGCATTTTTGGCCAGTTTTCAGTGAAGAGAGACAAGAAAGGTGGGAGAGAATGAAGTGGATTATTTGCGACGAAGCACCAAGGCCAGATTCAAATCTTGCATGTCGCAATGACGTGTTGCATCTAGGCCAATGAACCACCTTTGCCCAATAACACAGCTTTTTGCTTCCTTTTATTAATTACACGCTCCTTTAATAAAGAACAGACATGATTTGATTAGAAAACGACTTGAAGTGGTAGAGGAGCGAAGAGTCTGATGGCCCACTGACCTGAATTTTGTTCCTGATGCCCACAGCACCGTGGCGATTGCGTCATGGGAAAAACGTTCTCTGATTTTGTCAAAATTAAATTCACCCCATACCCTGTAGGTGAGAAAAACAACCGGTGATTGACGTTTACGGCTCTCTAGCGCTGTCATCTACAAGACGAAATGTGTCAGCTCTATTTACACAACTGTGCACTCTGGAGCGAACCTCTGTGGGGGGATGAAAGACGCTGTTTCTCCATCGGACTAAGCGAAAGTAGATGTGAACGGCATTCAAGGGCACAGATCCACCTAGACACATTACTATATTTCTGAACAGCTCCAATCCAACCATCATTGTTCTCGAGGGCTGCAAATCCTTTGGGAAGAAATTCATTATTTAAATGATTTCTCAAACTCGACACCTTGGAAATACAAGTTTAGTTTTTAATATAAAATGTAGCGTTATCAAGAATATGGAACACATACAGCTTTGCCTCATATACAATATTTAATGTGCAGTAAGAAGAGAAAAATATTTCTGCACAGACTGTAAACCTCTGATTTTGATCAAACAAATGGCAGAGGGGTAAGACATGGAGACATGAACAATTAAGATGATGAACAAATAGGGAACTTAATGTAGAACAAAAATGAATACAAATATACTCTAGTGGGATAGCCATGGAGAAGACAAAACATATAGCCAGTGATTGAAATAGGCTTAAACTGTGTGGTATCATTAGCAAGTCTGGAGCATAAACAATGATATTACTCTTGAAAATGAACACAAATGATTTTTTTTTTATTGTAGTGGGTGAGATGGATACAATAAATGGACAGGGGCACATTTAGGGGCATTGTGACCTGAGCTCAAGATACATAGCTAGAGTGTATGAGAAAGCAAATAAGAAGAGAGGAGTCGATTTGTCGACAATTTTAAAAAGGGGCGTGGCAAGAGACTAAAATATTGCTTTCTATCAAGTTTCACCTAAATTAAGTGAGAGCTAACCAACACATAATTACTCATCTTATAAGGTCTTTACAAAGGATACTGATATGGTAGAGGCAGGATTAACTTCTTAGCTACTAGCTGTGTTGAAAATCAATGCTCCACAGTTCATTATTAAATATCTATAAGAAAAGAAAAAAAAAACTGAGTGAAAGAACTGGGCAGAACAATTTGGATAAGAGATGGAGGGTGAGTCAGAATAGGAACAGGAGAGTCATCCAAATAACAATAAACTCCTAAAGTCCATACAACATGATGCTTGTAAAGAAGTGGCTACTTCACATTTCTCTTCATTATAAACCTGGACCCTCTATTAGGAGCCTCGGTCAAGCCATTTTTTGCGTGAATAAAAAGAGTCTCCACCCTCTAATGAAACAGGATTGAGAACATTTTCTTCCTGCAGACGGCCAAAACGTGTGTGGGACTGCAGGGAGTTTACATGGCAGAGCTGTTATGCTGGGCACCTTCATATGAAGGGTGGCGGCTTTTCTCAAAGCTCCTAAATGGAATATAAAACACCTAAACAAAATGGCTCTCTATGTGCTTTGTAGGGGGAAAACTGGACTAGGTGAGGAAATCAAAACACTGACACCATGAAGAGACCCTTCCAATGTCAACGTTACTACTATACAGGTTGTATTGCCGTGCTCTAAACACTACGGTCAAGATAGGCTTGTAAAAAGGTACGCAAAACAACAGCAGAAAAATATTAAAATATATTAATTTCTCTTAAATAAAATTACACCTATTGCCCTTTATCGAGAGTGTACCTGACAATGTTTCGTTTGGAGTAACAGTCATGGAAGCATTTTAGAAGCACAAAAATATTTTAAGACAGAAGGCAAATCTTTCTCTCTCGTCTCTCCTCCACCAGTTCTCAGAGGCTGTGTTCTTTTACAGACATAATGCATGTAAACTGTCCACCAAGAAGAAGAAGAATGTCAAGCCCTTTGGTTTCTAATGAGCTAATGTTCTAAACACACTAAGGAAGGAGTTCTGGTTGGCGGGATGGCTGATGTGCTGTGCTGGCAGTACTGTGGGTGCAGTGTATTGGACGGTCCGGGCTGGCTCCACATACAGACTCTGGTTTGGACCGAAGAGTTCACATCCAGGCCAAGGGTGTGTGACCCAAGCTGAGACCCACAGATCAATGTCCTCGACTCTGGCCGCAGCCAAGGCCCATATCCTGGACAGAAGCCCTGAGCCTCGACCCGGAGTGACGGACGCTTGGCCAAGTCAGATCTGGTCAGACATGGACATCCACATCCAGACCGCAGCTCAAGTCTCAAAATCCAACCTGATCCCAGGCAAAGAAAGCAGGTTCAACGTTGTGCAGCTCGGATATGTTGACGCAGCAGTCTGGCCCCCGTCTTGTCAGATCCCCCGTTATCCCCACCAACGCCAGCCACAGTAGACTTCAAAAAGATCAAAAACCTGCATATTTTCATCGAAGCCCTTCCCTTTTTATCCCTCTGTGTAGTCCGGCGCTCGTCTTGTCTGTGACTCAGGAGTGAGTCCAGCTGATGGGAACCCAGTGAGTCTCCGTCTCAACCTTCTTCAGCGCCAGCCGCAGCTCGCCGAAGGCCGCCACCAGGTCGTCGTTCACGATGACCTTCTCAAACAGATGGCCGTGCTGAGCCTCTATCACCTGGCCGGCTTTCACCATCTCCTGGAAGTCCTCCTCCTAGGGAGGCGAGGGAGACATAACAATGAGCATAGAGAAATGGACAAACCAAAGATAGTACATTTCACTGACCGCTAACAAAAAAAGAGCAGGCTCGCTATCTGCTGCAGAGAGAGAACACTGGCCACAG
This sequence comes from Poromitra crassiceps, assembly GCF_964638095.1. Lineage (NCBI taxonomy): Eukaryota > Metazoa > Chordata > Actinopteri > Beryciformes > Melamphaidae > Poromitra > Poromitra crassiceps. Next base: position 103,031,799 of record NC_139624.1, read on the forward strand.
TAAACAGAGGAGATCATTCCTGTAGCGTAAACACAAATTACACGGCCATAAACAGATGACAAAACAAAGTGTCCCGTACAGAGCCCTTTATAACCTCCCAAAAGAAATGGCATCCACACATGAACCCTGGCACAGACTGCAAACTAAACCCTACCTCAAGGAATTTTCATAATTTCCTGCACCGAATACACACGGCTATCCGATTCACAAGGGAAATAAAATAAGCTCAAAATAAGCCTACGACAAAACATAACCATAATTGACAAAACACAGACATGTACAACATACATAATTGATACATGCCAGTTTGGCTTTGGTGTCCGTGACGGGGCGGTGACCGCTCGCGGACCACGCCAGGCCGTGTCAGTGTCGCGCTTTGGAAATGGAAACGTGGGCCATGCGGATCTGTTGTGCAAGCCCCCTCTGGAGAGCTGCACATCTAACTGCTGTTGCTGCTGCAGAAAGAGGCCATCGTGGACATCCAAATACATGTTTTGGAGACATTTCTCGTGGGCAGAGCTGCTGTGGAGGTAGAAATAGTCTTGTCGGTTGAGTTCAACCTCAATGAAACGAATCCAGGATGTCATGGCATGCACCTTAGCCAACGGAGCCATCAGGACGCTCAAAGGGCCTGTTCATGAAGGAGTTCCACATATAATAATAATCTGATCGCAGAATGGGAATTTCTCTCGGATGCTGTCCAGTGGCCGCTACTAAGAATAGCCTACAAACATATTTTCAGCAGGTGGAGGCTAAATGTTGCCTATCTGGGGCTGCCTGTATTAATAGCTAGTCTACTGTATTCTGAGGTGGCTTTGTGCCCAGGTACCCCCTCTCTCTGGTGGTCTGTTGGGGGCATTCTGGTTGAGGCCGGTTCAGCTCTGTGGGTCCTGTTTGCTTCTACCCTCAGCAACACATGGCAGGGCGAGCGCGGCTGTACTGATTTAGCCTTACGTTTTTACTGGGAACACTCAACTTTAGATCTCCGGATAGATATGGTTTTATATTGACTCCCTCTGCCAAACACACAATTATAAATACACACAAACGCACATTCATACGCAGAAGCTCAAACACACACACGTCGTGCCCCCACACCCACACACATGCCCAGCCGAGCTGTGTGTGTATGTGTGCACAACAGTGTGTGCGCACATAAACATAGCCTCATTAAAATTTAAAACTCTTAAACGGCTCCGCTTTTTAGAGACGGTCCTCCTGGCCAGGAGTTACTTCAGAATGTTTCTGGTGGTTTTCCGCTTCATATTGGATTAGCTGCACAGCTAAATATAAACACTCACTCGCTATGACACTTTCTAAAAGCCCAGTCTCATTTATGTTTTTATTTTTTTTTCTCGCCCGGCCGTCGAGCGTCGACAAAAACCCACCCACACACATCTCACGCTCTACTGTGTTTTGTGAGGGAGATATGATGGTTTTATCAGTGATGCGTGAGGAGGATGGGAGGAAGAGGAGGATGGGAGGAAGAGGATGGTTTTATCAGCGATGCGGGAGGAGGATGGGAGGAAGAGGATGGTTTTATCAGCCTGTGGGAGGAGGATGGGAGGAAGAGGATGGTTTTATCAGCCTGTGGGAGGAGGATGGGAGGAAGAGGATGGTTTTATCAGCCTGCATGAGGAGGATGGAGGAAGAGGATGGTTTTATCAGCCTGTGTGAGGAGGATGGGAGGAAGAGGATGGTTTTATCAGCCTGCATGAGGAGGATGGAGGAAGAGGATGGTTTTATCAGCCTGTGTGAGGAGGATGGAGGAAGAGGATGGTTTTATCAGCCTGCATGAGGAGGATGGAGGAAGAGGATGGTTTTATCAGCCTGCATGAGGATGATGGAGGAAGAGGATGGTTTTATCAGCCTGCATGAGGAGGATGGAGGAAGAGGATGGTTTTATCAGCCTGTGGGAGGAGGATGGGAGGAAGAGGATGGTTTTATCAGCCTGCATGAGGAGGATGGAGGAAGAGGATGGTTTTATCAGCCTGTGGGAGGAGGATGGGAGGAAGAGGATGGTTTTATCAGCCTGTGGGAGGAGGATGGGAGGAAGAGGATGGTTTTATCAGCCTGCATGAGGAGGATGGAGGAAGAGGATGGTTTTATCAGCCTGTGGGAGGAGGATGGGAGGAAGAGGATGGTTTTATCAGCCTGTGGGAGGAGGATGGAGGAAGAGGATGGTTTTATCAGCCTGCATGAGGAGGATGGAGGAAGAGGATGGTTTTATCAGCCTGCATGAGGAGGATGGGAGGAAGAGGATGGTTTTATCAGCCTGTGGGAGGAGGATGGAGGAAGAGGATGGTTTTATCAGCCTGCATGAGGAGGATGGAGGAAGAGGATGGTTTTATCAGCCTGTGTGAGGAGGATGGAGGAAGAGGATGGTTTTATCAGCCTGTGTGAGGAGGATGGAGGAAGAGGATGGTTTTATCAGCCTGCATGAGGAGGATGGAGGAAGAGGATGGTTTTATCAGCCTGTGGGAGGAGGATGGAGGAAGAGGATGGTTTTATCAGCCTGCATGAGGAGGATGGGAGGAAGAGGATGGTTTTATCAGCCTGTGGGAGGAGGATGGAGGAAGAGGATGGTTTTATCAGCCTGCATGAGGATGATGGAGGAAGAGGATGGTTTTATCAGCCTGCATGAGGAGGATGGAGGAAGAGGATGGTTTTATCAGCCTGTGTGAGGAGGATGGAGGAAGAGGATGGTTTTATCAGCCTGCATGAGGAGGATGGAGGAAGAGGATGGTTTTATCAGCCTGTGTGAGGAGGATGGAGGAAGAGGATGGTTTTATCAGCCTGTGGGAGGAGGATGGAGGAAGAGGATGGTTTTATCAGCCTGTGTGAGGAGGATGGAGGAAGAGGATGGTTTTATCAGCCTGTGGGAGGAGGATGGAGGAAGAGGATGGTTTTATCAGCCTGTGTGAGGAGGATGGAGGAAGAGGATGGTTTTATCAGCCTGCATGAGGAGGATGGAGGAAGAGGATGGTTTTATCAGCCTGCATGAGGAGGATGGAGGAAGAGGATGGTTTTATCAGCCTGTGTGAGGAGGATGGAGGAAGAGGATGGTTTTATCAGCCTGCATGAGGAGGATGGGAGGAAGAGGATGGGATGAGATGAAAAGAGGGCTCAGGGAGGGCAGGGGAGGAAGTGGGTCCGCTGCAGGCCTATATTCTCCATCATCTGGATCGAGCCCTCGCAGGGTTCCCCCTCTCCTGCCCTGCTTCAGGTCAGCTGGACCAGGACTAAAGCGCCCGGCATGGTTCTGCGCAACCTCGACTTGGCGCCCTGTCGCCGAATGGCGGCGACAGCGAGACTGTGCATACTCGAACGTTAACTCAGCGCGTTGGCTGCGGTACATGTTCAAAATCGTGTGGTTTACCAAGAACTTGCAATCATGTCGGTGGGGGGACATTTTATTGTCCCTCCATTTCAAAACTCATTCCGGTGAGCCTGCAGAAGGCTTTGCTAGATGAGGGACAAGCACTGTTAAATGAGGAAATGGCATTTCCTCATTCCTCACGCCGCAGAGTCACATTTTTGAGGAGCTGCACGCCCCCTCCGCCGATACGATGCCCAGCTGCGGCGACCCCCTCGGCGCAGGCAGCGCCGGCGATTTCGCTCGAGCATAATTTGCGCTTAACGGATGAGGGATGACCCACTGTGTCCAACCAAGTGGCAAAAGCTGCAGTTCCTTGAATGGCCACTTGTCATTTCCCATAGACCCCCATGTTAAAATTCCCAACTTTCTAGCAGAAATCAATATCTTTACAGCCTCGTTCAAAAAACGGTTTTGGTCTCTATATTCCCCGTTCTTGACAACTGTAGGCGGGTGAATTTTTATATAACACCCATTTATACAGTCTATGGCTGGAAAAAGAAGTCAGATTGTATGGAAGTCAATGGGAAAATGACCCTACTTCTTACTTGACTTATTACCTCAGTAAACACTTTAGTAATGAGTTTATAGTCTCAATCACTAGTTTCAAGTCTTCTTCAATACAGCATGATGTTCATTTTGTAAATGATGGTAGAGTAGAGTAAAATAACGATAAAACAGGCTATGCATTGGGTCGTGATTGACAGCTCGCCTGTCCAGTGATCATGCAGCTCGCCGAACATGGACCAATAGCAGGCTGCGCTGTGGCTCTGTCCGGTCTAAAAAAAGAGGCGATGCTCAAAGTCCCAAACTTGAGGGGACTCACTAAAAACATAATTTCACCACAGAGGAGGAGGTGGTTGGGTTTAGGCATGGGGTCACCGAGGTTATGGTTAGATTACAGTCACGGCTATAATCAGGCTCTGTAAAGTCATGAAAAAGTGATCACATGACTCAATGCGAGCCAATGAGAATGTGCATCAGGCACAGAAAATAGGACGTGAGGCAAGAATGCCATGTTTTTAGGTAGTCCCAAACTTGAGGCTTCAGAACAGGAGTCCACAAACCAATAGGTGACGTTACGGTGGCTACGTCCATATTCTCATACAGTCTATGTGTCCACCGGCAGCGAGACTACCCCTCTGACCTGTCCTGGCCAGTTAAAGTGAACCTGGGAGACTACGCGCTGTTTTGTGTATGTGCTGTTTCCATGTCCACCAGCGAGTGGCTGCGTCTCTGTGTCTGTCTCGAGTTAGGCCATGCCAGGTGAAAGAGCATTAATCACAGCGGGACACCGGTGAGGGGACAGCGAGCTGGGGAGAGAGCTGGAAAGAGAATCAGGCAAGGGAGTGAAGAAAAGAGAGAAAAGAATAAGATAGAGGCAGATGTAGGATGAAGTAAAAGGGCAGAGAGATGGATGCAACGAAGGTGAAAGACAAATGGAAAGCAGGGCTAGTCAAGAGTGCGAGGAAATTCTTTGGCATCCAAAAATCCAAACTGGATCATCTCCTCAGAGGGCAGTTTGAGCCTAGACTCAAGACTAAAAGCACCCGGGACCCATCTAGCCCCACTGCCATTACATTGCTTAATTTCCGCATGGAATGAAATGATGTAGTGTCTTGTATAAGCCTGTATAAGCACTTTGTTCTTTCACTGATGACTGACTTTCATTGAACTATATTAAGCTGTTGATTTCCTGTCTGGTCTTATCATTGGTGCTTCTCATCTGCATGCCATATGATGCAGAGAGTTAAAGGCATTTGATGTGTTTTTGTAATATTGCTTATGTGTTACGCATTTTTATTTTTGATTGTTTTAATAGATGTTTCTTTACTGTGTGTCATTACTGTAACCCCTATATCTGCAAAGCAAATCCCCCTTCTGGATCGTTTTGAATTGAATTGATATAAATTGAAATGGCAATGGAAGCAGGGATATATTAACAGCAAGAGGCTTCACATACACACAGTGAGAGGCAGAAAACAGACAGCGGAGGCCAACGGAGCTGAATAACACCCCCCATCCTCCCCCACATCACACATATGTCAGGTCTTCTATGGAAAATCTGCTTTTATTGATCCCAATAAACAACACCTGCCCTCTGTAGTGAAATGAAATACGTGTGAAAAAAACGCCAACAGATCTGACTTGGCAAGAGGTCCCCAGCTTTTATGATTCTGGAGAAAAGAAAGTGAGTCCCTGCTTGAGTTACGGGTGACTCAGATTCATTTCAGTTCATCCTCTTGCGCTGCCCAATATGCTATAATAAAGTGACATTTTGTGTGCTTACCACACGCCAGATTCATAATGCATTACATCAGCCTGTTTTTGGTTGATGCTACAGAATGCCTCGACTCCTTTTGAAAAGTGGTTCTGAACGCTCTCCAGTGAAAACAATGGGCCTGAAGTCAGACTGCTCTGCTAAAACAATGAGAGAACTGTTCCTCAGCCTTTATCATTCAAGCAGACCTCTCTCTGAGAGAAATACAGCTGCTGCTGGATAAAGTATGTCTGAGGCATCCCACCAAACAAGGGCTTCTCTTTCAGCTCCTTCAATAGCAAATTGGTGGCTAAAGCCCTGTCAATGTACATGGAGTTTTACACAGAAGGCGGTCAGTTACCTGAGTCAGACAGCTGCAGAGAGATGCATCTGTACCTGAGGGAATATCACCAGCCAATAAAGGCCCAATGACAGCAACCTCTCTGTTTGTGTCAACGAAGCCAGACATGAGGAGCAGAATGAGGGCAAAAGTATATTTCACTGTGGTTTCACACATATTCAGCATTTAAATGTTTTTATGAAAAAAGATCGATTTTTGGCCGTTCTGGGGTTTCATCAGATGTTAATCAAATAAAGCCTTGGCTTTCAGTCTGTGTAAAGATGATTGTGAAATTCAAACGCTAATGTAGTTTTGAAGCTCATGAAGGTAGGGTGACAAGCAGAACTACTAGCTTCGTTTGTCAGCAAAGCTTGCATTCCTCGTGTTGCCAGGTTTGTCAGCAAAGCTTGCATTCCTCGTGTTGCCAGGTTTGTCAGCAAAGCTTTGCATTCCTCGTGTTGCCAGGTTTGCCGTTTTCAATGTACTTGGAAATAATGCTGTAGGACTTAAAACTCTGTTTATGAAGTTTGTCAGGGGTGTATTGTGGAGTTTTGTTATTGGTTTGTTCTTTTGGACTACCGGTAGTTTCATTGATCATTGGGCCGTTTATGGGTTGCGTTTACTTGGCACTGGGAGGGTTTTCAACACTTCTGTGTGTTCTGTGCTGTGTGTGTCTGTGTCTGAGTGTGTGTGTGTGTGTGTGTGTGTGTGTGTGTGTGTGTGTGTGTGTGTGTGTGTGTGTGTGTGTGTGTGTGTGTGTGTGTGTGTGTGTGTGTGTGTGTGTGTGTGTGTGTGTGTGTGTATGTGTGTATGTATGTGTGAGAGAGAGAGACAGAGAGAGAGACAGAAAAAGAGATTGAACTGATATTATTAAAAGACATAGAAATGAATTCCCGTGGCGTGAAGGCAGAAATTGCTAGATTACTAAACTCAATTTCTGTAAGAGGAGCAGTGACTGACACGCAACAGGCTGATATAATATCAGACTAATTTATTTCTAACTCCGGTGCTACATGTAGCATATCAAAACATCAATATATCAAGGTCAAATTGTGTATAATCAAATGAGATGGTTGAGACGATTGGGAGCCAGTCGTATTGTTAGTTTCTCAAATGGGATGTTTCTAGTTATTTGTTTATTATAATTACATTGCTGTCTCTATATTGAAATACTTAAAAGTTGACATTCAACCTTCCCAAGTTGCATTACGAGGACTTGAGCTTCTGTTCTAATAACCTACTGACCTTTGCCCTTTGACCCATCCCACGTTCACCCTGAGAGATTTGTTGGCTTGCTGTTTGAATATGCCAGTTGACTTTGTGACTGTCACGGTCTTAAAGGCTGGACAGTACAGTCAAATATCTGAGGTATGTTCTGAGTTAAAGGCGACCATGTCTGTTTCCTGGATGGCAACACCCCGGTGTGTGTGATTGAGTGGAGCAAACACATGGGGAGGTGATTTACACCTGCAGACATCAGCCCCCCTCCCATCCCCCGTCTCCACCTCTTTGATAGCCCAGCCTCTCTCTCGTCTTCCCTCTCTCCTCACGTTTCTCACCTCATGGCATCATGCCATCCCACGCGTGTCGGTGACCCGGGCCCGAACGTGGCCCCATGGCGAGAGATACACGCGAGCGAGCCAACGCTGGGCCCGGTGGGGCTGTGAAAACCATCATCTCTCACACACACGCGCACGCAAACGCACAGACACACACACACACACACACACACACACACACACGCAAACGCACACGCACACGCACACGCACACACACACACACACACACACACACACACACACACACACACACACACCTCAGCAGCCCCCAACACAGCCTAATTGGTTTCATCTGTGTCCCCGCTGGGCCGGCATAAAGGTGTGCAAGGATGACCTCATCACACACACAGGGCCCAGATAGGGTTTCTGTTATTTCTTGCTCTGTTAACCTGTTAGGAGTAAAGCCATGTGTTTCTATAACACCACCGCAGCATCTGACTCCAACTGTATTCACCATCGATGTCCTTCATGTCAAGGCAATGACCTTCCTTCACGTCATAGAGGTCAACACACAGTATGCAGTCATGGAGTGTTGCTAAAACATATTGATTGTACAACAACAAAAGAGCATTTCCAAGATCCAGCTAAGGGCTAATCCCGTTTGAAATGAGATCCATAACAACAGCAGCCTAATACTGTTCATGCCTAAACTTAATTTACAATACTAACTAATCTGGTGGATTATTAAAGTACTTGGTGAATAGGGGCAATTTTGTTATACTAGGCATCTCGCGCGCTCGATTCCTAGCAGCTCACCAAGCTGGCCCTGCAGCTCGCATTCGCAGCTCGGCTGCTGTGTGGCCTTGCCTGCTCTATTGGCGCGCGCACAATGTCTCCCTCTCTCTCTCCCTCAGTCTCTCCCTCTCTCCTCTCTCCCTCAGTCTCTCCCCCCTCTCCCTCAGTCTCTCCCCCTCTCCTCTCTCTCCCTCTCCCTCAGTCTCTCCCCCCTCTCCCTCAGTCTCTCTCCCCCTCTCACTCTCCTTCAGTCTCTCCCCCTCTCCTCTCTCTCCCTATCCCTCAGTCTCTCCCCCCTCTCCCTCAGTCTCTCCCCCTCTCTCCCTCTCGTGAGACGTATCAGTCTCTCTCGTGAGCCTCAGACTGATGACATCACTGATGACATCATCACTGATGTCACTCATCAGTGTGTGTGTCTGTCTCTTCTGTGTGTGTTTGTGTGTGCATGTGTCACTTTCCTATCTTTCATCACTGCTGTTATTTTGCACAGCCTGCTGTAAAGTAATTTATTTTCAGATGTTTTTAATTAAAGTTTTTACTTTATGTAGTAGTGCAATTGTTGGTTGCCTTTATGTTTAATACCTTTCATTTTATATCATACCTTTTCTTTGCTGTATCCTATTTGCTGCTGCAATGCCCCGGGATCATCAAAGATCTAATCTAATTTAAATCGTTTTTGCAAATAATTCTTAGTGTTTGTTTTAACCAGTTTAGGCATCAGGTGGCGGTTTACCGCATCAAGAAGACAAGACCAACAGTGTCAGTAAGGCCCCTGACACACCGAGCCATGTCGGGGCATCGGTGAGCGTCTGTCGTCACCCTAGTGTTTGCAGTGCCTCGCACCGTTGCCACTAGTCGGCGGCTTTTCCAGCTGATTCAGCATGTTGAATCGGCGTCAGGCCGTGGGTGAGAGAAATCATTCTGATTGGCTAGTGGTCAGCAGCTTAAGCGAATCAAAACATTCTTCTCATTTTCCAACTTAATCTCATCTGATCATTCCAATACACAAATAATTTCACGACGACAAAGCCCCTTGAGCATTTTCCGCCTCCGCCTCTTCCACAAGCAAAAGACCAGGCTGACAACACCAGTGCCATTTGCCACTTTGTATCAGACATCTTCTCCATTAGAAATAGCTACTGTATCTTATGAAACGGTGGTGAGAAAGTGGTGAGCGAGAGTGGTGTGAAAATGGTAGGCAAACGCTGCTTTGTCTCATGTATCTGGTTTGTATATGTGCAGTCCTACAGTAGGTCTCTCACAGATGCACAACGTACATGCTAGTTGTCTCATGTATCTGGTTTGTATATGTGCAGTCCTACAGTAGGTCTCTCACAGATGCAGAACGTACATGCTAGTTGTCTCATGTATCTGGTTTGTATATGTGCAGTCCTACAGTAGGTCTCTCACAGATGCAGAACGTACATGCTAGTTGTCTCATGTATCTGGTTTGTATATGTGCAGTCCTACAGTAGGTCTCTCACAGATGCAGAACGTACATGCTAGTTGTCTCATGTATCTGGTTTGTATATGTGCAGTCCTACAGTAGGTCTCTCACAGATGCAGAACGTACATGCTAGTTGTCTCATGTATCTGGTTTGTATATGTGCAGTCCTACAGTAGGTCTCTCACAGATGCAGAACGTACATGCTAGTTGTCTCATGTATCTGGTTTGTATATGTGCAGTCCTACAGTAGGTCTCTCACAGATGCAGAACGTACATGCTAGTTGTCTCATGTATCTGGTTTGTATATGTGCAGTCCTACAGTAGGTCTCTCACAGATGCAGAACGTACATGCTAGTTGTCTCATGTATCTGGTTTGTATATGTGCAGTCCTACAGTAGGTCTCTCACAGATGCAGAACGTACATGCTAGTTGTCTCATGTATCTGGTTTGTATATGTGCAGTCCTACAGTAGGTCTCTCACAGATGCAGAACGTACATGCTAGTTGTCTCATGTATCTGGTTTGTATATGTGCAGTCCCACAGTAGGTCTCTCACAGATGCACAACGTACATGCTAGTTGTCTCATGTATCTGGTTTGTATATGTGCAGTCCTACAGTAGGTCTCTCACAGATGCACAACGTACATGCTAGTTGTCTCATGTATCTGGTTTGTATATGTGCAGTCCTACAGTAGGTCTCTCACAGATGCAGAACGTACATGCTAGTTGTCTCATGTATCTGGTTTGTATATGTGCAGTCCTACAGTAGGTCTCTCACAGATGCAGAACGTACATGCTAGTTGTCTCATGTATCTGGTTTGTATATCTGCAGTCCTACAGTAGGTCTCTCACAGATGCAGAACGTACATGCTAGTTGTCTCATGTATCTGGTTTGTATATGTGCAGTCCCACAGTAGGTCTCTCACAGATGCAGAACGTACATGCTAGTTGTCTCATGTATCTGGTTTGTATATGTGCAGTCCCACAGTAGGTCTCTCACAGATGCAGAACGTACATGCTAGTTGTCTCATGTATCTGGTTTGTATATGTGCAGTCCTACAGTAGGTCTCACAGATGCACAACGTACATGCTAGTTGTCTCATGTATCTGGTTTGTATATGTGCAGTCCTACAGTAGGTCTCTCACAGATGCACAACGTACATGCTAGTTGTCTCATGTATCTGGTTTGTATATGTGCAGTCCCACAGTAGGTCTCTCACAGATGCAGAACGTACATGCTAGTTGTCTCATGTATCTGGTTTGTATATGTGCAGTCCTACAGTAGGTCTCTCACAGATGCAGAACGTACATGCTAGTTGTCTCATGTATCTGGTTTGTATATGTGCAGTCCTACAGTAGGTCTCTCACAGATGCAGAACGTACATGCTAGTTGTCTCATGTATCTGGTTTGTATATGTGCAGTCCTACAGTAGGTCTCTCACAGATGCAGAACGTACATGCTAGTTGTCTCATGTATCTGGTTTGTATATGTGCAGTCCTACAGTAGGTCTCTCACAGATGCACAACGTACATGCTAGTTGTCTCATGTATCTGGTTTGTATATGTGCAGTCCTACAGTAGGTCTCTCACAGATGCAGAACGTACATGCTAGTTGTCTCATGTATCTGGTTTGTATATGTGCAGTCCTACAGTAGGTCTCTCACAGATGCACAACGTACATGCTAGTTGTCTCATGTATCTGGTTTGTATATGTGCAGTCCTACAGTAGGTCTCTCACAGATGCAGAACGTACATGCTAGTTGTCTCATGTATCTGGTTTGTATATGTGCAGTCCTACAGTAGGTCTCTCACAGATGCACAACGTACATGCTAGTTGTCTCATGTATCTGGTTTGTATATGTGCAGTCCTACAGTAGGTCTCTCACAGATGCAGAACGTACATGCTAGTTGTCTCATGTATCTGGTTTGTATATGTGCAGTCCCACAGTAGGTCTCTCACAGATGCACAACGTACATGCTAGTTGTCTCATGTATCTGGTTTGTATATGTGCAGTCCTACAGTAGGTCTCTCACAGATGCAGAACGTACATGCTAGTTGTCTCATGTATCTGGTTTGTATATGTGCAGTCCTACAGTAGGTCTCTCACAGATGCACAACGTACATGCTAGTTGTCTCATGTATCTGGTTGGTATATGTGCAGTCCTACAGTAGGTCTCTCACAGATGCAGAACGTACATGCTGGTTGACTGTCGGCTGTAGTCTTTGTGGTGTGTTTTGGCCCTGACACAGGTGACGTGAGGCGACGCAACAGTCAGCCTTTGTTGCCGCTACAGTAGTTCTTTGATGTCGGTTCGGTGTGTCTGGCCCTTTAAACTGACTGAAAAGCATCATAAATTGATTTCCTGATTGTCTAAATCGTCTGGCAATCACGGTGTTCTCCTGTGTGCCAAACCCCACCCATCTGGTATTCCAGGCAGTTTAAAACACTAAAAAAAAACATACTCTGTTGATCCGATTGTTATTCCAAGTAAGAAATCAACTCTCTCCCCTCTGGGTGTAGTCTTACCGTGAATGGCTTGGCGGATCCCTTGTCGTCCTTGCCTGAGATGACTTTGGCATTCTTCCTCGTCTCCCTCAACCTCTCAATGGACGGAGGCTTCACCAACACTATGTAGGGTTTAAACTCGGCCGTCCGCAGGTGCTTTATCGTCTGAACAGAGAAAAGGGAAGACATATATATACTGTATCTCAAAGTGCTGGAAGAGAAGTGTATGTGTGTAGGAATTTGTCGAGGGGTTCAATAACAGAAACAAACCCTATTCCCTGTCTAGTGGATATATGGCACTATCACAGCATGAGTCAAGACACATGTCTCTCCTGTCTGCTCTTTGTGGATGTACTTTCTTGTGATGACCTGGAACTGTTGGCAGGGTTCCCACAGTGGCACTGATGCAAAAGTCCATGACTTTTCCATGACTTTCCCTAACCTTTATTGTGTTTAGCAATTGTACTTATCAACATTATTTATAGATTTTATTACACATTCTAAATTGACGTATTTGTTTGTATATTGTTGGATGATACTGTGTCTCTGCATACAACAAGCTGCTCATAACTAATTGCCCCTAGTGGGATTAATAAAGTTGTTTGAAATTGAACTTGGAACTAAAGCCGATGCGCCTCCAGGCCTTAAAAAACATCATTCCTTCCTGGTTTGTTCATGTTGTTTTTCTAGAGGAGTACACAGCCTTCTTTCCACTACAGTTAGGCTGAAAACCACCATGTAATGCAATGCAACGTTTGAAGTTGTAAAATACATTCCTGGAAAGTGACCCATTTGTAAACGTCCCTGATATTCCCCGACTTCCCCTGACAGCAGTACACCTCTCGAAAACACTAATGATATTCCAGAAATTCCATGAGCAGTGGGAAACCTGACTGATCGTCAACATGTGCCTGTGTTTTTGAAACACGGTGTGGGACAACCGAAGATTCCTGGTACCACGATCGGCACTCCTCGCTGTGCTCACTGGCAGCCAAACCCACGACTGATAGAAGCAAGGATGAGAAGAGGGAGGAGAAGAGCCATGGGGGGGACCATCTGTCTCCATCGGGGAGGTTGCTTTCATCAGCCAGCATGGGGGCAGCAGACGACATCACTCACCAACAACATAACATGTTACTGACACGGCTGCTGAGCTGCACAATCAGCCTGGATGGGGCTCACAGTAGAGGTAGGGTCGGGGCGGGGGGGACGTACGCTAAACCTACTGTAAATATGCTCACATGTGCTCACACAGGGGCCAGGGCACACTTTCAAACACGGTTGCCGAGGGCTGTGGGGCTGCCTCTCATTGCCTACTCTGGCCGGGCGGTTTGAGAACATGCCAGGGTAATCTATATAATGGCGTATTTGTGCCTGTGTGTCATTATCCACTGAGCGAAAACAAACAGAGGAGCGTCTGTGGGGCTGAGGCTGGATGATACGGGCCTGGCCCTGGATAATGGGAATCGTGCTCCGGGGGGGTTTGCTGGAGCTCAGCGACATGCCGGCCACTTGCGTAAGGGGGGCGTGCTGATCGCCACCACCCAAGACACATAAGCCAAAGAGGAAATCTTCAAATAGAGGAAATTAGCGGTAATTGCTCCCTCAAAATGCCCCTTTAAAAGCCGCTCTGGTAACCCAGTAAGCAGCCAAGGCCTCTTCGACCAGGGAGATCTGCTTCCGAGATAGGTGGGACGGAGGTGCCAAAAAAGGACTACAAATGCAGGGGAAGGTGGGATGGCGAGGAAGGAATGGAGAGGTAGGACACGCTTTGCGGGCTGGTGTCACTCACATGAGGCTGGACGTCCAATAGGCACACTTTGTTCTTGGAGAGGACGGAGCGCACCGAGTCCAAACTCGTCCCGTAGTAATTCCCTTTGTACTCGCCATGCTCGACGAACCTGAGAGAGAGAGAGTGAGAGAGAGATAGAGAGAGAGAGAGAGAGAAGATGGAGACAGAGAGGGCAACTTAAAGCACGTACCAACAGAAAAGGTTGCGTGAGCAAACCCCTACTTTGATTAGTATTTAATGCAAGACTAACGACCCCCAGGGTGTAACATTAGAATCCCATCCTAATCTGGTCTACTGTGTGCACACAGTCCTGACATTCAGCTTAGAAATAATGACATATAAAAGCCATACAGATCCACAGGGACGGGGAGATTACTCTTTCAACCGCTGACAGATCTGAAGATAGCATTCTTCAGCAGAACACAAAAACCAGACGTTCTGGCAAAGCCGGTTTTTATATAATCTCCTATGTTACCCTTTCAATCAGTAACACCTGTTTGTTCCAGAGCGACCACAAAGCCCCCCAAACGCCAAAAACCTTCCCTCCCCTAAGCCGGGGGGGGGGGGGGGGGTTTAGGCCGGCGAGCGACGGGGCGCGAGCAAACAAACACTTTTCCACGAGATAATCTCCCCTCCTTCACACCAATCAGCTGTCATGACATATATATATATATATATATATAAAAAAAAAAAAGGGCAGCACTGTATTTTTAGTGGCCAGCGAGCGAGCAGAGTAACGACGTGGAAAGAATTTCAAGCTAACAGGACGTGGTGGTATGCTGCTCATGACGAGTGACGGACAAAATGACTGCCTCACTGTGCTTGATGCCATGTACAAAATGTTTTATAGTAATTGCCCATGTAAGAAAGTTTTACTCGGCTTTAGAAAAAAGCCTCATATTGGGTTATGGGAAATTCATTTAACAGCGTAGGACAGGCTCACACCTTGCCACATACTGTACTGTTTGTTGTGAGAGGAGATGGAATATAGATTTGGGCAGTTACAGTATAGGAAGGAATGCCAGTGGAGGTTTGGCTATATTGAGCTTCAACTGTATGGACGCTTGCCATTTTTCACCATAGAACAGGGCTTCCCTTGGGAAAGCTGTTTCACGCTGCCTGTGCACACGTTGCGACAGCCCCGTCCGTTCTTGAGCGTCTTTTTGGATTTGGCCTCCTGCGGGGAAGCAGCATTGTTTCTGCTGCATGCAACGAGGCATAACGCAAACAGGCCCGTCTCACTCCGCGCCTCCTCAGCTGCCTTGTCATTTGGTGCCGCGAGTGTCCCACGCATCACGGCCACATCACAGCTCTGTCACTCACCCCGCCGACTCCCCGAAAAACATCGCATGCCTTCGACCCGCACCGCAACACGGCCGAAAATATACAAACCCCCCTCTCCCTCCTTTCCTCTGCTAGCTGACACTCTATACGCACTCGTCACCACAGGCTTCCTTTTGTGTTGCATGTGTGTTTGCGTACGTGCACAAATTTGTTGCTTTTTCCCCTCTGGCTCGAAAAAGGCATCAATAACTCTTATGACGATTACAATTTGCGTTTCAATTTGTCGGGCCGCAAATGTCAAGGCAGGCTACGGCGCGGCTGGATTCTGAGCGACAGAGGGGAAGAGGGAAGCGGAGATGATGGGAGACCTCGGGGCCAGCGTCTGGAGATGTGATACCGACGCAGGGCCGGGCCTGTCAACACCAGCTCACAGTCAGTTACACAGACAGAGGCCGTGTTAGCGCAGTGGCAGGTAGTGAATGTCAGTGAGCTGCCTGTTACACTGCCTCTAGTGGCTCAGTGGGGAGAGGAGCCGTTTCCATGAGGGCGACAGGACTCAAATCTCAATTATGCTTAATAGAGCTTTGTTCACTTAGCAAGACAGATGCAATGTAGTTTCAGGGCCTTTTGTGTTTTAAACACTGCAAATATTGTTCTTATTATGAACATTTGGGCTGTTTATCCACTGTAGAATCTGATTTAAAATGAGTTAATAATGCATTTTGAAATATCCAGACAGCAGAAATAACTCGTGTTTGGACTTCACATATGGTTACTGCTCATATCTATACAATATCCTGACATGCGACGTGACTAGTGAATCATCTGACAGCTGTCCATTTCTGACTAGATATTTTCCAACTATGGTTTTCAGAATCAGAATAAGCTTTATTGGTCAAGTATGTACACATACAGTACTAAGAATTTATAAAGTGGTCCCATTGTGGAGTTGGAACGCTCCAAACAGGAAATCTGTGCCTCTCATGATCAGAGAGTATCCACTATCATATTTAGATCATATCTTAGAATATTCCAGCAATAATATCTCTGGATTCGTAGGGTTTTTGTGCAGTGCTGAATGTTTTGGATACCAGGACGTGTCTTGTATTTGCAGTGGACACCGCTCTACCTACTTGTTGTTCTGGATGTCGGTCTCAAAGAGGTGTTTGGAGATGAAGTGGTACTCCACGCCGTCGCTCTCCTGGCTCCTCTTGGCCCGGCTGGTGTCTGAGAGAGAGAGAAGAGGGGAAGAAGGAGAGAGGAGGAGCCATTACCTCCAAACCCAGACTGTCTGAGTGACTCACTGTTGGGGCAGAACCCATCTGAACCCAGCCCCTTATTAACATCGCTGTAAGTCTGAAACACAGCCGCTGCGCCATGCCAACCCTTGTATATATGATTGTGTAACAGCACTATAAAATACACAACCTGTAGCGCTCCAGCACTAAACCCAGACACTTAAGTGACATTCAGTAGTGGTTTACTGCGCCTTATTAAATGTGTCTCCTGTAAAGGCAGCTGCAGTGGCTTCAGAAACAGAAGCCGTGGCATTAGCCACCAGAGTTAGCCGCTGTAAGGTAATTGAGTTTGGGAGCTCTCATTAACATCAAGTCCCTACATTTACTTGGCCATAAAGCATAAAGCCTTGCCGTTAAAGGGGAGGGTTGTGGGGGGAGAGGGGGGGAGCCGGTGGCACGTGGAGGGAACGCGAGCGGGGCGACTCCGGCGGATTTTGCGAGGGTCGCGGGGTCGACGAGCGCGGCGGCTCTCTTCAAGAGCGCTACGAGAGGTCGGAGGTGAGCGCCGTACGCCCCTCAGACAAATTGTCTGCACGCTCCGGCCAGCTCCAAAACAAACCATTAAACTTTTATCACCGCTCCTGCAACCAAACCTGCCAGCTTTTTTTTCTCTTCTCTCTCCCCTCTGACTTTTTCTATTTGTCAGCATGTGTTGCGGCGGTAGACTCGTAGGGACACAAACGTCCTTTTTCAATACATAGCCTTTCCTTTTTCTTGGACAAATCGGCAGGGTTCATGGAAAACCAATGGTGTGATTTATACAACGTGTCACTCAGTCTGAGAAGGAAAGACGGCCATAAATCCAGCTGTAGCGGGGAAGACACTGAAGGAGATGAATGACTTTCTGTCAACAACCGCCTGACAACAGTAGGAAAAACACAAGAGAGAGGGCCAGAACAGCCTTGTCATAAGATAACATATATTTATGCCTCCCATTCAGAAATGTGTAACACACATTGCCAAAACACAGCCTCTCAGTACTTAGGACCGACAGCATCCACCATGCATTATTTTGGCATCTGTTTTGTGGCACAGAAAATAATGACGGTGCAACAAAAGAATGCGCATCCATTCATTCCCAAATCATGGAAAATATCAGTAAGGTTGGATTGGAATCAAAATGTTTAACCCCCTACTCTAATGGCTTATTGCAACGCTGCTTGTGTTACTTAGACGGCTGGTTTACATTTTACAGCGACAAGCGAGGGGGTGGGGGGGGCCACAAGCCGGTGGTCTCCCAAGCTCCTCTTTTCAAATGAAGGAAAGGGGGCAACGCTTTGGGGCTTCATCTGAAACAACAGCAAGTGTTAAACACATGCATGTGGCCGTTGGCAGTAATCAAACATAAAAAAAGGGAGGGAGAGACGAGATACTTTCCGAGTCTCCTTCCTCTTCAATGAGAGCCAGGATTTGTGCCATACATCTTCTGTATGGGTCAGGATCCCACTGTCTGGGCTCTATTAAGCACGGCATCACGGGTCACATTTGTGAGCAATTAACAGGCCTTATGGAAAACAACAAGGCCCGGCCAATGGGATTTTAATACCAGGGACATTTCAAGTGTCAGACTTCGACTGGGACACATCCATTATGCCACACGGCATGTAACAAACATGGCAATTAATATCAACAGTCCGCATATTTCCCTCCCACTCCTCGTCGCAGTTTCCTCCCAGGCCCCAGATGGTAACTATGCAATTACGAGTGCCATTCGCCCTGCTTTAACATATAAATCAAACGCGTTCATGTGTCCCAACATGTTGGCTTTGGGACATCTCAGAACTGCTCAAAACGTTGAAAAAATAAAAAAACGGTTGCCAGTGCTGAGAGAGCCAGTCGTAAGCGGGAGCGTTGGCCGGCATTCAGAATTATGGCAAGCTGTCATTTGGTCCTTAACAGGAGAGGGAGGGAGGGAGGGGCCAGCGAGGGAGGGAGACAGAAAAGGAGAGAGAAAAAGACAGAAAGAAAGAGAACTAGACAGAGAGAGGGAGAGCGAGTGAGTGAGTGGCCCAATGCCAAATCATGAGGCAGTGGAATGGCTTGTCTTCAGGAGGTAGAAAAGCGCTGTTTCCTCCATCACTCTGAGCTTGTCAGGCGGACTGTGAAAAGCTGACAATTACACAGGAGGAGAACCAAGTGCCTGGGCCCTGACTGGACCAGCACCAGCACCAGCCGCCCTGCCTGAAAGCTGCCCCGCATGTCCCACACTGCTGTGTGTGTGTGTGTGTGTGTGTGTGTGTGTGTGTGTGTGTGTGTGGGTGTGTCTCAGACTGGACCTTCATCGCTCAAGCAGCACACACGTTCGCACACAGTGTGAAAACTGAACTGGCACCAGAAAGCTAAACATCCTTCACGCAAAGTGATTCTTTTGATTTGTTGCTAAAGACTCACGGGGTGCACCGGGCCGCTGTGCAGCCGGAATGAAATCTGGCGTCTGGTGTGCTTACGTTTCTCTGCCAATGTGTTTGGTCTAGGTGCACACATGTACAGTACCAGAGGCTTCTTGGGTGCACATGGATACAGCAGAGTGCAGGGGCAGGGGAGGCAGCTTATCTCCATGACTGAAAGGCCAAAGTGTCAGTTATTTAATCTTTAACGAGCTTCTTTCCTCCAAAGGAGGGGCATTCACTGAGGCCTAAGCACTTTACAGCAGCCAGTCTGGGCCCTAACCACTTCTGCTTCTTTTTCTCCCCAATTGTACTTGGCCAATTCCCCCTGCTGTCCCGGTCATTGCTCCACCCCCTCTGCTGATCTGGGGAGAGCTGTACTAGCACATGCTTCCTGCGATACATGTGAAGTCGCCAGCCGCTTCTTTTAACAGTAGCAGGAACATGCTATTCCCCCCCAGTTCCCCTCCCCCCGAACAGGTGCCCTGACCGACCAGAGGAGGCGCTAGTGCAGCGACCAGGACACATACCCTTAATCCGGCTTCCCACCCGCAGCCAATTGTGCTTGTATGGATGCCCAACCAAGCCGGAGTAACACAGGGCTTGAACCTGCGGCCCTCGTAGGCAGGGAATCTACTGTACTGCTGCTGCACTACCCCGTCCCCGACGCCCACCCCTTCTGCTTCTGTTCATTCTTTTCAATAGGAGCGCGATGGTAAACTCCACCTACCGCACCACCGGCAGACAGAACTTGGCCATTTAAGTCGTTCCCAGTAATTGTATCTTCTACTGTGCCAGTGAAGACAAACCAGATCCTGAAAAGTCATATGTTTGTCCACCTGCTCTTGTTTCCCCATCCAATTAAGACAAAGTATTGAATAAGTAAGAATTTTCCTCTTCTGACTGACCATTTTGGATTAAGAGAAAAGAATGTACAGCCAAACTTTGGTTTGGCTGGGCTTTTCCAAGTCCTTGCTTGGCTCATTCATTTACAGCAGGAACACATTCCTTTATATGTAAAGTACAATTAGGGATGCATGGTATTGGAATGTTTGCCGATACCCAATATGCCGATATTTTCCAATTCCTTTGGCCGATTGCCGTTGCCGATATGTGCACGCATCCCCCCCCCCCCACCTAAATTCAGAGAACATCAAGTCTCCAATGTAGTGGAATGAACACATTATTATCCCTACTCTTATCGTGATGGCCCACTAGCAGATGACTTGACTTACTGGCAGATGCGGACATAAACACAATGCTTTTCACAATGTACACATTCACTTTCACACAAAGCATTTAGTCAAGTATCGAGCATTTGGGCATAATTAAAGTGTCATTTTATCAGCCTGTCATATTGGGCCGATGGCGATATTTCATTTTAAAGCCTTTATCGGCCGATACCGGTGATGTGCCGATATCGCCGTGCATCCCTGACTGACATCCCACAATGTGCTGTGGCTTTTTGTAAGCTACAGTGTGAACGCATACATCCCACAATGTGCTGTGGCTTTTTGTAAGCTACAGTGTGAACGCAGCACGAGCAGGAAGCCAAATGGTGTCTTCATTCCCTTTAAAAGCCATTTGCCAATAAAAAGTGGAACTGAAACCACGGTCTGGTAGAAGGCTTATAGTGGACACAATGAATAAAACACACACACACGCACACACACACGCACACGCACACGCACACGCACACGCACACGCACACACAGACGCACGCACGCACGCACGCACACACACACACACACACACACACACACACACACACACACACACACACACACACACACACACACACACAGACGAAAGAAGAAACACATGTAGAGGCAGAACCGGAAGACAAATGGAATCTACTGAAAGATGCTCAGCTAACGTTGGACTTACGTGGGATGGTCACGCTGAAGTGCTGGGGGTCTGAGATCAACAGCTTCCGCTTCAGTTCGTTCAAGCCAACCCCCATGGGACCTACACACACACACACACACACACACACACAATTGGATCATTAAAATGACATACAATAAGTCACAGCATCCATCACCGCCTCTCCGCCATCATCACGAGACGCAGCCGAGCAGAGCGGGCTTCCGTCACGACCCACGCTGATAGATGGAGGCCCAGGTCAAATTTCAATATCCGTGATGATGGTGCTTATACTGAGCGCACGGGGCACATACGCACACACACCATCCGTTTCTTTGATGGATGATGGTGGCAGGACTCACTGGCTGAGACCTATGCCCTGCCTGCATTAGGTATGAGGCTGTATTAGGATGAGGTGTATAGCGAGAAGCGGGGGGAAAAAGAAAGAACGAAGATCAAATAAAAAATGAGAGTGCGAGAGCAGCGACTGGCCCTGTCAAGAGAGCACTCTGTCGTGTTTTCCCTCCCGACAGGCTGCTGATCCCACCAGGCAGCTGGAGGCAGCTGGAGTTTCCATCGCATCCCCACTGGAGAAGCTGGAGGCAGCGTGTGAGAGAGAGAGAGAGAGAGAGAGAGAGAGGAGAGGAGAGATTGGGGAGTATTGACTATGATATTGATTTGTCTGCGTCTCCAGAAGCTTGTGCCTTTTCCAAAACATAAGCTCCTGTAGTGTACCTGAACTCTCCCTGCCGTAAAGCCAGCATCTGACAAGGGGGCAAAGTTCAATGTCGACCCATATGAGCAGAGAATTTTCACAGGAAGATATTATGGCACTGTGAAAATTCCTACTAAAACAGCTTTGGAGTTAGTATTTACAGTGATGTGGTTATATATTTCCTATTTAGGTTGGACATGGAATATTTTGTGTAATCTCATCTGATGTTAGTTCCGTTTTTGGTATTTCTACTTTCTGTCATTATTTTCAATTTGTTTCACCTGTTATGTTATTGTCCGGGTCTGGTGACTGCCTCCGATAGAGAGCCAAAGTCCCTCCCCTTCCAGTCAGACCCTGTATGAGCAACAGCGTCTTATATGAATGCTGGTGAACAGAGAGAGACGTTACTTTTTTGATCTCGTCTGAGGTTTGTGGTCAAACTGTGGCACTATAAGATATCAATCAGAAAGACTACGCACAACCAGTCGCGTAAGTGACGTCTCTCCCACCAGGCCATGTTGTTTTTGGTGTGACGTATATTGTGCGACACGAGAGATGTAGTCGATTGAGCGGGTTCATACAAAACTAAACATTACTTTCAGTTTCGGGACAAACTGCGACTTTCTTGACATGCATAGTTATCATACAGAATGTACACATGGACCTCATGGCACAATTTAAACAGGATCAAAAACGTATTGTCTCTCGCCGTTCATCACCATTCATATTTTTTTTAAGATCTTGGTAAGCAGGAAGTGACGTCCACTTTGGCTCTGGGATGTTGCTATTATATTAGTTATAATATTATAATATTATTATATTATTATATATATATTATATATTATATACAGCAGATGAGTTAGATTATATATTATATATTATATACAGCAGATGAGTTAGATTATATATTATATATTATATATTATAAACAGCAGACGAGGCCACACGGGCTTCTACAAATGGAGACTGTCGTGTCCCAATGTGTAAAACCTCGTTTGGACAATCAGTTTTCTCTGTTAAAGCAGCTACGAGCAACTTTTTCGATTGTTATTAAACAGTATAAATTTAATATCAATGCATCACATCTTACCTCTAATAGTCGACGAGACCAACGCAGAGTAGTCTCGCTTGAACCCCGAGTGAATCGGCCAGTGTTAGTCTGTCTGTAGCCAGGGAAGATCAGGAAGTGAAATGAAACGGTTTGCAGCAGCCACTTCAGCCATAACCACAAAATAACTTCCAAAAAACCTGTTAGAATATAACGAGAGATGTTCGCGAGAGTATGTGTGGCGTTCACATTGTTTATGTTATGTTGCTAGGCAGCGCAAACGGCGTAGGCAGGCAGCTGCGTTTCACTTCTGGGTTTCACTTCCGCGTTTCACTTCCGGGTTACCCGGTCCGGTCTCTCTAGAGAGCCCCCTGTTGACGCGAGTTTAGACAGACACAGTTATTAATCACCTAAGGGAGCAATCTCAGATACACACGGCTTTGGTGTCAGCTACTATTATAGGTAAGATGTGATGCATCAATATTGTAATTATACTGTTTAATAACAATCGAAAAAGTTGCTCGTAGCTGCTTTAAAGGAGTAAAACTATGGAACAGTCTACCTACTGAGCTGAAAACACCATTTTAATGTTTTTAACAGGGGTATTAAGTCATGGTTAAAAGAGAAACAACTGTGTTCTCACACTTAATACCCTTGTAGACCTCTGGTGGTACTCTGTGTATTATGTCTGTATTGTGTGTACAACGTGTGTACATTGTGTGTACTGTATTGTATGTACATCCTTGAATATTTGTATGTACATGTATAGCTTTGCTCATGTGGTTTTATATTTGATTATGTTTCTTTTTGGGTATGTCCTTTTGGGTTGTGTTTTGGTGTAGGAGTCGCCTGTGGACTGGTGTTGAAAATTAGCGTTCCGCTATAAACACTTAACACTGTGTATCTGGTTGTTGTGCATACATGTATGTTACATCTCCAATGCTCTGTGATGTCTGTATCAAATAAACTTAACCTAACCTGGGTTGTCTGTGTTTTTAGTTCAGATGAAGACCTACAGTATTGAGGTTGAAACATGTTGGCATTTTTATCCATTATTAAGCCACTATAATAAAGGCTTTTTAAGTATTTCCTTCCTCTGCGACTGCGTTATTACAGTTTTGAAATGATACCAGAAAGATATTTAGGTTCCAGTTTCAATGGATTGCAGACATCTTCCTTTTGGAAATAATTAACAGGTTTTCAATGTTGATGGAGGCTGTCATATATCAACATATTACTAAGATTAATATTTGTTGGGCTCTCATATTTCTCTGTGTCGCTCTCCTCTCCTCCCTCTCTCGACTCTCTCCCTCTCTGAAAGCCATATTCAATAATATTTTGGTGGTCGTTACCAGGGTGCAAGATGATCCTAATTTGAGACGACTCGTTCTGATGTCTTCAAATATTGTGGACAAGAAATCAGTTACGGAGGCACAAGTGCACGCCATGGCCTTTTTAGTGTTTTACCACAGCTTCCCTGTGCGTGGACGGGCCAGAGACGGCGCTTGATCTGGGCTCCGGATTCCTTGCATGCCTGGCGTTCTGGGCAGGCGCTACAATCGCATCAAACCCCGTTGGAAATTCATTTCTGCAGGCAAATGTGTTTAGCAGGCGGCTCCTTCTAAAACAAACGGACAATGAGTTCACTCAGCGATGCAGATTAGGTGGAAAGCGAGCGAGAGGGGAGGTGGGGAGAAAAAAGTAATGGTGGACAAGCTGAGAAAGACAAGCCCTGTACCGTTTAGGGTTAGTATCTGTGCTGTTCCCTTACATTTTATCTGGCCCCAAAGCAGGAAGGTTTTTGGAACGATCCACAACCTGATAAATAGGTGTGGACAACGAGGCTCTTTTAAGAATAATCTTAGGCCTCTCCGCAGACAGGAGATCCTTCTCTGAACACTGGCAGCCTTCGCACACAGACAAATTCACACCCCGCGCTCTCCCTCTGCCTGTGCGCCCGGCAACACATGGTTTTGAGTCCTATTGTGTGACTGCTGTAAGTGATAAAAGCTGTTTCCTCAGCACGATCACTCACTCCACTGCAGATTCAAAAAGAAAAGAAGAAAAAAGAGAGAAAAATAGCCCGACCCTCTGTGGACAGACGGCGCGAGGCATTCTGTGGTTACCGTCTCACATAAACAAGCACATGGCCAAGCGAAGACAGCAATCAATCTTAGCCGGAGAGAGAGGGAGCAAGTTTTTTTTGTGTGGGGGGGGGAGGGAGTCATAGTCATAGGCAGAGCCTGGGGGTTGAGAGCGCGGGTGATTTATTAAGATGAGGAAATGGAGTTCATTTTGAATTTGTTTCGGGAGAGCGGCGCGCGGAATGCGGCGGCGCTGTTTGAACAGGGTCACGGGCCGATGTTGTTGTAGGTGTTGAGGGTGGCAGAGCGCGGTAATAGAGGTCTCTTTATGAGCCCTATCTCAGCGGTGCAGACAGTCCGCCCCACAGGCCGCAAAACCCTCGGATCGGAGCGTGGAGGATATCTGGGTCCGTACATGGCGGATTGACTTGTAGTTCTGCACCCTCGTAAAGCCATTTTCACCTTGTACGTCGCGCCGCCGCTTGCCACTTTCAATATGAATGATGCGTGTCAGGCAGCGGGCCGTCTTTAGAATACCTCAGACAGCGATTAAAGAGCGTTCCAGCCGCACCGCCGCCTGCCAAGGAGGCCCCCACAGGCCCACCACCACCCGGGAGGCGGTGCACTGTGCTGTGGTCCCGCTCCACCGTTTGACCCCAAACACGCCACCTCATTGTGCATTGTTTGTTTTTAACAATGCCCCAATGCAACAGCGAGCTTGTAAATCGAAACGCAACAATAATAAAATAAAAAAAAAGCATATCCAACTCTTTTAAAGCAGACTGCCGTATTTATGTTCCGTTTGTGTTTTTCTCCCTCTCCGTCTCTCACTCTCCTCTCTCTGAGACGAGCGAGGTGCTTCTGGCCTTGCAGGTCGTCGTGCCAGTAAAAGTGTCAGACTTCATTACCGCACTCATTAGAGAAGCAGCCTTTAATATCGCACGCTTAATAACTTCCAGGCCAAACGCGGAGCACATGCAGTTAGCAACGAGAGGCCGAGCTTCAAGCCCCGCAGCCTTCGAACCTGTGGCCCCCGCCCTGCCAGCCTGCCTCACCTCCAGGACTGGGAATAGACAGCTGGCACGGACGCTGCCGCAGTATACAGAATAACAAGGTTGCAATGTAGTAACACAGATTATTTTATTTACAGTGCATTTCTAGGAAGTTCTCAACAGAGGAGAGAATTCAGGTACCGTAGTTAAATTTTTATGTATTTGGATTCCATATCAACACTCACTAAAGAATCAGTGTCGGGTGCTAAACCCCAAAATGAAAAAGTTATAATTCATCAAAATCTCACTGTTACTGTAAGTTCAGTGTGTCAGGTTACAGTGAAATGGCGCTGACCTCAGTCACACCGCAGTAAAACAAAAAATGTGGATATCAACACATCATTTTGTCAGGTCAAATAATCAGATGTCTTTCAAAAACAGCAGCGGTTTAGTCAAAACTATGCATATGCAAAAATATATTTTCATTGGCGACTCAGATTTAAAATGTACAAAAACAGATAAGCATCTTGATTCGTCTTTGAAACCGATCCCCCCCCCGTTCAAGTGCAGGAGGCGGGCAGCAGGCGGGTCATTCATTAGCGGGTACCAGCGACCTGCACCGCGTCCATCCACATTAACGTACGAGCGCCTTCGGGCATTCCCCAACAGCTTCAGGAGAGGGGGGTGTTTTATATCAAAACAATGGGAGGAATGCCTTGTGTTTCGAGCGGAGTGGAAAGAGTGCAGGACTGAGGCCAAGTCAAGCATGGGAGGTTTTGTCCTGTTTGGAAGACCTGTACTACATGCCTACTTTACCTCCTCTCTTCCTAGAGTACGAGACGGTTTGGACTGAAAATGAACTGAGCGGAGGTGTGAGCTGAGAGGGAGAAAGGAAGAGAGATGCAGAGAGAGAGAGAGAGAGAGAGAGAGAGAGAGAGAGAGAGAGAGAGAGAGAGAGAGAGAGAGAGAGAGAGAGAGAGAGAGAGAGAGACAGATACAGACAGAGAGACAACGTTTATCTGAATGTGATCTCTGCTCTCTAGCTCCCTAGTTGGTCAACTGCCTTAATCTCCTCTATGGAGGAAACAGTAACATTAGTGTTCTTGGTTTGTTAGTTAACATTCGTAAATGTAGGTTATAATCCATGCAAAATAATTACAAGGAAGAACCTGTCTCTTCACCTCTTGTGCGATGTTGGCAAGTTAATTTGCATACATGCATACATTTGCATCGAAGATGTGAAGATTCATAATCATATGCTGGATTTTTCAAAAATACTTCTCAATAAAGACATGATTTATAGGAGGGGATTTAAAAAAAACTGTATTTATACAGGGGGGAGTAATGCTCTCTTTTCCAGGAGTGCCCTGTTCACATTCACAGTTCACACACATGCATACAGTACCTGGAAGCTGACCAGTACAACCACAGTCTGATCTGTTGGCAAATGAGCAGCTCCACTGGAGCGGTTGCGGGTAAGGGCCTTGCTCAAGGGCACCTCAGTGGTGGTAATGAGGGAGGGGCAAGCACTTCTTGTTCACCTTCCCCATCCAGATTTATCCTGCTGGTCCCGGGGATTGAACCGACAACCTTCCGGTTATAAGCTCGCTTCTCTAACCTTTAGGCCACCACTGCCTCTCATTTTCCCAAGTGTTGTAAATCTATGCAACGATAGAGAGGAGTGAAGTGTCTCACTAACTGACCTGAATGTGTCTCTTGAAAACCACCCTGTGGTGGTTTTCCAGCACTGTGGCAAAGACTGGGGGGAGAAGAAATGGAAAGAAAAGATTCCTAATAAGAAAAAGTGGAGAGACACCAGGGAGAAAGAGCAAATACAGCAGAGAGGAAGACAGAGAAACATAAAACAGATCTTTCCTTGGCCCCTCCGCTTCATTACGTGTGAAATTGTCCATAGGTTGTCCTCCAAATTATGGAAGCTAATTGAAAATATTGACATTAGCGTGACGGGAAGGGGGGGGGGGGGAGGAGTCCAGCATGGTCCGTGTAAAGCGTCGACATGCTGGCAGGAAAATGGGCCGGCTAATTAGCAACATGCCTGATGAAGTCCATGCTCTGTGTGGCGCGTTGGAGCGAACCGAGGCCTCCCTGGTCAATCACGCTAGGAACACATCCATAGAGAGCATGAGTAAGAGAGGGAAGGAGCCGCTGATCCCGTTGAGCTGAATCCCACGCCTGTGTAAAACCTGCTATCTTGGGAGAGCCGAAATTTGGAGCGCTCATTCCTTAAGTACATCTCTTTCCTTGATGAATGGAACTAGATTGGAAGGGACACACACGGGGAAATGCCGGGAATGTGTTTTGTTCCATTTGTGTTAGGGACATTCCTGTCATTATTCTTTTTTTGATATACGAAAAACTAACCCTAAAAAGGAAAAATGTGGAAAAGGCTTGATTCGATGATGGCAGCACGGGTTAGGTCCCCGGGAAAAGATTGAAGTCTGTGTGCACCTGGCTAAGCGCATTGTTCCACCATTCGCTGGCAACGCTCGTCTTCCAACCGCAAATACCGAATGAGAAAGGGCTAAATTCATTTCAAGACCTTGGCACGCCGTGAAGCCCTTTGGATGGGCTTTGTAACACCCGCTCCTCCAGGCAAGTGTTAACAATTCTGTCGGCTCTAAAAGTGAGGAGATTGAAAGGACATTGAGAGCGTAAGTGAAAGCACTAAATGTGACTGATTAATGCGAGGTCTGCGCCTGCCCCATTCCCGTCGAGTACTAAAAGAGGAAATTAAGCAGGCCCTGGGTGATTGCGGGCGAGTCCGCGCAGCGGGGGAGCTCATTTCTGGGCTGGGGGGGTGAGGCGAGGGCGAGGCCAAGCCACCTGGGCCCTCTGCGTCACACCGTGTGTCACCGTGCTGGGAGGGAAGGCTTCAGAATGAAATGTACGGCCTCCGCGGTGCCAAGTTTAGCAGCGCTGGAGTCTGCCCACACTTTCAAAGAGCGGTGTGTGTGTGTGTGTCTGTGTGTGTGTGTGTGTGTGTGTGTGTGTCTGTGTGTCTGTGTGTCTGTGTGTGTGTGTGTGTGTGTGTGTGCGTGTGCGTCATGCGCCCATGTGGACCACCACAATCAGCGCGGTGTGAGGTAAGCGGTGACGTTTGAATGAAAATTGAGAACGGTGGCATTTTTCCGTATGGTTGATGGCCGAGTATAATAGTTTAATTTGTTTGATTTAATACCCTTCAGAGCCCAGTTCTCTCCCTTACTAGGGATGCAGGTGACGACGAATTTCCCTGACGGCTAATCACCGTTTTGTATTTAGGCTAGTCAACTAGTCTTTAAGTAAGAAAACGCACAGAAAATGGCCAAAACGGAGCACAATTTAATCTATAAGGTTAAAATGTTGTCCCAAAAAATATTGCGTGTATTTAAGAGCCATTTTAAACCGTTAATTACTTTAGTCAATATCCAAATCGTGTGTGACACTTGCGCTGTTTATTGCGCTGAACATTGCACATCAGAAAACATGACAACCCAACCCAGCACCGTGTATCCAGGCTCAATATAGTCCATTTAACTTTCGGAAGCCTTTGCCTTCAACGAAGTTCATTGCCATATGAGCTGCGTTATCTTGTGTGGCTAAACCTTATTTTTACAGTCTATGGGCTAAACGCGTGTGGTGCTAGCTAGCCTCAGGCCCTGCTGTCCTGTGGCTAAACGCGTGTGGTGCTAGCTAGCATCAGGCCCTGCTGTCCTGTGGCTAAACGCGTGTGGTGCTAGCTAGCATCAGTGTGGCTAAACGCGTGTGGTGCTAGCTAGCATCAGGCACTGCTGTCCTTGTGTCCACATGCCTGTGCTGAATGGCTGAATGTCGGTCGAGTGGTTAACGTTATATGCCAGTTTTATCTGACACGGCCTACAGTACATACCACCATATTTTAATTGACTGCCAAACTGCACTGGGTTTAATCAGCTGTCATCTCCCTTCCCCTGTTGACTACTGAGGTTACAGTCAATGGTCCACTCCCACTAACACATGCTGGGTGTTTACATCCAGGCACTAGAGGAGGGGGGGCTACTGTAGTGGCTGGTGGCTGCGTAGCAACTGTTACCACGCATTGTTTATTATGATCATTTAATTATTAGTTTATCCGACTAATATTTTGGTGCCGAATAACGAGGGTAGCGGATGTTTAAACTTAACTAGTCGCCTGCATCACTAACCCTTACAAACACACACGGGCCGCGCACGTGCGCGCGCACACACACACACACACACACACACACACACACACACACACACACACACACACACACACACACACAACTCACCTACTAGGACCACCAGCCGGTGTTTGGCCCCGCTCTGCCTGCGGTAGGGGGTGACCTCCTCGTACGTGGGCACGTCTGCCGTGTCGTACATTTCGCTCTTCTTACACTCGTACATGGACTTGTTGGTCTTCTTGTCCCTCCTGCTGAGGCGGAAGCTTCTCCTGAACCCGGCTGGAGGTCAGGATGAAAAGGGAGAGAGAAAGAGAGAGGGAGGAAGGGAGAGACAAGAGAGAAACACGTGAACGTACAAGACGAGAGATGTTTGTGCGAGCGCGTCTGTCTACGTGTGTGTGTGTGTGTTTTGTGTGTAAATTCCAACAGGAGTGTATTGCACACATAAGCCCACAGCTGCGCACTTCAATTTATGTCCGTTTCCAGCGTCTTGGCAGGCGCGTCGATGGCCCCGTGTCCAATACCTCATATGTATTGTGCAGCTCAGCTTTATGACAGCTATCTCTGCTGTAGGTGAAAGAGCTACAGCGGCGCAGCGCTTGGCCAAACAGTTTCCCTGGATATCACGCTCAAACACTTCACTCATATTTTCCCCTGGCGACATGTAATGCATTTCAATTTTCTCCCCTCGCACGTACATACGTATGCCTTAAAGACCGTAGCGCACGGCTATAAAACACGTTATTGCTACATCCTCGGACGCTCTCTCGCCAGCCACCACTTACGTTATATTGTGTTTTCCGTCAAGGTAGGAGTGACTCATCCTTGTTTTTGGAGATTCGTCTGGGACATTTGAAAGCGCGTGACCTCTGGAGCGCGCTCTCTGCGAGGAGGTCGCAGCGAGAAGCACAGGTTCTTTCCATGTAATTTACAGTGATGTGGATTTACTGCCAGTTTCTTCATGGTTGTCCACTTGACATAGCCTAACTGTCGGGGTATGATTTGCCGTTCATTCAGGTTGCGTACTGTAGACGATGGCGAGGTATGTGTGTCATTCAGTGTTAATTTGTGTCCTTTGGCAGGCTGCACTCACCCGGTGTGTGTGTGTGTGTGTCTGTGTGTGTGTGTCGTGTGTGTGTGTGTGTGTGTGTGTGTGTCGTGTGTGTATGTGTGCGGGTCACTTTACAACAGCTGTCATCCCTGATTGGTTTATGGTGTGCACCGTATCCTCAGACCGCCGTCACAAAGGCTTCTTAACATACCGATCCGGGAGAACGCGTGCCTTGATCTGATGATCTACGACAGTATCAAAAGGAGAAATTTACCCCTAATTTGAGGAGCACAGTTTCATATTTATGACAGATGTTGGTTAACCCCGAAAAAGAAGCAAATCTACGAAAAATCCAGGACATCCAATAGCCAATTGCTGCACACGGCCGTGGTTGTTTTCAGTCTTCTCTTTCCTTCTTTCATTTTTGTTACAGTGATTAATGAACTCAAGAATATGATGCAAGATGCCCACGTACGATTAAGGCAGCATGAAAATGATGGACTGACAGGAGTGGGGGTGAAAAATACTCTTGATCCCCGTCCCCTTAATACTTTCCACAACATTTTCAAACCTCTACGGCCGAGCAGACGTGCTGCCGAGACAGACGTGCGGCCAGGAGAAAGCGCCTGCATTCTTCTCGACTCTCCAAACAGGACCTTAATAAGGGATGGAGCTATGGACCTATGCTGAGTTACAAATGAAACACACTGTAAGTCACTGGAGTAGAATAATAACATATATACATATACAACAATAATAGTGTTTGTATGCATGTGTGCTAGTGAATATATTCATGCGCCCAAGTACTGAATATAAGGTTACATTGAACATTTAGGGCAGACTTTGTTCCATTGTGGGCAAGTTGTGGCTTAAGTTGTCTGTGCCATTTCTGCTGTGGTGAATCTACTCATTCAGCACCCCAACCCCCCCAGCCCCCACCTAGGGAGTATTACCCTCTGCCACACAGTGGAAAACATACACCACTCGGCTGCAATTCTCCTTGTAAAGGCATCAAAATGTACCATACGCTGTAACCAATATCCTCAAAGGTTGACATCATTATAATAAACAAATAGCCATACTATATGAGTATATCGTTAAAGGTGTCCCATTCAGAGTGGTGTAAACTCAACCCCAGAATAACACTATGGGCTGATGATTGGTCATTTATCATGGTGCAAAAAACACCCTAATTAGGCATTGACCTATACTATAGCTGCTAATATGGATTGTTGTTCAATTCTATTATCAGGGCGGTCTTGTTGGGTGAGGCGCTGGTGCTCTGAAGGGAATATTTGGGTTTAGGCAGGTGCGCGCGGCATTTCATTACGGGGTCTCAACCACAGTCAGTCGATGCAAACCGCTGTCCCTCAGTTGCCGGGGGCCCTCGGTAATCTGGGGCCCTTCACAGTCGCTTCGACCCATCTAGACAGCTCCATCCAAATAACAGGGAGAGCTCTCGTCCTACTCTCCCCACCAGCACTGCCTTGAGGGTCCATAAATCAAAGGCTGATGCTGCAGTGAGCAGCACCCCCCTCCCTCACCGAACACCCCCCACCCCCTATCATCTCATCTCCATTACTGATGGAGACAGAATTAGACCGGGCCGGGGGGGGGGGGGGGGATGGAAATTAATTCGATCCAGAATTAAGGAATGATTTAGGTCCTGTGTGAAGGAGGGAAGCCTGCCTGTTTGTCATGAAAGCCGAAAGCCTCAGCTGTGTTGGAACGGCAGCATGTTTGCACAGTCTAGCCTGACACAAGCTGAAGGCTTACGAGTGGAAAAGGAAGGTATAATATGTGCGGGCACCAGGAGCCTAATACCTCTGCTAGACTAGTGGTGTGACAAGTCAAATCTCATGTGAGAGTTTCCCTGAGAGCTGAGCACAGGCACAATCCTGCAGGGCTTTGCTGCAGAGCGCTGTGTATCTTGGGGCATGGAGTTAAAGTTTCCTTGCTGAAGTCCCACACACACACACACACACACACACACCTCCTAATGGTGTGCACCAGGCCGTGACTGAGTAATTGCCAGAATTGCAACTGAAAACTTGTGCATCCACACGCACACACTCCCACTTCCTCCCTTTCTCCCTCTCTCTCACACACACACACACACACACACACACACACACACACACACACACACACACACACACACACACACACACACACACACACACACACACACACACACACACACTTCAATTAAAAGTCCTTTCAGTAAAACAGAAACACGAAAAAAAGAGAGGAGGAAAAAAGAGATGAGCATATTAACATAGTATAAACACAAGATGTGAATACACACACACACACACACACACACACACACACACACACACACACACACACACACAATTGCTTGGAAGTCGCCAGCGCTCCTCCAAGCCCATTTTCCAGTGTGATAATATCTTACAGCCACGTAGGAAATTCAGCATGTGTGCAAAGAAAGCACCCGGAGGCCTCTGCAAACTGTGAATACAAACTGCCCACTCGGACACCAACATCCTGCGAAGCACTACTGCCACTGCTGCAAAGTAAATGATGCTGCAACTGTAACAAAAAAAGACGAATGTTCATAAAATATAACAGATGCCTCTAGACGGAGAAAAGAAATTGACTCGAGGCACGCAACTGCCAATGGGCGTCTGAAAGCGGAGAAGCCTGAGAACAATACAGGGGTCAAGGCTTCCAGACGCCACGCGTAGGCGATCAGCGAGATGACAACGGAGAGAGCAGAATAAAAAATGACTGCCATTTTCCCTCCAATCAAACTTCATCTCGCCCAGAGGGAGAGAGCGAGAGAGGAGGCCTGCGGTAAAGCGGAGAGGAAAAGGCTCATAGCGAAACCACCTGTTGCGGGGCCCCCGGTGCAGCGAGGGCCCGCCGTCTGAGGCCCTGCGCCCTAACTGCAGGAGAGTGCGCTGACAGCTCCAGTGCCATCCTGCCTCTCCCTCTCCTCCTCGCTGGACTAATGGAGACGACATCTCTGGACTTAAGCGGCCCTGGCAGCCGGGGATTAAGTGAGCATTACTGCTCTCGGCTCGGTGCCGCGCGCTGCGGTTTAGCGCTGCAACACTTAGCCCCGTTCGCGGGCACCCAATGTGGGAAGCATTACCGGCTCTCCCGGCCTCATTATGCGTGCCCATTACTGGCTTGGTTGGAAGAGATGAGGAAGGCACATGAGGCAGGAGGCCGGGGAGGAGGAGGCCGCTTTCCACACTGTCAGCCGTTATTACCACAACAGTGAATATAGGAGAGGAGGCGTTGCGGCTCACAACCAAAACACAACGCCCGAGGGATTAGACAACTTCACTTGACGTTTCACCACTTCACTCTCCAATTCAAATAAACATATGTGCTGACATCAATATGTCTCAATCAATCACCTCTTTGTGTGTTGTATCCATCCATCGTGAGCGCACAATGCAGGAAAGCACGCTAGACCAGTGGTTATCAAACCTTTTCACGTCAAGGACCTCTAAACTGACAGAAATTAGACCACGGATCCCCATTTGATACGATTTTGTCCCAGGGTCCCCCATCTGATAAGTTTTTAGCTTTTGGATGTATTTTTTGTATTAAATATCCCCCCCCCCATTTTTATCCCCCATTAGTGCTAATTACATTTATTTATCCTGGTTGCTGCTCCACCTTCTGCCGATCTGGGGAGAGCCGAAACTGGCTCCATGCTTCCTCCGAGACATAGCCAGTAGCCAGCCGCTTCTTTTCACCTGACAGGGGAAGCTTCACCGGTAGGACATGGCACGTTGGAGGATCACGCTATTCCAACGAGTTCCCCTCCCTCCGAACAGGCGCCCCGAACGACCAGAGGAGGCACCACTTCAGCGACCAGGATATTGCATGTTTTGGTGAAGGGTTCCTATATGAAGGAAACCCCCAGGGGGCATGGGGAGAACATGCAAACTCCACACAGAGAGGCCCTTTTTGACGACCCCACCCGGGCGGTGGGCACTCGAGGACATGCGGACGGGCACGCACTCCTTCAGCGCTCACAGCGTCCCAGGTGGGAATCGAACCCAGGACCTTCTAGCTGTGACAGAGATACCACTGTGCCACCATGCCCCCCCCCTTTTAGATGTTTTATTACAGAAAGTGTATGAAACCCATGACCAAAACACTTATACATTCTGTCATTGTGTTACTTATGGATGGTATTATAGTGAAAAGAAAGTATCCCCTTCTTTGCTGGGGACCTTCTGGAGCCCCCTCAAGGACCTCACTTTGAGAACCACTGTGCTAGACAACCAAGGCCAAATGTGGCTGGATTCTGTGAGATTTGGCATCATTATAAAGACAGAAGTTGAGCCGTCTCACTGTGGGCCAACATAATGTACTGTAAAACTCCTCCGGAAAACCCTTTTTTCCTGAATCCCCTTTTCAACCTCCGGGAAGGTTCAAGGACTCAGCCTGTAGCATTGGCAGGGTGGAAGAGAAGAGGAGCGGAGAGGAGAGATGGTGGGACTACAGCAAGTGAAAAGAAGGAAGTGGACATATCCGAACAGACAGACAGGCGTGTGTCCTTCAAATGCTCCCATCTCCTGAGTCCCTCCATATATATAGCTGCTTACAGGCATCTGTGAAAAGGATTTTGGATAGTAAATTGGCCTTAGGAGATCCCCTGTATCAAGCATCAAACCCCCGTAACAAACCGACAGCTTCCGGGCAAAATCGCGGCAGCGTGCACATACCTGGCCCGACGTGCGGGCCACAGGGATGTTAACAAAGCAGAGCGCTTCTGCCAATGTAGCTGAAATCCTTCACTGCTCCACTTCAAAACCGCTCTTTACGAGAACTCAAGTTTGTTGGGATTTGAGAGAGGAGACGGCGACGAGAAAGTGTACGAGGAAAGACAGGAAAAATGAAAGCAAAAGAAATGGCCGTGACGTTTGAGATATGTACGTGTGTAGCGGGGCCACGGTGGTGAACTCATTAGTGTTATCTGGGGAGAACACATTCTGGGAGTAGTTTCCGTGGCCCCCGCTCGGAGCATTTGGAAAGTGGTACCCGACCCAAGTGTTACAGGCTTATACGGTGGAATAGCGCTCTAGACCTTTGGCTGCAAGAGGTCCATTTGTGTCGAGCGCTATTTGTTTTTCCCCTCCGTCTTATCCCACAGCTCTTTGAGCTGAGGAATGTCTCGTCTCAAAACGCTGCCTGATGCCTAATACCTAATGCCTTGGTGAAAAAGAAAAAAACACACACACACAAAACACACTCACAAGCACTTCTACTGGAGGCCTTGCAGCCGGTAGAGACGTGCCAAGAGTACGGGCCTAAATGCCTGCTTTGCTGTTTGTCTCATCAATCTGATGTTCAGACGGAGAAGATGCTCTCGTCTACAACAGCGCCGCTGCCGGCCAAATTCCAAGGCTCCTCTACTCGCGAAACCACTGGAATGGCTGCTGGCTGAGAGCGATAAAAGGACACCTGTCAAGCTAGTGCATATAGTACCTGCTCTGATCCAAATGTAGGGAATCCATTAACGTGTGTATCGCTTCAATCTTATACAGTAAAGGTTCATCGGTGTTTGGACTCAGATGGGGGGAAAAAGTCAGTAATCCAGAACTTATGCCCTGTGTTTTGGCTCCCGCACGTCCACAACTAGTGAACCTGCAGACAGATGAAATCAACTCGTTTTGGAAATGGAGCGTTTTTTATTTCAGTTTATAACACGTCTCCATTTTTCCATAACTCGGCCGTAATTGGATTGTGCGGGGTTGATAGCTTTCCCAGCCCCCTTCCTTCAGCTTTAACTGATTTGGAGTTCCTTGCTTGCCCTCCGTCCGTGTATCCGTCTTTCTCTCCTGATGTTCGGTGCGGGGCTTCGTGCTTCCAGGATATTTGGGACTATGATAGCAAAAAAAAAAATGCGTCCCTATCACAGCCCAGGTCTAGAATATCTCTCGCTGGGATTCGAGCTACGATGTGTTGATGGATCACAGGGAAAACATGTCTCTTAGTGTTTCTACCGGAGAAGAAATGGGCCCTGTGCTATTTCATGATCTCTCTCTGGACCAAAATGGAAGTCTCAGAGTACTGCTGTCGGGAAAGGCCTGTAGGGAAGGCATCTCGGGACACTGGGCTGCATTTTCTACTATCCTGGCCGTAAAATCAAGCAGTATCTCGGAGCGCAGGCATCTGCTCGCCCCCGAGTAGCACTCCGGGATCATTCTTGGCAACGGACGTCACAGACGTTGCATCATTGAGAGAAGGATGGAGAGAAAACAAACTAAACAAAAAAACTAAAAAGACAACCTACCCCCTCCCACCGCCTCCTTCATTTCCCTATGCAACCTCAGTAGCATTGAAAAAGCATCTGTACGTTCTAGGATTTCAAACTATTAGGGACGGGCCAACTCTAAATCATACAACCACATCCAACAGGCTGAAAAGCCATGCAGCAACTACTCTCGTAGAGAAGATGTTATTATAACTCACAGTTTTTTTTCGTCTTCTCCTCCTCCCGAGGCTCTCTCGTTTCAACTCAAACCTCGTTCTGGACTGCTGGAGACGAGAAGCGCCGCTAACCCGCTCGAGCGCTGGATGGTGTTTGGGTCCCGGGCTGAGGTCGTTGACCTCACGGAGAAGGCAGGGTGACGGCGAGGGCAAGCCCGAGGGCGACGGAGAGGAGTGGAAAAATGGATTGGTTTGGGCCAAATTCACCCTCATGGAGTGACCCTGATTGAGCTTGGCAGACACGGCTCAACGTCAGCATTTAGAAACTCACACCTCCTGTGAAATGTGGAGTGTAAAAAAAACAGTGTAGTGTGCACAGAAAGTTCTGAGGCCAGTACACCCCCTGGCCTTGACATCAGAAGACAGAGAGAGAGAGAGAGTGGGAGAGAGAGACAGACAGACAGACAGACAGGCAGGGTTCTGTGTATGAGCCAGCAGAGAGAGAGGGAGAGAGAGACAGACAGACAGGCAGGGTTCTGTGTATGAGCCAGCAGAGAGGGAGAGAGAGACAGACAGACAGACAGACAGGGTTCTGTATATGAGCCAGCCATGCCGGCCTGTGGTCCTCCAGAGGGGACGGTACCTTGTGATTTGTCGGGAAAATGACAGTAGTAATAAAAACACGATGGGACACAGGGAATTGGAAGCAGCTCTCTGGAAAGGGCTGCAGAACCAGAACCAGCACTGGTAATTGCCATTAAGTCCGACCGGGACCACATCAACGTGGCCGGGCCTCGGCCGGACCTCCAGAACAAAGCGTGGAAGACAAGCCATCTTTTTAACCCAAATCCACACAGAGACATTCTGAGATGTCTTCAGACCCACAGCAGAGAGGCAGAACAGGATAACTACTACATTCTGCAAATCCATGACATGTTCTGCCAGTGCACTCATGCTGTCAGCGAAGGGAACAGAAATAGCTCACTGTAAGCTCGCGTACCGCTACAGAACCACTCCTTGTGTTTTCACATGGGACGTCCAAGACCAATCAATGGTACCATAAACACTGTGGGCTTTACAAAAATATGCCAAGCGTATTATGAAGAATCGTGTAACTATTTTTCAAATTGAATCATTTCTCTGTGTAACATGGCACGGACTACAAAAGGCCCGTCTATGTAGGGAAGGCTGCGGGATCAAGGATGGGGTAACAGAGAGGACACATGTTAAATCTACTGTAGCACAATCTCAAGCATCTCCTTCACTGGTAACGGATGGAGGACACAACCACAGCAGGAGAGTGGAGGACAAACGGAAGGGAAGAAGACAGCATCTCTCACCTAGATGGAATCCACTACTATAGTCAGCGTCCTCTGGTGATGAGAAGAGAGAGAGAGAGAGAGAGCAGAAGCCAGGAGAGAGGCAAGGTATAGTTAAAGAGCACAGTCAGAAAGCAACCTATCCCTCAAACGAAACACACATGGACAAACATACAGGTACAGAAAACAGACGTCAATACAACCTTTTTTATTGTGTTAATAGATTTTTTCCCGTCGTGTTAATCATGTATCAAATTGATTGCTTTGCGACTTTGTCCTGAGTCAGAGCCAGTGATGTAGTGGTAATAAGACTTTGTGTTGAGTCAGAGCCAGTGATGTAGTGGTAATAAGACTTTGTGTTGAGTCAGAGCCAGTGATGTAGTGGTAATAAGACTTTGTGCTGAGTCAGAGCCAGTGATGTAGTGGTAATAAGACTTTGTGCTGAGTCAGAGCCAGTGATGTAGTGGTAATAAGACTTTGTGCTGAGTCAGAGCCAGTGATGTAGTGGTAATAAGACTTTGTGCTGAGTCAGAGCCAGTGATGTAGTGGTAATAAGACTTTGTGTTGAGTCAGAGCCAGTGATGTAGTGGTAATAAGACTTTGTGCTGAGTCAGAGCCAGTGATGTAGTGGTAATAAGACTTTGTGCTGAGTCAGAGCCAGTGATGTAGTGGTAATAAGACTTTGTGCTGAGTCAGAGCCAGTGATGTAGTGGTAATAAGACTTTGTCCTGAGTCAGAGCCAGTGATGTAGTGGTAATAAGACTTTGTGTTGAGTCAGAGCCAGTGATGTAGTGGTAATAAGACTTTGTGCTGAGTCAGAGCCAGTGATGTAGTGGTAATAAGACTTTGTGTTGAGTCAGAGCCAGTGATGTAGTGGTAATAAGACTTTGTGTTGAGTCAGAGCCAGTGATGTAGTGGTAATAAGACTTTGTGCTGAGTCAGAGCCAGTGATGTAGTGGTAATAAGACTTTGTTCTGAGTCAGAGCCAGTGATGTAGTGGTAATAAGACTTTGTCCTGAGTCAGAGCCAGTGATGTAGTGGTAATAAGACTTTGTGTTGAGTCAGAGCCAGTGATGTAGTGGTAATAAGACTTTGTGCTGAGTCAGAGCCAGTGATGTAGTGGTAATAAGACTTTGTGCTGAGTCAGAGCCAGTGATGTAGTGGTAATAAGACTTTGTGCTGAGTCAGAGCCAGTGATGTAGTGGTAATAAGACTTTGTGCTGAGTCAGAGCCAGTGATGTAGTGGTAATAAGACTTTGTGCTGAGTCAGAGCCAGTGATGTAGTGGTAATAAGACTTTGTGCTGAGTCAGAGCCAGTGATGTAGTGGTAATAAGACTTTGTTCTGAGTCAGAGCCAGTGATGTAGTGGTAATAAGACTTTGTCCTGAGTCAGAGCCAGTGATGTAGTGGTAATAAGACTTTGTCCTGAGTCAGAGCCAGTGATGTAGTGGTAATAAGACTTTGTCCTGAGTCAGAGCCAGTGATGTAGTGGTAATAAGACTTTGTGTTGAGTCAGAGCCAGTGATGTAGTGGTAATAAGACTTTGTGTTGAGTCAGAGCCAGTGATGTAGTGGTAATAAGACTTTGTCCTGAGTCAGAGCCAGTGATGTAGTGGTAATAAGACTTTGTGCTGAGTCAGAGCCAGTGATGTAGTGGTAATAAGACTTTGTGCTGAGTCAGAGCCAGTGATGTAGTGGTAATAAGACTTTGTGCTGAGTCAGAGCCAGTGATGTAGTGGTAATAAGACTTTGTGCTGAGTCAGAGCCAGTGATGTAGTGGTAATAAGACTTTGTGCTGAGCCAGAGCCAGTGATGTAGTGGTAATAAGACTTTGTCCTGAGTCAGAGCCAGTGATGTAGTGGTAATAAGACTTTGTGTTGAGTCAGAGCCAGTGATGTAGTGGTAATAAGACTTTGTGCTGAGTCAGAGCCAGTGATGTAGTGGTAATAAGACTTTGTGCTGAGTCAGAGCCAGTGATGTAGTGGTAATAAGACTTTGTGCTGAGTCAGAGCCAGTGATGTAGTGGTAATAAGACTTTGTGTTGAGTCAGAGCCAGTGATGTAGTGGTAATAAGACTTTGTCCTGAGTCAGAGCCAGTGATGTAGTGGTAATAAGACTTTGTGCTGAGTCAGAGCCAGTGATGTAGTGGTAATAAGACTTTGTGCTGAGTCAGAGCCAGTGATGTAGTGGTAATAAGACTTTGTCCTGAGTCAGAGCCAGTGATGTAGTGGTAATAAGACTTTGTGCTGAGTCAGAGCCAGTGATGTAGTGGTAATAAGACTTTGTGCTGAGTCAGAGCCAGTGATGTAGTGGTAATAAGACTTTGTGCTGAGTCAGAGCCAGTGATGTAGTGGTAATAAGACTTTGTGCTGAGTCAGAGCCAGTGATGTAGTGGTAATAAGACTTTGTGCTGAGTCAGAGCCAGTGATGTAGTGGTAATAAGACTTTGTGCTGAGTCAGAGCCAGTGATGTAGTGGTAATACGACTTTGTGTTGAGTCAGAGCCAGTGATGTAGTGGTAATAAGACCAAGTTGAGTCAAGTATGACCTCCAGTCAGTGATCATCATAAGGCAAACAACCACCAACATAGCAAACTACTATAACACTACTATAAAAATTATTATAACTACTATAAAGATTAACTATAAGAAAACCATTAATTTATTTTATTTCCTCTTAAAATACCATATCTACATGCAACTTATATCAGTTTGCTAATGTATGATGTATAATATGAATTTAGATGAAAAAGATGTGGGAGGGGACAAACTAAATATAGGGGGGTTACCCTCCACCACATCCCTGGTCACTGCTTATGGATATGTAGGAAGCCCATGATAAAGTATTATGGATGAGTTCGGCAGGCCTGAGGTTACTGGAGGCTTCTGTGTGCGTGTGAAGGGATGATTATCCATCCCAGGCTGAGTTAAATAATGTCCGCTCTAATGAAAGTGAGTGAAGTTAGCTGATGAAAGATGAGGCTTTGGACAGTGCAATAGAGCCAATAACTTGCATCTGTGGTTTCTCCAAGTGGAGAAATCAACAGTGACGCCTGATGTTCCCCTTTAACAAGCATTTGGTTTGACGTGAGAAGACGGGCCAAAGGAAAACAGGAAGGACAGGGAGCAGAGGGTGA
The DNA here is from genome assembly GCF_964638095.1 of Poromitra crassiceps. Classification (NCBI taxonomy): domain Eukaryota; kingdom Metazoa; phylum Chordata; class Actinopteri; order Beryciformes; family Melamphaidae; genus Poromitra; species Poromitra crassiceps. The sequence continues at coordinate 103,073,597 of NC_139624.1, forward strand.
GATGAGGTAGAGGAGTGCTCCTCTGTCGCTGACCGTCTATGATACACAACAAATGTCTAAGGGGAACCAATCAGAGATGGCTTTACTGCTTGCGCATTGCAGCGCTATCAGCCAATGACGTATCAGTACGGTTCTATCCAACGGGAGAAGTCAGACAAGTGTAGTACCTTCGATCTCCTCAGCTGTGAGTGCACATCAGAAGCAAGGAATGGAAATGAATCAAAGTTAGAGAAAATGCCAGATTAAAAGTTAAGTTAAGAGTAGAGAAAAAGAGAAGGTCACCTACCAATCTCAATTGCCACATCATCTTCATCATCAAAAGAACAAAAGACAAACAAATGACAAACAGAAGAGTTAAAATCTTGACTGTATAGTATGTCATTCTAAATTGATCTACAATCTAGTTAACTGTGTCTGTGCAAGAAGGTAGAATACTATATTTTATAGTATCAACACTGTATACATATCTTGTTACTGAGGTGAGCCATTTCTCTTACAAAAATGAAATGTGGAATTTCTTTTTGTAATTTTTGTGAAAAATGCTCAGCTCCACTACCATTATAATTACATCAATTACTGCTTGTATCGTATTCACCTTATGTACCCACGCCCATTTGACCCGGTTGTGTGGCCGTATCAAAACTTCCGGCTAAAAATAATAATAAAATAAAATAAAAAATGGCTGCGCTGCTCCAATATCATCTAACTCTGAATTAACTAATAATTTAGCCAATTGTATGTAACATACCAAATAAAAGCAAACGGCAATGTCTAAGAATGCAACGCCATGTAACTGGCTCGTTAAGTCTCACATTCCAGGGAATTACGTTAAAGTCTGCGGGTCTTATTGACGTTAGTGGCTCGCGCTGCCTCGGAGGAGAGAAAACTATCTGAAGCTTTCTTTGTTGGAGTCCAGGTATGTTTTACAAGAAAGTGCTCGTCATTGTCGACGATAACGTTCACTGACCTGGCTAACAGTGGACACTCGCTTGCTTGCTGTGTACCGGCTCAAAGTAGTAGGCTACGTTCTTTATTTTACCCCTTCACTGTCCGCTCCAAAAACAACTATCTTATTTTGCGCAGTGACCGCCGGAAGTGTTAAAAGGACCCGGAAGAATTTGGCCCACTGTAAGGTCTGAACATAAGGTGAATAGGTTTACTACTACAGTATTATCACTTAGTATTAAAATGACTAGATGAGTGTTTCTACGGTTTCTATTTGGATAGAGGGAACCTTTATATGCATTGTTACCTAGTGACACACTGTCTGTGGACCATGCCTGTGGTGCATCCATAGTCGCTTCATAGAGAGAAACACATTAGATCCAATGGCCTCCAATAGGCTACTTCATATTGAAACATTGTTCTGGGTTTGCCTAAGTTGAAACCAATCAAGTGACCATTCAGATCCAGCATTCTTAAATGGGTTTGTGTTGTACTGTGGTGCTGTTCACTTTAACTTATGTATGGAGTATGGGTGTACTGTGGTGCTGTTCACTTTAAGTTATGTATGGAGTATGGATGTACTGTGGTGCTGTTCACTTTAAGTTATGTATGGAGTATGGATGTACTGTGGTGCTGTATGTGTAAGTTATGTATGGAGTATGGGTGTACTGTGGTGCTGTTCACTTTAACTTATGTATGGAGTATGGATGTACTGTGGTGCTGTTCACTTTAAGTTATGTATGGAGTATGGGTGTACTGTGGTGCTGTTCACTTTAAGTTATGTATGGAGTATGGATGTACTGTGGTGCTGTTCACTTTAAGTTATGTATGGAGTATGGATGTACTGTGGTGCTGTTCACTTTAAGTTATGTATGGAGTATGGATGTACTGTGGTGCTGTATGTGTAAGTTATGTATGGAGTATGGGTGTACTGTGGTGCTGTTCACTTTAACTTATGTATGGAGTATGGGTGTACTGTGGTGCTGTTCACTTTAAGTTATGTATGGAGTATGGATGTACTGTGGTGCTGTTCACTTTAAGTTATGTATGGAGTATGGAGAATGTTAAGTAGCTTTTTAAATGATCCATCAGGTGACCGCATCAGCGTGGTAACTGAGAAAGGTAGGTGTGTGTGTGTGTGTGTGTGTGTGTGTGTGTGTGTGTGTGTGTGTGTGTGTGTGTGTGCGTGTGTGTGTGTGTGTGTGCGCGCGTGTGTGACACAGACAGAGATGTAGTGAACATTTGGAGGCACTTAAAGATGCTTCCTCCCCTTCATGTGTTCCTGTTTCTGCAAAACAGGGTTAAATAAAAACATACATAACGCCATCTTGCAGAGCACGGGGCTCGCCTTACAGCACCACGCTCATTTCCCAGAGCGCACCTCAGCTCGGGGAGATGTTGCATCATGGCCGGCGGTAATGGTTAGCCACAACAGCAGTCAGGAACGATCACTGCTAAAGAACGCCTTTGCTGTGAGGTGGTTTCTTGCTAGAAGCTTCCAGGCCTGAGCGTGGTACTTTTTCTTTTTCAAGTATGGAGCCAAATGTGAATGGCCTTGCCTTTATCTGACATCTTGTTTCGCATGTTGCCGTGTGTTCACAGTAATGTTCCTTCTGATGCTGCCTCCTCCTGTCGTCATGTGACGTTTTAAGTAAAACCAGCTTGCGAAACACTCAAGACACAAGGGCAGGGGGCGAGCGACAGAGGAGGGAAGACGAGGGGGTTGACTTGAAAGAGGAAACGAGGACGACATGAGAGAATGAAAATGTGTGTGATGGAGATATCTCAAACCCTTCAAAGCGCTGCGCTCATGACGCTGTGGAAGGCTTTCATCTGGCACCTATCTGTGCACAGGAACACTTCACGTTGCCTAATGGCCTCAAACCTCGCTCCACGTCAACATTCCCGGTCTAATGAAACGGCGTGCGATAACGCTGTAGAACGGTCTAATGAAACGGCGTGCGATAACGCTGCAGAACGGTCTAATGAAACGGCGTGCGATAACGCTGCAGAACGGTCTAATGAAACGGCGTGCGATAACGCTGCAGAACGCACATCTCTGCATGTCTGAGAAGGCTGAAACGGTGGGAGCAGCGAAACCTCGTCCGTTTCACCCGGCTGAGCGAACATTTTGAGCGCGGCTGGCTGGAAGGAGCTGAAGTGATGCTGTTGTCGGCGCATGTGGATGGCCGGGCCTGCAGCGCTGGTGGCAGCCGAGCCTATCATTTAGTGAGCGGAGGAGCCAAGCCGCCCAGATTGTGGCTACACAGCTTCACAGTGCTTCTCAGTGTGCAGTCGACCAGTCAGCCAACCAGGCTGTTACTGGATGCCTTATGGTCAACTACCCCCCCCCCCATAGAGAGGGTGATATACATTTAGGGCTATATCATGTGTCGCCCGCTATAGGGAAGATTGACCACAGAGAATGACAGAAGGGGTGAGCTGAGGTTAGGGTTTTCTCCTGCATAGAGGAATTTCTGGCACCCCCCAAAGAGGTTTTAGTTCCCCCCCCCCCCCCCCCCCCCACCCAAAGAGGTTTTAGTGAGGGACATTATTTTATTCTTTGATTTTGGATTGAGGGGGGGGGGGGGATCCTGACAATAACTGATATATTTGAGTTCAGGACGACCCTGACTGCATATTAACTCAAAATCAAACTTTATTTTAAATCATTTTAGATCATTTCAAAGTTAAAGTCCCATGTTTTTTTGTTTTTACGTTGAAATGACTTCAGTCTGAAAGTTGGGGTGCTTTAAAAACACATTGCTCCATATGTTCAGCCTTTATGTGCGGACTGATCATGCTTACTGTGGTGCGCAGTCACCCCCCTAAAGGCCCATTCTGAGCCAGGAAAAGCCAAGAGAGAAAGATAAAGGGACGTATGTGTGTGTGTAGGATCAAAAGAGCAGATGGGGACATAGAAGGCTGTGGAGAAGAGAAAGAACAATAGTGGATACGACATATTTTGTGGTCCGGGACAGAAGTGATTAGGTTCTGGGCAAATGCTGGATGATGCTACCGCAGCAGGCCAACATATACAGTAGGTTTTCATCAAAGCGCGTCCTTGTTATCATCCCTGTCATCAATACTATGACAGTATTTCTGCTTCTCCTGATTTACCGACTCGAGGGGACAGAGAAAGTGCAGACGTCTCTGCGTCTCTTCACTTGGGAGCTTTGTGGATTACGCCTGGCTCACTCGGCCAGTCATCCAGCGGCACGCCGGCGCTGCACACAAATCTCCCGGCTATCTCGGAGGGGAGGTGGGATGACGACCCCTAGTCAACACCCTGTGGAGGGGACTGAGTTATGAGCTGATGTCACCCTCGCAGCCCAGATGAGACGGCTGGAATTTTCCAGATGATATAGAATCATAGAATGGGAACTTTGTCATGCATCTTTTGGTCTTCAAATGTAGAGCTGATTATTCAAAGTCTGGACGAGGAAATGAATGGCAGTGAAAGAAAGAGCTGCTCCGCATTAAAAGGCTGTCGGTTTTCATGAAATAGGGATTTTATATTGCAAAATGTACAGTATGTGTATGAGAGATGCTGGAGTTTTAAATACCAACATTTGGGTTAGGGCTCCACTCAGCACTCCTGCGATACTAATATGCAAAGAGCATTAACGTGAGTGGAAAAAATAACAACTTGATCTATAAAAGTTTAAGGGTGGTCTCTGCGGGGTTATCTGGCCCTAACCTTTCAAACTAAAATGGAACTTTTCTACCAAACCCATTGCGCTTGCAAATCTATTCCTTCTGTGTCTGTGAGCGTTTAAGTTGAAAAATGAAATGGACGGATAAATTGGACGCAGGTCCGGGTTCAGGGCCACTTAAGACCAATCTCGGGCGCCGTTTCGGAGCGGCTCGCTCTTTAACTGGAAAGTTAAAGACCGAACAAGGAAAGAGGGATCGCACGGTAACCTACGGAGAGAGACGCCGAAGGACCCCAAGGTGAGCGGTAAGTGTGTCCACGTGTTTGGTGGGCCGCAAACCAAACCAAACAATCAGACAGTGGAGAGGTTTGCATGTCAGACGGAGGGCCAGACGTGCTGTAAGAAAGCCCAGAGAGCTGTCAGGATGTTCAGAGGGAGCAGATGGGGCAGCTGGAGGTGGGCCAGACGTGGATGAGAGGGATTGGAGGGGGGTAAGATAGGACAGTTTGATAAGTACAGACATAAAATAGCCGATCTGACGCGCTGCGACCGATTATCAAGTCACTGGCAAGGCAAGGCAACTTCGATGATGGCGCTTTAAACATCAGTTTCATAAGCGAGGAATGCATCTAGAAACGTGCAACAGTGAGGAAAGTGATTATTTATATCTCGTAAATGTTAGGCGTAAATGGACATGGTTAAGCAATGCTCACCGCAACCCCTCGCCAAGACCAATATTGTTCCAGCCGACGGAGCTCCCGGGCTGGAAAGCGCGCGCGAGAGAGAGGGACCCTCCTCTTCTATCACCGCCTCAGCCCCCTTCGTAAAAGCAGGGGTCTCCATGGGTATCCGTCCATTAGGTTATAGTTTATGGCCCCGGGGCCAAGCCAAGCAGGACCCGAGCTCTCTCCCTCCGTCTGTCTTGACCCAGCCACTGCCGCTCCACAGGGTCACATTTGCTTATTCACTTCTTCCTGTCCCCCAAATCCTTCTTATTTCCCTCTGGATCTCTTCTTTTTGGGTTCTTGTACTGCCCTTCACTTTTATTCCCTCTACTCATCGCTTACATACAATCTGGATCCAAACTTTTTCTTTTGTACGCTGGGAACTGGACTTTAAGTGTGTGTGTAATGTGTGTATGTTGTGTGTATGCTGTGTGTATGCTGTGTGTATGTGTCCCTGCACGAACACAGAGTGGACTGTTATCACTCCCTGGTTATTCATCAAGTCCTGAGAGGGCCGTGTCAAGGGACTTCCTCCTCCTCCTTCTGCTGCTGCTGCTGCTGCTGCTGCTGCTCCTGCTGCTGCTGCTGCTGCTGCTGCTGCTGCTGCTGCTGCTCACACAGGCGAGCGAGAGCGAGTGCGTGCACACACCTCATATTTACACTATGTACTGCACATGACATGAGGGAGAAAGTATTGCTGGAGCTCAAAAGGAGACTTATGTTCCTCTAGCAGGGGACACTGTGGACTCTGCAACATGTTACACCTGCCCTCAGAGCAGAGTAGGTGGGGGCCCGGGGGGGGGGGGGGGGTCCCATAACTCACCAGAGGAACTGGGCCATTAAAGTGAAATAGTGAGGGAACAGTGTGCAGCAGTGTCTCCCTCAAACTTTTGAGCAGGCTATTTTGGGCCATCCTGCACCATGTATGCCAGTATGCGGTTGAACATAACCAGGAAATGACAACATCCATAATTCACCCGAGGGCTGAATCTGAGGTAAAAGAGCCTAACGCTATGTTTAGGGGTGGTCAGCTCAGCGTTGCTGCTTATTTCAGAGCTACATATTCAGAGACTCGTATTACATTAAAGGGCTGACCGCCATGTTGAGGGATGAAAGGGTAGTCAAATGGACATTTCCGTCCGAAAGTGGCAAACTACAGTGAAAAATAGGCCAATAGGAACTGGGTTTTGCTCCAAGACGGTGCACCGTGTGACCGGACCAGGCCTAACCCAAACACGTGTGTAGTGGATTGGGCTGAAGGCTCTGCATATGTCTGGCACCTCCAGAGAGCAGGGAGGGGAAGCAGCTATACACTACAGAAGAGAACCTGTCGGCTCGCATTAGGCCTGGATATGTGGTTGGATGTGTGTCAGCCACAGTGATTGACAGGTCACAGAGAGAGAGAGAGATAGATTGACAGGTCACGGAGAGAGAGAGAGAGCGAGAGAGAGAGAGAGAGAGAGAGAGAGGGAGAGAGAGAGAGAGAGAGAGAGAAAATTAGGGAGGGAGGGAGGGAAAGCCTTGTTGACAGGATTCATGTAATGTTAGAATAATATTGTAGCCGAGGACAAAGTGGAATGGCGATGCGGGGGGACATAGGGCACGGATACACGTCTTCGCTGTTGAGAAGTCGTATATGTGCATGTTGCTAGCGAGTCAAGCTTCTCGATGGAGCGGTCGCTGGCTGCTGTTGAGGAGAGAGTTACGATACCTCCCTTTCCTGATCTCCTACACCACAGCCAGGCTTGTTACAGGAGATGTCTGCTATGTTCTCCTGCTGTTCTGTTCTGCTGAGACTAGATTGGCAGGGGTGCAGTGCACAGGTTCACACAGTGAAACACGCTAATGTGCTCAGCAGAGCAGGGGTACATGTAGTCATTTTATGATAGCGAGCCAATATCACGTCCCTGGGCCTGCTATCAGATCGTTAATCCATCATTAGGCGTTGCTGCGATGTGGGGAGGCAAGGTAGGTCGGCTGGATGGTGTAAGGGTGGGAGAGGTTATCCAGAGGGCAGACCCCCTTAAAACCACATCAACACAGAGAGAGAGAGGGAGGAACGAGGAACAAGTCTGGCAAGAGAGAGAGGCTGAGAAAGAGTGAAACATGGAGCAGACGGTGAAAGTAAAATGGAAGGTGAAGCCAGACACAACACTTCCTCTGATGACAGGCGTGTAGCAGCGCAGACAGGAGTCAGTCAGGTGGGGCGCGTGTTAGAGAAACTCTCAACTCTCCTGACTCGCATCCCCGACTTCCACTCTTTCTTACTTCAGTCACTGTCCCTTCCTCTCCTCAGCCCACCCACCTGTCGCAGTGCTATTGGACGCAGAGTGCTGCTGCCACCCACCTGTCGCAGTGCTATTGGAGGCAGAGTGCTGCTCACTGTCCCTTCCTCTCCTCAGCCCACCCACCTGTCGCAGTGCTATTGGAGGCAGAGTGCTGCTGCCACCCACCTGTCGCAGTGCTATTGGAGGCAGAGTGCTGCTGCCACCCACCTGTATTAGTGCTATTGGAGGCAGAGTGCTGCTGCCACCCACCTGTCGTAGTGCTATTGGAGGCAGAGTGCTGCTGCCACCCACCTGTCGCAGTGCTATTGGAGGCAGAGTGCTGCTGATTTGTGAGGCCACCCTCACACCGGATAATAATATGCTTACATGCTCGTCGGCTGGAGGCCCTCTGGACCTGGAGCGTCGCAGCAGGCCGCCGCAGTGCGAATCTCCTGGAGGAGGAGAGGAGTGGATAGAAAGAGAGAGAGAGAGAGAGAGAGAGAGAGGCACAATAAAACCATCAGCTTTCACGACCGCACAGGGAATAATAAACACTCTCCGCTATGCTAGAGAGAATCTGTTCTTCAATATCCACCAGCTCCACTCTTTCAGTGGAGAGCGGTGAAAGGAGAGGGGATCTGCAGTTTTGTCAACGCATGCTGTTGACAAAACTGCACGGATGAACTTGAAGGCTTTGTCAAATGAGTGCTCTTTGCTTCTTTCACTCTCTCCCTCCCTCTCCCTCTGTCCGGTGCCAAGAAACTGCCCCGGCCCTCCTGAGCTGAGCTCTCTGTGTTGCACATCAGCGCGGGCCGTCCGAGCGCACCACTGATGTGCCATTTTCCATCCGCTCCTCGTCCAAAGTGGATCGGTACCAGCGCTATCATTTTCTGTCATTACTCATTTTGGGCCAGACATTGTGCGGAAATCCAGACTATTTTGGCTGGGGCGAGGCAAGAAAAAAGAAGGGGGTGTGTGGAGTGGGGGTGCCGGGGTTGTGCAGAGAGAGAGAGGGAGAGAGAGAGAGAGAGAGAAAGAGAGAGAGGGAGAGAGAGAGAGAGAGAAAGAGAGAGAGAGAGAGAGAGAGAGAGAGAGAGGGTGAAACTCCTTTGAGTGTGACAGCAGAGAAGCCAGTGGGGTCGGCCTTGTTAAGAGGCAATGGTAGATGGTAAACAGGACAAGGCTTGTTCTAGTTGGGGAATATGAATTACCAACAGCGTGTGTGTGTGTGTGTGTGTGTGTGTGTGTGCGTGTGTGTGTGTGTGTCCATCCTGGTGTCTTACCGCTCCTGGAACTGCTTGGAGGGGATGAGGCCGGCGCGGGGGTTGGCGTCACCCTCATGTTTGGCCTGCCACCAGGTGGCGTCATCCTGGCTCATGATCTGAAGGATGGAGCCCCTCTTGAAGGCCAGTCCGGCCTCCTTACACGGGATGGCTTTGTCCTCCTTGGGGTCGTAGTCAAAGAGGGCCTTCACGAACACCTGGGGGAAGACGAGGAAGACACGGTGTGAGGACAGGGTGGGGGGGGGGGGGGGGGGGGGGACGGTTCATTGCAAATGACCTCTCCCTCTGTTGGATGTGAAGGTGAAGTCTAGGGATGTCGTCGCCATGAACACCGGTGCTTAGCGTGATTGGTCTGGAAAGGTCACTGCAATCAGAACTGGAACCCCACGCCCCGCTGGCCAAGTTGGTCTGTCCATGTCGTTCAATCAACACTTGTGATGGACTTAAGCCCTGTCAGCCTTTCCCAAGCATGGCGAGACTTAACAACTCCAGGCTCCAGCTGGAAGTCCCGCGCTCTGTTCCGCCCTGTGACTTTCTCCGGTTCGCAAACGCAAATTAACATCAGTGCTCTTTTCCGTACCGAGGAACAAACCAATGAGAAAAAAAAGGAAGGGTTCCTTTTTTCTTTTGAAACCGTGATGGTCTAATTTGTTTTGGCAGCGGGGGAGAGACACACCTCGTCAACACAAAGGAGGTCAGACCTGTGAGGGGAAAAATCTTTGACATCTTTTCCCGTCGCGGGCGGCGACTGCAAACCTACAGCACCTCGCAGTGTCCTCTGTCCAAATAAAGCGCTGTCATGATGAGTTATCACTCCTAAGACACCTCGGTACATGTGGAAAGCGCAGAGAGAGGGAGGGAAAGTAAGTGTGTGTGTGTGTGTGTGTGTGTGTGTGTCTGTGTGTGTGTGTGTGTGTGAGATAGAGAGAGAGAGATGGAGACAGCCGAAGGAGGGAGTCATTGACATGGGAGCGAGATACAGTATTACGTTTTTCGTTGTCTAACTGATTTAAGGAGCGCTTTGTGCCATGTAGTGAAATTAGATGTCAGACGGGGACGTTTCGTTTGGGTCAGAACAGGCGCTTTGGCTGTTAAACCCCCAGCCGCAGGATACACTCATACATCTACATACTGAAAGATCCAGTTTTTCTTCTCCTGGATTGTTTTCACATCTCTTACTTATCCATGTTTTTCCAGTTGGTTTTACACGTGTAGCTAGTTAGCTGCTCTTCCATGTATCAACGCTACCGGATGTAAGCATGCAGAAGCAGCGGCTGAGGTTTTGGCGCTCGCAGACAATTCTTAAGATGGGATTTCTTAAAGGGACAGACACACTAAAACCATTAAACGATGACAGAGGATGTAACTGGCCCACCCCGTCCCGTACGCCCATACGTACAGTCATGCTTGCAGGGTGGGCCGTGTGGTGAATAATGGTACAGCGGCTTATGCTTTGACCCTGCTGCTTAAGAGCGAGGAGTGGATCCAGCCTCTCTCTGCCATTGATAGATGAGCGCATGAGAAATGGCACATCAACACCCCAGTGGGTGAGCATGATGCTATGACAGCCAAGTTCAGAGTTAGACCGGCCGCATGTTGCACAGCTACTGTACACACAATGTTGCCATGTCCTATGAAGAGGCCTGCTTACTGTATTCCCTTCTCATTCGCATTTGACAGCTATCCTTTTCCCCATTTCTCCCTACCTTAACCCAATCAACATAACGACTAAGCCAGGACAAGACCTACCTTAAGCCAATCAACATAACGACTAAGCCAGGACAGGATCTACCTTAACCCAATCAACATAACGACTAAGCCAGGACAGGATCTACCTTAACCCAATCAACATAACGACTAAGCCAGGACAGGACCTACCTTAACCCAATCAACATAACGACTAAGCCAGGACAGGACCTACCTTAACCCAATCAACATAACGACTAAGCCAGGACAGGACCTACCTTAACCCAATCAACATAACGACTAAGCCAGGACAGGACCTACCTTAACCCAATCAACATAACGACTAAGCCAGGACAGGACCTACCTTAACCCAATCAACATAACGACTAAGCCAGGACAGGATCTACCTTAACCCAATCAACATAACGACTAAGCCAGGACAGGATCTACCTTAACCCAATCAACATAACGACTAAGCCAGGACAGGATCTACCTTAACCCAATCAACATAACGACTAAGCCAGGACAGGACCTACCTTAACCCAATCAACATAACGACTAAGCCAGGACAGGATCTACCTTAACCCAATCAACATAACGACTAAGCCAGGACAGGATCTACCTTAACCCAATCAACATAACGACTAAGCCAGACAAGACCTACCTTAACCCAATCAACATAACGACTAAGCCAGGACAGGATCTACCTTAACCCAATCAACATAACGACTAAGCCAGGACAGGACCTACCTTAACCCAATCAACATAACGACTAAGCCAGGACAGGATCTACCTTAACCCAATCAACATAACGACTAAGCCAGGACAGGATCTACCTTAACCCAATCAACATAACGACTAAGCCAGGACAGGATCTACCTTAACCCAATCAACATAACGACTAAGCCAGACAAGACCTACCTTAACCCAATCAACATAACGACTAAGCCAGGACAGGACCTACCTTAACCCAATCAACATAACGACTAAGCCAGGACAGGACCTACCTTAACCCAATCAACATAACGACTAAGCCAGACAAGACCTACCTTAACCCAATCAACATAACGACTAAGCCAGGACTGGATCTACCTTAACCCAATCAACATAACGACTAAGCCAGACAAGACCTACCTTAACCCAATCAACATAACGACTAAGCCAGGACAGGACCTACCTTAACCCAATCAACATAACGACTAAGCCAGACAAGACCTACCTTAACCCAATCAACATAACGACTAAGCCAGGACAGGACCTACCTTAACCCAATCAACATAACGACTAAGCCAGGACAGGACCTACCTTAACCCAATCAACATAATAACTAAGCCAGGACAGGACCTACCTTAACCCAATCAACATAACGACTAAGCCAGGACAGGACCTACCTTAACCCAATCAACATAACGACTAAGCCAGGACAGGACCTACCTTAACCCAATCAACATAACGACTAAGCCAGACAAGACCTACCTTAACCCAATCAACATAACGACTAAGCCAGGACAGGACCTACCTTAACCCAATCAACATAACGACTAAGCCAGGACAGGACCTACCTTAACCCAATCAACATAACGACTAAGCCAGGACAGGACCTACCTTAACCCAATCAACATAACGACTAAGCCAGGACAGGATCTACCTTAACCCAATCAACATAACGACTAAGCCAGACAAGACCTACCTTAACCCAATCAACATAACGACTAAGCCAGGACAGGACCTACCTTAACCCAATCAACATAACGACTAAGCCAGGACAGGACCTACCTTAACCCAATCAACATAACGACTAAGCCAGGACAGGACCTACCTTAACCCAATCAACATAACGACTAAGCCAGAACAGGACCTACCTTAACCCAATCAACATAACAACTAAGCCAGGACAGGATCTACCTTAACCCAATCAACATAACAACTAAGCCAGGACAGGATCTACCTTAACCCAATCAACATAACGACTAAGCCAGGACAGGACCTACCTTAACCCAATCAACATAATAACTAAGCCAGGACAGGACCTACCTTAACCCAATCAACATAACGACTAAGCCAGGACAGGACCTACCTTAACCCAATCAACATAACGACTAAGCCAGACAAGACCTACCTTAACCCAATCAACATAACGACTAAGCCAGACAAGACCTACCTTAACCCAATCAACATAACGACTAAGCCAGGACAGGACCTACCTTAACCCAATCAACATAACGACTAAGCCAGGACAGGACCTACCTTAACCCAATCAACATAACGACTAAGCCAGGACAGGACCTACCTTAACCCAATCAACATAACGACTAAGCCAGAACAGGACCTACCTTAACCCAATCAACATAACAACTAAGCCAGGACAGGATCTACCTTAACCCAATCAACATAACAATTAAGCCAGGACAGGATCTACCTTAACCCAATCAACATAACGACTAAGCCAGGACAGGACCTACCTTAACCCAATCAACATAATAACTAAGCCAGGACAGGACCTACCTTAACCCAATCAACATAACGACTAAGCCAGACAAGACCTACCTTAACCCAATCAACATAACGACTAAGCCAGGACAGGACCTACCTTAACCCAATCAACATAACGACTAAGCCAGGACAGGACCTACCTTAACCCAATCAACATAACGACTAAGCCAGGACAGGACCTACCTTAACCCAATCAACATAACGACTAAGCCAGAACAGGACCTACCTTAACCCAATCAACATAATAACTAAGCCAGGACAGGACCTACCTTAACCCAATCAACATAACAACTAAGCCAGGACAGGATCTACCTTAACCCAATCAACATAACGACTAAGCCAGACAAGACCTACCTTAACCCAATCAACATAACGACTAAGCCAGGACTGGATCTACCTTAACCCAATCAACATAACGACTAAGCCAGACAAGACCTACCTTAACCCAATCAACATAACGACTAAGCCAGGACAGGATCTACCTTAACCCAATCAACATAACGACTAAGCCAGACAAGACCTACCTTAACCCAATCAACATAACGACTAAGCCAGGACAGGACCTACCTTAACCCAATCAACATAACGACTAAGCCAGGACAGGACCTACCTTAACCCAATCAACATAACGACTAAGCCAAGACAGGACCTACCTTAACCCAATCAACATAACGACTAAGCCAGGACAGGACCTACCTTAACCCAATCAACATAACGACTAAGCCAGGACAGGACCTACCTTAACCCAATCAACATAACGACTAAGCCAGAACAGGACCTACCTTAACCCAATCAACATAACAACTAAGCCAGGACAGGATCTACCTTAACCCAATCAACATAACGACTAAGCCAGGACAGGACCTACCTTAACCCAATCAACATAATAACTAAGCCAGGACAGGACCTACCTTAACCCAATCAACATAACGACTAAGCCAGGACAGGACCTACCTTAACCCAATCAACATAACGACTAAGCCAGACAAGACCTACCTTAACCCAATCAACATAACGACTAAGCCAGGATAGGATCTACCTTAACCCAATCAACATAACGACTAAGCCAGACAAGACCTACCTTAACCCAATCAACATAACGACTAAGCCAGGACAGGATCTACCTTAACCCAATCAACATAACAACTAAGCCAGACAAGACCTACCTTAACCCAATCAACATAACGACTAAGCCAGGACAGGACCTACCATAACCCAATCAACATAACGACTAAGCCAGGACAGGACCTACCTTAACCCAATCAACATAACGACTAAGCCAGGACAGGACCTACCTTAACCCAATCAACATAACGACTAAGCCAGGACAGGACCTACCTTAACCCAATCAACATAACGACTAAGCCAGGACAGGACCTACCTTAACCCAATCAACATAACGACTAAGCCAGGACAGGACCTACCTTAACCCAATCAACATAACGACTAAGCCAGGACAGGACCTACCTTAACCCAATCAACATAACGACTAAGCCAGACAAGACCTACCTTAACCCAATCAACATAACGACTAAGCCAGGACAGGATCTACCTTAACCCAATCAACATAACGACTAAGCCAGACAAGACCTACCTTAACCCAATCAACATAACGACTAAGCCAGGACAGGATCTACCTTAACCCAATCAACATAACGACTAAGTCAGACAAGACCTACCTTAACCCAATCAACATAACGACTAAGCCAGGACAGGACCTACCTTAACCCAATCAACATAACGACTAAGCCAGGACAGGACCTACCTTAACCCAATCAACATAACGACTAAGCCAGGACAGGACCTACCTTAACCCAATCAACATAACGACTAAGCCAGACAGGACCTACCTTAACCCAATCAACATAACGACTAAGCCAGGACAGGATCTACCTTAACCCAATCAACATAACGACTAAGCCAGGACAGGATCTACCTTAACCCAATCAACATAACGACTAAGCCAGGACAGGATCTACCTTAACCCAATCAACATAACGACTAAGCCAGGACAGGATCTACCTTAACCCAATCAACATAACGACTAAGCCAGGACAGGACCTACCTTAACCCAATCAACATAACAACTAAGCCAGGACAGGATCTACCTTAACCCAATCAACATAACAACTAAGCCAGGACAGGATCTACCTTAACCCAATCAACATAACGACTAAGCCAGGACAGGACCTACCTTAACCCAATCAACATAACAACTAAGCCAGGACAGGATCTACCTTAACCCAATCAACATAACAACTAAGCCAGGACAGGATCTACCTTAACCCAATCAACATAACGACTAAGCCAGGACAGGACCTACCTTAACCCAATCAACATAACGACTAAGCCAGGACAGGCTCTACCTTAACCCAATCAACATAACGACTAAGCCAGGACAGGACCTACCTTAACCCAATCAACATAACGACTAAGCCAGACAAGACCTACCTTAACCCAATCAACATAACGACTAAGCCAGGACAGGATCTACCTTAACCCAATCAACATAACAACTAAGCCAGGACAGGACCTACCTTAACCCAATCAACATAACGACTAAGCCAGACAAGACCTACCTTAACCCAATCAACATAACGACTAAGCCAGGACAGGATCTACCTTAACCCAATCAAC
>NC_139624.1:103094288-103104288 GCF_964638095.1 Poromitra crassiceps
AGGTCTTTGGGGGGTGGGGGTGGACCTGGGAGATGGAGAGAGAGAAAGACAGCGGGATAGGACGCTGGTAGAGGCCGGAGCGTCTGTGGAGAGCCGCTGCTTAATAGAATAATTGGGCCGATTAGAGCAACCCGAGAGGTTGCAGTAGGAGAGAGATCAGAGGAGAGGGTCAGCGAGAGGGGAAGGCACTGTCACACCCCGGTGTCAGGGTCACGCATTACCCCTCGCGGTGACTTAAAGCAGCTGTCTGTGATGCAATGGCCCCCAGACGCACAGAAAAAAGAAAGTAAGAGAGCTATAGGGAAAGAGACAGACTGTGAAAGACAACAGGACGTGATACAGGAAATCTCACAGCAGCATTGAGACATGTGGCCATGACGTTTCTCTCCATCTCTTGTGCTGGCTGGTGGCCAGTGGTGTGATGGATGTTTTGATTGTGTCCCTGGTGGCTGGTGGCAGTCTACAGACTAACTAAAGAGTAGAGAACCAGCTCTGGTCCCCTGCTAGGTGTCATCTACATAACGAACAGACTAACTAAAGAGTAGAGAGCCAGCTCCCCTGCTAGGTGTCATCTACATAACGAACAGACTAACTAAAGAGTAGAGAGCCAGCTCCCCTGCTAGGTGTCATCTACATAACAAACAGACTAACTAAAGAGTAGAGAGCCAGCTCTGGTGCCCTGCTAGGTGTCATCTACATAACGAACAGTCTTACTAAAGAGTAGAGAGCCAGCTCTGGTGCCCTGCTAGGTGTCATCTACATAACGAACAGACTAACTAAAGAGTAGAGAGCCAGCTCTGGTCCCCTGCTAGGTGTCATCTACATAACGAACAGTCTTACTAAAGAGTAGAGAGCCAGCTCTGGTGCCCTGCTAGGTGTCATCTACATAACGAACAGACTAACTAAAGAGTAGAGAGCCAGCTCTGGTGCCCTGCTAGGTGTCATCTACATAACGAACAGACTAACTAAAGAGTAGAGAGCCAGCTCTGGTGCCCTGCTAGGTGTCATCTACATAACGAACAGACTAACTAAAGAGTAGAGAGCCAGCTCTGGTCCCCTGCTAGGTGTCATCTACATAACGAACAGACTAACTAAAGAGTAGAGAGCCAGCTCTGGTCCCCTGCTAGGTGTCATCTACATAACAAACAGACTAACTAAAGAGTAGAGAGCCAGCTCCCCTGCTAGGTGTCATCTACATAATGAACAGACTAACTAAAGAGTAGAGAGCCAGCTCTGGTCCCCTGCTAGGTGTCATCTACCATAACGAACAGACTAACTAAAGAGTAGAGAGCCAGCTCTGGTCCCCTGCTAGGTGTCATCTACATAACGAACAGACTAACTAAAGAGTAGAGAACCAGCTCTGGTGCCCTGCTAGGTGTCATCTACCATAACGAACAGACTAACTAAAGAGTAGAGAGCCAGCTCTGGTCCCCTGCTAGGTGTCATCTACCATAACGAACAGACTAACTAAAGAGTAGAGAACCAGCTCTGGTGCCCTGCTAGGTGTCATCTACATAACGAACAGACTAACTAAAGAGTAGAGAGCCAGCTCTGGTCCCCTGCTAGGTGTCATCTACCATAACGAACAGACTAACTAAAGAGTAGAGAGCCAGCTCCCCTGCTAGGTGTCATCTACATAACAAACAGACTAACTAAAGAGTAGAGAGCCAGCTCTGGTCCCCTGCTAGGTGTCATCTACATAACGAACAGTCTAACTAAAGAGTAGAGAGCCAGCTCTGGTCCCCTGCTAGGTGTCATCTACCATAACGAACAGACTAACTAAAGAGTAGAGAGCCAGCTCCCCTGCTAGGTGTCATCTACATAACAAACAGACTAACTAAAGAGTAGAGAGCCAGCTCTGGTCCCCTGCTAGGTGTCATCTACATAACGAACAGACTAACTAAAGAGTAGAGAGCCAGCTCTGGTCCCCTGCTAGGTGTCATCTACCATAACGAACAGACTAACTAAAGAGTAGAGAGCCAGCTCTGGTGCCCTGCTAGGTGTCATCTACATAACGAACAGACTAACTAAAGAGTAGAGAGCCAGCTCTGGTCCCCTGCTAGGTGTCATCTACATAACGAACAGACTAACTAAAGAGTAGAGAGCCAGCTCTGGTCCCCTGCTAGGTGTCATCTACATAACAAACAGACTAACTAAAGAGTAGAGAGCCAGCTCCCCTGCTAGGTGTCATCTACATAATGAACAGACTAACTAAAGAGTAGAGAGCCAGCTCTGGTCCCCTGCTAGGTGTCATCTACCATAACGAACAGACTAACTAAAGAGTAGAGAGCCAGCTCTGGTCCCCTGCTAGGTGTCATCTACATAACGAACAGACTAACTAAAGAGTAGAGAACCAGCTCTGGTGCCCTGCTAGGTGTCATCTACCATAACGAACAGACTAACTAAAGAGTAGAGAGCCAGCTCTGGTCCCCTGCTAGGTGTCATCTACCATAACGAACAGACTAACTAAAGAGTAGAGAACCAGCTCTGGTGCCCTGCTAGGTGTCATCTACATAACGAACAGACTAACTAAAGAGTAGAGAGCCAGCTCTGGTCCCCTGCTAGGTGTCATCTACCATAACGAACAGACTAACTAAAGAGTAGAGAGCCAGCTCCCCTGCTAGGTGTCATCTACATAACAAACAGACTAACTAAAGAGTAGAGAGCCAGCTCTGGTCCCCTGCTAGGTGTCATCTACATAACGAACAGTCTAACTAAAGAGTAGAGAGCCAGCTCTGGTCCCCTGCTAGGTGTCATCTACCATAACGAACAGACTAACTAAAGAGTAGAGAGCCAGCTCCCCTGCTAGGTGTCATCTACATAACAAACAGACTAACTAAAGAGTAGAGAGCCAGCTCTGGTCCCCTGCTAGGTGTCATCTACATAACGAACAGACTAACTAAAGAGTAGAGAGCCAGCTCTGGTCCCCTGCTAGGTGTCATCTACCATAACGAACAGACTAACTAAAGAGTAGAGAGCCAGCTCCCCTGCTAGGTGTCATCTACATAACAAACAGACTAACTAAAGAGTAGAGAGCCAGCTCTGGTCCCCTGCTAGGTGTCATCTACATAACGAACAGTCTAACTAAAGAGTAGAGAGCCAGCTCTGGTGCCCTGCTAGGTGTCATCTACCATAACGAACAGACTAACTAAAGAGTAGAGAGCCAGCTCCCCTGCTAGGTGTCATCTACATAAAAAACAGACTAACTAAAGAGTAGAGAGCCAGCTCTGGTGCCCTGCTAGGTGTCATCTACATAACAAACAGACTAACTAAAGAGTAGAGAGCCAGCTCTGGTCCCCTGCTAGGTGTCATCTACCATAACGAACAGACTAACTAAAGAGTAGAGAACCAGCTCTGGTCCCCTGCTAGGTGTCATCTACATAACGAACAGACTAACTAAAGAGTAGAGAGCCAGCTCCCCTGCTAGGTGTCATCTACATAACAAACAGACTAACTAAAGAGTAGAGAGCCAGCTCCCCTGCTAGGTGTCATCTACATAACAAACAGACTAACTAAAGAGTAGAGAGCCAGCTCTGGTCCCCTGCTAGGTGTCATCTACCATAACGAACAGACTAACTAAAGAGTAGAGAGCCAGCTCTGGTGCCCTGCTAGGTGTCATCTACATAACAAACAGACTAACTAAAGAGTAGAGAGCCAGCTCTGGTCCCCTGCTAGGTGTCATCTACATAACAAACAGACTAACTAAAGAGTAGAGAGCCAGCTCTGGTGCCCTGCTAGGTGTCATCTACATAACAAACAGACTAACTAAAGAGTAGAGAGCCAGCTCTGGTGCCCTGCTAGGTGTCATCTACATAACAAACAGACTAACTAAAGAGTAGATAACCAGCTCTGGTGCCCTGCTAGGTGTCATCTACATAACAAACAGACTAACTAAAGAGTAGAGAGCCAGCTCTGGTGCCCTGCTAGGTGTCATCTACATAACAAACAGACTAACTAAAGAGTAGAGAACCAGCTCTGGTGCCCTGCTAGGTGTCATCTACATAACAAACAGACTAACTAAAGAGTAGAGAGCCAGCTCTGGTGCCCTGCTAGGTGTCATCTACATAACAAACAGACTAACTAAAGAGTAGAGAGCCATAAATCACATGTTCAAATGCTTATGCCATTTAGACACACCCCTTTTACTGCTTTTATTGTAAGTGGCAATAGTGAGTATATACCTGCACTTTAAGCAAGCGAAAATGATCACATCGGGTTGTGAAGCCAACTCTACGGGTAGTGAGTAAACCAGTTTATCCCCACTCACACCGCCATGTTGTATGCACTTCTACACTGGTAGAGTAACAAACACTGGAATCAATGGACGAAAGCGGCAATTGTAAAGTCAATTTGGCCACGCTTATTTTCCTTTTACACCTCGTTGACTTTCTCCCCAGCAGCTATTTGAGCCCGCAGGCATTTTGAAAGCCTTTCTACTTTGTGATTCCCATCTGACCCACTGCCCTCCAATGTGACGGGCCCATGTGGGCCAGCCAATGCAGCAGCCAGGGAGTGAGGGAGGGAGGAGGGGGGAGGGAGGGAGGAGGGGGGGGAGAGTGTATCCTGGCCAGCCCCACTCTGAACTCGGCACTGGTACAGTAGCCAAATGAGCTCCGTCTGATAAGAGAAGCAGACACAGAGGCCAAAGAGCCCCAGCGGCAGTGCAGGCTAGCCAGACTGGAGGGTAAGTGGAAGACCAGAGGAGAGTCAGGAGTGACAAGTTGACTGGGAGGGAGGGGAGGGGGTGAGTGAGTGGAGGGGGAGGGGGGAGGGGGGGGGCTGGGGTCGAGAAGGAGTGAGTGAGTGAATGAGAGGAAAAATAAGGGCAAAGACAGACCAAGACAGAGAGAGAGAGAAAGACATAGAGGATGGAGACAGTGTGTCAGAGACAAAGAGAATGACAGAGTGAGAGATACAAAGAGAGAGACGGAGAGAGAGAGAGAGAGAGAGATGGTGATGATGAAGAAAGCAGAAGTGAGGTGCTTTCTGGCGGGAGGCGTTAAGGGCTTGATTTGGCCAGAAGATGAAGGTTTGCAGACATAGAGATCTTCACTGCAACAATCAGTCTCATTCATATTCATATTAAAACCTTGTTTTTCCTAAAACAAGTGAAAATTCTGCCGATCAGGCTGAGCTAATTGTGCTCGTTTCCAAAGCTGTGTCACTTGTTTCAGGAACTTCAAGAGTAAGTGTGTGAGTGGGTTAGTGAACTGATGAACGAGTGGGTGGGTCACTCACTTCAGTAAGTGTGTGAGTGGGTCAGTGAATTGATGAACGAGTGGGTGGGTCACTCACTTCAGTAAGTGTGTGAGTGGGTCAGTGAATTGATGAACGAGTGGGTGGGTCACTCACTTCAGTAAGTGTGTGAGTGGGTTAGTGAACTGATGAATGAGTGGGTGGGTCACTCACTTCAGTAAGTGTGTGAGTGGGTTAGTGAACTGATGAATGAGTGGGTGGGTCACTCACTTCAGTAAGTGTGTGAGTGGGTTAGTGAACTGATGAATGAGTGGGTGGGTCACTCACTTCAGTAAGTGTGTGAGTGGGTCAGTGAATTGATGAACGAGTGGGTGGGTCACTCACTTCAGTAAGTGTGTGAGTGGGTCAGTGAATTGATCAATGAGTGGGTGGGTCACTCACTTCAGGAATTTCCTAGAAACACCCTTCAATATCTTGAAACCAAACAGGAAAATGCAGATTGCTCAACTAGCACAAAGAGAAGGACACTTGATTCAAGGAAATCCAAGCGAAACTGCACTGAAGACACGTGGAATTGTGTAATCCCATTTGCAGATGTATTCCCTTGTTAAAAGAAAGATTAGATTATAAGACTCAATACTAGATTAAATTACTTATGAAGATGGATATTTGTAGTGTTGCAGTTCTTCAATCTTAATAACAGCCAGACAGCAGAGAGAGGAAGGTAGAACAGAGTGTAAGACTGGGGGGGGGGGGGGGGGGTAGAAAGACAAAGAGAAAGACAGACCTCCAGTCTTGAAGCCAACAGGCTGAGGAAAAGGCGGGGCCAGTTTACAACAGTGGCTCCAGACCCTCATTATCTCCAGGTAATAAATATTAGGTGTTGAAAAGTGGCCGAGGAAAGAAGTATCACTCGTATCGACCGCAAACTGCTGGAACAATCCAACACCTCGCATATTCCCGTTTCGCCCTCAACTCCCATTCTTCCTGATCCTTGATTATTTCCTAACAGTTCTCTCAGAGCGCTCTACACTTCCCCCTCCACCTCATTACAATCCACAGCCAGCCGTCCTTCTGTTAAACCTCCAGGGTCACATCAGCCTCTCCTGGAGGCCTGACGGACGCCTTGGAAGCACTGAGAGGCAGTGCAGGGGTGTGTGTGTGTGTGTGTGTGTGGGGGGGGGGGCACCTCCTGAACTCAGCATCACCTTCCCCCTGTGCCGTGATACCCTATGGGTGCTATCATCAGCATCCAGCCAAGCATGGCCACTAATGAGAGAAGCCCTCGCTCTGTTAAGCAAATACATCAACAGCCAGGCTAGAATCTCTAGGCCTCTGGATGAGTGGGGCTGGTGGCTTTACGGGGGGGAAGGGGTCAAAGCGGAGGTACAAGGTAGGGAAACACCCAGAAGAAAAACCAAGATGGGCTTCTTCCTGGTGCTGCGCTGAGGGTTATAGCAGCACAAACGGACGGCTATAGGTTTACACCGAGCCATCAACACACGCTGGCACATGGAAGCCATTTCGGAGCCTTCGTTGCGCACACGGAAACGGTGTGGGAAGTGAGCGGGGGAATGTGTGTATGTGTGCGTTTCTGTCAGAGTGCGTACATGCATGAGTGGCAGCGTGTGTGTCGGTGTTTTGTGTGTGCACGCATGCGTGTCTATGTGCGTGTGTGTGCGTTTCAGAGAGGGCACGGCTCTCTACCTGAAGTGAGGCCAGACGGGCCCAGAGAAAACTCAAAAGACGGGATGATTGATGCTGGACAATCACTAAGCCTGATGAATGGGCTATGCTATGTTAGTAATTAGAGACAGGGCGCCACTTAACCATCAAGTGGCTCAACTCCGCCATTCTCACGGAAAAGATAGCTAATAGCAAGGGAGGACGAAAACACTTTTTTTTCTGTTTAGGGATGTTCTCTCCTCTCCTCTGCTGAACTATTTTGCTGGAGTTTGCCCTCCAAATTAGCCTAAAAATAGACATTACTCAAAAGAGCTAGCCTCCCCAAAAATTATATGTTGGATGGCAAAGAGCAGGAGAAACACACAGGAATGAAAGAGAGAGAGAGAGAGAGAGAGAGAGAGAGAGAGAGAGATAGACAGAGAGAGAGAGACATAAATAGAGAGAAGAAGCAGACAGGAGGGAGGTCATCTTGGACCGAGGAGGGCCTTCTAGCTGTGGTCAATTAGTCATCAGTAAGGCGATCCGAAGCCTCCACTCCTAACGTGATCAGCTCCATATGCAGCGGCTGCTCCATGCTCAATTCCTCCATTTCTAACACATAAATGCCTCTGATTGTTATTGTTGGGCTGGCTCTGTCTCCACTGTGTGATGAGGAGAACTGGAGCGACGCACGTCCCATATCGAGCCATTGGAGCACACATGCCGACATGGCAGTCACATTAAGTATGTGATGACAAATGGCTCACACCTCATATAGCCGCTGTATGCTAAGAAAAAAAAGGAGAATGGGGATTGAGATGTGGATTCCCTCGTGTAAATGGGTGTGTGTTTATGAGAGTGAATGGAATGGAAGCAAGACTATCCAGGGAACTGTCACCACACAGTAATGCCATGAAGCTCCAGCAGATAAGAGTATACAACGCTGAACATTGGGAGTGTCTCATCACGTTAGCCTGGCTGGGATCGGCCGCAGCGCGGGGGCCTTCTGTTTGCTTGGCAGGCTGCGTCTTCTTGGGGCAATTACAGAGGCCTTTGGCTGATGGAGTGGATGCATGGCTGCATGACATGATGGAAGCTGGCTGGCTGGCTGGTCGTCTGCTTGGCCTGGCTCCTCAGACGTCTGGGGGTCTAGGGCAGGGTATATGTGGCCTGGACGTGGCCATAGTGGAACGGAGGGACGCTAGGATCGCCTTACCTCAGCCGTAGCCTCAACCCAAGCCACTCCGCAAAGCCCTGAACCCGCCAGGGAAAACAAGCAGGGGGCTCCATTTCAAACGCGCGTCCCGCGTCCCGTAACGACCATTCAAAACATTGTCCCGCGAACCGCGCCGCGAGCCGTGGCATTTGACAAACATTATTTCTCCACCAAATTGAGAGCGACAAGGGAAAACAAACGCCGGCAGCCGGGGCCGTGCGGCCGACGTGTTTTGACATGATGTCACTTAACAGCAAAGTGTAACGGCGACAATAAACTCCTGCCGACTGCTGTGTTGACTGCTGTGTTTAGAGGTATAAATACAAGTGTAGTGGAAACACATGCCAGTGTTCTTCACACCAGATGTTGACCATGGAAAAACCGATACACCGATACAACAGAGTGAGAAAGGGCCTCCTGGACATTAAAACACAATTACCTCCAATCATATCTGGTGTTGGAGTGTGTCATTTTCATCTGACCTCACTCAGATGGCATATATATAACACACATGACCGCTGCTCACACTGAGCCAGGCATATTTACGAGTGCTTACACATTTCCTCAAAAGCTATATACTGCAGCATTGCTCAAAAACCACCCAAGTCATATTTAGTACATTTGCTCATGATTGGAAAATCCACTTATTGTTATGGTCATCTATAAAGCTTAGTACAGTGCTGTAAAGAATTAGCAGGAGCCTAGATGAAAGTCTAAATTATCGGTGTAAAAAGACAGAGAGGGGGGGGGGAGAGAGAGAGAGGGAGAGAGAGAGAGAGAGCAAGCCAAGCCAGAGCAATGAACTCAAGGTACTCAAGGTTTTATGTCAAATGTTTTTTGTAGCTCATGCCACAGACCTGCTTGCTGCAGTCCCTGCAGTCCCCTCTGGGTGACCTGTTGCATGCCTTTCCACCTGTTTTATTAAATCACTTGTGATTGCAACTAATAAAAGCTGCCCCCCCCCCCCCCCCCCCATCCTCCCTCATTCCCACTCTCCTACTCTCACTAACCCGGGCTCTGGTTTCCCCTTTTATTTCCTTAACCCCGGTCTTGACCCCCGGTCGTAATTAACAAGTATACTGAGAAAAAGGAAAATTGCGGGTCATTATCATGATAATTATAGGGGGAGGGGGAGCCGGAGAAGAGAATTCCAGGAGGAGTTGCCAGATACTGGTAATGTACTGCAGAAGGCCAGCGCTGCGCTGTGATGGGACGGCTTACCTTCATTTGTCTTCCTCCACCCCCTCTTTAAACCTTAATGCTAGAGCAAGTCATTACCCACTCACTATGAAAACACACTTAGCTAGCCCACCTCAGCACTTCAGACAGGTGCCTGCGCATATGAGTGTGGGAGAGATCTGCATGTGTGTAATAGTGTGTGTGTGTGTGTGTGTGTGTGTGTGTGTGTGTGTGTGTGTGTGTGTGTGTGTGTGTGTGCGTGCGTGCGCGCATGCGCGCGTGCACGTCTTGGCGAATGCCATTGTGTGTGTGTGTGTTAGTTTCCACACTGGATGTGTGAGTCACCATGTAGACGGAGTGGAATGGCCGCCTCTTGGCTCTACGCTGGACAGTGCCAGATAGTGAATCATGATGTACTGTATGGTGTGTGTGTGTGACGTGTGTGTCTTGTCTGGGACCTCTGTACAGACTGAGTGTGTGCTGTATGAGCGCACACAAAGAGACAGTTGTGTCACGGAGAGAAGGGTCTATCTCTGGGCTGTGGGATTGTTTGGTGTTTCCCCTGTGTCGTTATCCCGGCTAAAGAAAACAGCACTTTCACATGTCACTTCTCATTTCCATAAGTGGGCCTGGGAAGCAAGGCCGCCAAGGAGGACGCCCGGGCCCCGGCCCGCAACAATGGCGGCATTCACCCACCGAGGTCTCCGGCTCTCGGAAAAGACTAGGAATGCTGCGATGTGTGTC
>NC_139624.1:103106788-103126788 GCF_964638095.1 Poromitra crassiceps
TCTACTTATCCTCATGTTTTAGAGTGTGGTGCTCCACCTTCTACTTGTCCTCATGTTTTAGAGTGTGGTGCTCCACCTTCTACTTATCCTCATGTTTTAGAGTGTGGTGCTCCACCTTCTACTTATCCTCATGTTTTAGAGTGTGGTGCTCCATCTTCTACTTATCCTCATGTTTTAGAGTGTGGTGCTCCACCTTCTACTTATCCTCATGTTTTAGAGTGTGGTGCTCCACCTTCTACCTATCCCTATGTTTTAGAGTGTGGTGCTCCATCTTCTACTTGTCCTCATGTTTTAGAGTGTGGTGCTCCACCTTCTACTTATCCTCATGTTTTAGAGTGTGGTGCTCCACCTTCTACTTATCCTCATGTTTTAGAGTGTGGTGCTCCACCTTCTACTTATCCTCATGTTTTAGAGTGTGGTGCTCCACCTTCTACTTATCCTCATGTTTTAGAGTGTGGTGCTCCACCTTCTACTTGTCCTCATGTTTTAGAGTGTGGTGCTCCATCTTCTACTTATCCTCATGTTTTAGAGTGTGGTGCTCCATCTTCTACTTATCCTCATGTTTTAGAGTGTGGTGCTCCACCTTCTACTTGTCCTCATGTTTTAGAGTGTGGTGCTCCACCTTCTACTTATCCTCATGTTTTAGAGTGTGGTGCTCCACCTTCTACTTATCCTCATGTTTTAGAGTGTGGTGCTCCACCTTCTACTTATCCTCATGTTTTAGAGTGTGGTGCTCCATCTTCTACTTATCCTCATGTTTTAGAGTGTGGTGCTCCACCTTCTACTTATCCTCATGTTTTAGAGTGTGGTGCTCCACCTTCTACCTATCCCTATGTTTTAGAGTGTGGTGCTCCATCTTCTACTTGTCCTCATGTTTTAGAGTGTGGTGCTCCACCTTCTACTTATCCTCATGTTTTAGAGTGTGGTGCTCCACCTTCTACTTATCCTCATGTTTTAGAGTGTGGTGCTCCACCTTCTACTTATCCTCATGTTTTAGAGTGTGGTGCTCCACCTTCTACTTATCCTCATGTTTTAGAGTGTGGTGCTCCACCTTCTACTTATCCTCATGTTTTAGAGTGTGGTGCTCCACCTTCTACTTATCCTCATGTTTTAGAGTGTGGTGCTCCACCTTCTACTTGTCCTCATGTTTTAGAGTGTGGTGCTCCACCTTCTACTTATCCTCATGTTTTAGAGTGTGGTGCTCCATCTTCTACTTATCCTCATGTTTTAGAGTGTGGTGCTCCACCTTCTACTTATCCTCATGTTTTAGAGTGTGGTGCTCCATCTTCTACTTATCCTCATGTTTTAGAGTGTGGTGCTCCATCTTCTACTTATCCTCATGTTTTAGAGTGTGGTGCTCCACCTTCTACTTATCCTCATGTTTTAGAGTGTGGTGCTCCACCTTCTACTTATCCTCATGTTTTAGAGTGTGGTGCTCCACCTTCTACTTATCCTCATGTTTTAGAGTGTGGTGCTCCATCTTCCTTTGCAGCGCTCCCAAAACGCTGCGGCCTAATCCATCAAGTGAAAGATGTATTGCTTTTAAAGCACATAGCTCTATATGCAAAACACTAACATGTGTGCTGTCTGCTCTAATCTCATTAGCTACTCCATTAATCCCCAGCCAGTGTCATTACTTTCTCTTTGCTTTCCACATTCTCATGTAAACAGACAATAGAGAACTATCGTTTTTAAACCACGCAGATCGATCAAGGCTCTTCCCTTGATAACGCTCTCAATCAAAAGCTTGTTGCCATGCTGTTCGCCATACTTTACTCATCGTCTACGTACGCATGTGTGTACACTTGCACCAGCGCAACATAAACCCACATAGCAAAGCCAATGGTATTTAGATTCGGCGATGCAGCAAAGCGACTGTGATGTGCGCTATCTGCTTGGATGCGTGTCTGAAGGCTTCCAGACAAATGAGATCAGAGCGGCCGTGATCCAGCTGCTCTAATTGTGTCAGAGAGGAGAGGAGGTCCGCCTGCCGCAGATTGGAAACGCATGGCATGTCAAATTGCCAACAGCTCATTCCATTGACTGTCATTCATGGAAAAAGTACATGTGATGCGGCAGTTCTGGTGAATGAATAGAAGCTGACGTCCGAATCGATTAGACGTCCCTGTCTCGTCGCAATTGTCAACTCACTTATGAAGTAAAAAAAAAAATCTACCAAACATCAATCATGCAGTTGGAGATTTGACAGTAATAATGTTGGACATGTCATCTAAATTTGTATATGAAAGTAATATAGCCCTAAAGTCAAAGCGGTACTATTTGTGGGTCTTTAATGAGAAGTCCAGCCGACCCGCCGGTATCCAGTGGCTGGGGAGGCTGGGTGGCCAGGGCCATGCAGCGGTGGCGTCGCTGTATTGATTGGTGTGAGGTGGTGCCAGGCAGGACGCTAGGCTGGCACTGAGAGCTGGATGCCATGGTGCCAGGCAGGACGCTAGGCTGGCACTGCCAGCTGGATGCCATGGTGCCAGGCAGGAGGCTAGGCTGGCACTGCCAGCTGGATGCCATGGTGCCAGGCAGGAGGCTAGGCTAGCACTGCCAGCTGGATGCCATGGGCCAGGCAGGACGCTAGGCTGGCACTGCCAGCTGGATGCCATGGTGCCAGGCAGGAGGCTAGGCTGGCACTGCCAGCTGGATGCCATGGTGCCAGGCAGGAGGCTAGGCTAGCACTGCCAGCTGGATGCCATGGTGCCAGGCAGGACGCTAGGCTGGCACTGCCAGCTGGATGCCATGGTGCCAGGCAGGACGCTAGGCTGGCACTGCCAGCTGGATGCCATGGTGCCAGGCAGGACGCTAGGCTGGCACTGCCAGCTGGATGCCATGGTGCCAGGCAGGACGCTAGGCTGGCACTGCCAGCTGGATGCCATGGTGCCAGGCAGGACGCTAGGCTGGCACTGCCAGCTGGATGCCATGGTGCCAGGCAGGAGGCTAGGCTGGCACTGCCAGCTGGATGCCATGGTGCCAGGCAGGAGGTTAGGCTGGCACTGCCAGCTGGATGCCATGGTGCCAGGCAGGACGCTAGGCTGGCACTGCCAGCTGGATGCCATGGGCCAACCGCCGCCTATACACTTTTCCATTCAGTTGCACCCGATGGCACCCAGTCATAATGGGAAAAGCAATCCACTGCGTGCATCAACAGAGAGGGAGGCGGGGAGGGAGAGGAAGAGAGGAGGCCTGACATCGATCCTGACACATTCCAGGCACCAGGGATTTGTATGGCTACTAATGATGCCTAACAACCTGGGATGGAAGGATGGAGGAAGAGTGGGATGGATGGAGTGTCAAGTTTTCAGCAGGGATGGCATTCCGTGACCAACTCAACCGACTCGTGTCGAAACAAACAAATGAACAAAAGGTACTGTAAACCCTTTACTTGAAGGACATGTGATGCAGTACAGATTCCAATCAGATTATAAATCCATTAGAAACACATCCATCCTTCTTCAAACGCTTATCCGGGATCGGGTCGCGGAGGGAGCAGTTGCAGCAGGGGACCCCAAACTTCTCTTTGCCCCGTCCACATTAATAATAATTAATAATTGATTGGATTTATATAGTGCCCTTCTAGACACTCAAAGCGCTTCGCATATCAGGGGAGGGAACTCAACTCATCCACCACCGAAGTGTAGCACCCACCTGGGTGACGCATGGCAGCCAGTTTGCACCAGAACGCTCACCACACATCTGCTCTCACGGTGGAGAGTTGACAACTGATTGTGCCAATTAAGTTACGAGTGATGTTTAGGTGGCCATGATTGAAGGAAGGCCTGTGTTGGAATTTAGCCAGGGCACCGGGGTTACACCCCACAGGGCACCGGGGTCACACCCCTACTCCTGAGAAGAGTGCCGATGGGATCTTTAATGACCACAGAGAGATTATTCATAAGACCACTCAGACAAGAGGGGAAGAGCACCTCCTACTGGTCCTCCAACACCACTTCCAGCACCAGTCTCCCATCCAAGGAGTATCCTAGGCCAGACCTGCTTAGCTTCCCCAGGAAAGCCAGTAATGTAATGCAGGAGCCACAGCTCTGACTGAGGGATCCCGAGGCATTCCCAGGCCAGCATGGAGATACTATAATATCTCTCCACCTAGCCCTCAGTCTGCCCCGTGGTCTCCTCCCAGCTGGACGTGCCTGTAACACCTCGCTAGGGAGGCACCCAGGTGGCATCCTTGCCGGATGCCCGAACCATCTCAACTGGCTCCTTTCTACGCGAAGGAGCAGCGGCTCTACTCTCCCTCACGGTTGACTGAGCTTCTCACCTTGTCCCTAAGGGAGATGCCAACCACCCTCCTGAGAAAACCCATTTTGGCCGCTTGTATCCGCGGTCGTATTTACAATACTAGGCATCTCGCGCTCGATTCCTAGTCGCTCGCCCGCCCTGCAGCTCGCCGAGCTGGCCTCGCAGCTCGCACACGCAGCTCGGCTGCTGCGTGGCCTCGCCTGCCTTATTGGCACACGCACGATTTCTCCTTTACAATAATAATCAGACCAACATTGGCAGACAAGTTGCCTGATAAAGTATTCAACTACTGTAAATCTCTTGCATATTGCTCTCACATATGCTCTGATTATATCATAATAATCATGCCCAGTGGAAATAAGCAGGCTTCTAGTTTGTAACTTTAAGCTGCTTTACTGGGCTATCCTTGGATCATTTTACTTTTGATTTACATATTGTGTACTTTTTTTTACTACTGTATTGTAAATTTGTAATGGTTTTTATGCATTCTTGATCCGAAATAAACCAAACCAAACCAAACCAAACCAAGCCGTCACAATGTACAAACAGTACAAACTTATGATGCCTCATAAGGTCTCATGAGCTCCACTACAAGTAAAACATTACCAAAACAAATACATAACAGCGACCAGAGAACGGAGGACAAGTGGGCCTGATGGCAAAACCAGAGCAATAGAAATGAATGAGAGAGTGTGAGAAAGAGAGAGATGGCACGCTGTAGCAGGAGGACAGCGAGAGATGAACTGAGCGCGAGGAGTGAATGAGTGCTCCTCCGACCGCGACGGGGGCCAGGCACCGACCGAGTGGCACTGAGCGAGCCGACAAGTGATCTGTGAAGCCAACGTGAAAGCAGCGGGGCCGCCACCAGCATCTCCAGTCTGCTATTTACATCTGCGTCACAGGGCCGCCTGCAAGAACATCCAAATGAGAGGAGCAGATCCCGCCACAGCAGGCATGTCAGCCTCAAATGTTCTCACACCATACCGATGGTCACCCTGAGCTGTTGCGGTCTACCCTTTACTACTTAAGGTATTTTAAGAGAGGAATTTCTTCGTTTCCAGGATGCCCTGGGGTGATGCTGTGGCTTGTGCGCTGCAAAAAAAAAAAAAAAAAATCTAAGTATACGAAATAATAAACAAATAAAACAAGTTATCTCACATTCAGTTTTACAGTCTTATGGTGAAGTTGTTATCGTTGGATGTGATAATTCGACTTGTTTTCAATGCAGTTTCACCTGTTTCAGGAACTTTCTATCTCCAAATGAACAGCATATGGCAGATCACTTCACTAGTATCAAGAAAATGACACTTGAATCTGTTAGAAACAATAGACGTTATCTCACCCCATTGGCAGATAAAACAATAAGACGTTAAGACTCATTAAGTGACTTGTTAAGATGGATCTATTTTGCAGTGGGTGTTTGGGCCTCTCTCTCCTTGCTCCTGGCTCTGGGCTCCCTGGCTGGAGGAGTTGAATTGTGTAACACCAGTGCTTCCTGGCATGCCTTAGCCTTTGTCTACAGCTCTCCTATTAGTCAGTCTGCACTAAAGCCCTTTATCACCACAGGCAAAACGCACCAGTATATCTGCTACACTGCCACAATACCCATACGGCCCTGACGCAACCCCCTCAACGCCCCCCCCCCCCCTCCTCATCCCATCCCCTACCGAAACCTTATCCAAAATAACACATTCTTTCAATAAAAAGACACGGCTGGGCTTACGTTTTTTAATGCACCCACATGTTTATGCCGCTGTCCAAACCCAATTATTTCATTGTCCCGACATTTGAGCTAATAAATCAAGCCACTTTGGGTTTCAGCGGGAGAGCTGGGAGTACAAGAGAAAAGGGGGTTAGAAGAGGGAGGCTGTCCTGGAAGATCGAGTTTTTACGCTTTTGCTGAAATACGGCATGAAGTCACGGTCTGAAAAATGATCGCAATTAATCACAGCTACTGAATACAATCCACTCAACTAATCACAATTAACGTAATGGATGAGTCACTAGGAAGTGGGGCCTGCGTGCTAACGACGGCGCAGTCCCCCAAACTTCCACAAGTGCAGCATGAGAGAATGAGAAAGGCGGAGAGAGGAAGAGAAGAAGAGAGAAAGAATGAGAGAGACAGAGAGAAAATGAAAGAGAAAATGCGGGAGAGGGCAAAGGAAATTAGCCCGATGTTGTACAGCCCTCTTGTTATGATGTCAAGTTTGAGAATTTCAGGCTGATTATGTTAAAGGGCACATCCAAATCAATTTGGTGTGGCGGTGGATCGAGGAGCCTTCACAATTAGAAGCCTTTTATTGGTGAGTGTAATGGCTGTGACCTCACCATCATCATCTGACCTACTGGCTGCTTTCCTTAATGGACTGTTCGTTATGGCCCGTTTCCCTTCAGAGTCACACGGGATGACAATGCCCGCCATGTCCAGGGCCAGAGGCAGATGGTGTAACCTGAAAATGTGCTGTCAAATGAGATGGTTGAGAGAACAGAGTAACTTCAGCGCCGTGGGTGACAGAGTAACATGAGTTTTTAGTAAGGACTATTAGTCATAGGGTTACACAGATGCAGTCATTGTAGAGGTCCCACTTTTTTCCTGCATGCCTGCTGAACTGTCGCTGCACCATTTCCAAAGGGAACTGTTGGATAAAGTTGAGCTTTGCTCTATGAGGAAAGTTACATGGAATGGTCTGGTAACTAGCCAACTGAGAAACAACAGAAAACAGAAAGGTCATAAGATGGAAAAGATCAAACTGGTCTCAAATACGTAATTTTGGTTAAGACACTGGCATTATGGAAACAAGTGATTTTGATGTGTTGATAGGTTCCGCATTTCTCTGTAATTGATACAATGTGATAATGTGAATAACATGCAAATATGTTTTCAGTGAGGTTCACAAGTGCCATCGTCATGCGGTTTTAGCACACAGTGGAATGCCTCAAGGCCAACCACATTGCTCAGTCAGTAATAATAATATACTAATTTGGGTCTACACATCCAAGAAAGAAAGATGTAAAGTATTAGTACAGGATTGATGCAAGACAAATGCATGGAGGAGAACTTCTACAATAGCTACCACTGTAGTAGAAAATGTTTATAAGGCTGCAATCCAACACTGTCAATGGACCAAGGGCACACAGATGGTGGCCTCCTTGATTAACACACTCAATATGTGTTTTTCTGTCCTTCATGACACAGTTGACATACTGTAATATCTAATGGCCGATATACATACATATTTTCAAACAACAGAAGATGAGGACAGAAGATGAGAAGATCCTGGAAGTTTAATTGCCAAACAAAGATGCATCGGATGGTGACTTCACTCGACTCACGTGGTCAAACGCACCTCCACCCCCACACCTCTCACATGTGTTTGAGAGAGGTTTGTTCTCCTCATGTTGACATTTGCACTGCATGGGTATAAAAAAGTGATGACTTCACACCATGCAGGCTCTGACCAAACTGGCATGCGACTGCAGGCGGTACAGTGGGAGATGCAGGCATGGAGTCTGTGTTTGAGGTAACCACAGCTCTAAGTCTACTAGACCACAGAGAGGCCAGTGTGTAGCCTCTCCCTCTAATCATCTAAGGTGCTTCAACTCACGCTTCTCCTTCGTGCCCGCAATACAAATATAGCACCATCAGACGTGACATTTCTGAGATGGCTGGCAGCCATAATGGCAGTCCTTTGGTATTTATTGTTTTGTTTTCATAAAAAACCCGCAGAGTGTAACCCCGGAATCCCCAGGAATCCTGCTGTTGTCCACACAGCCATCAGGTCTCACTTAGAGAGGAGGCCGCTGTGCCCATTGGGTCCTTCAGGCAGTGGAAGGACAGCTACCCTCACTAGGATGAATCCAATCATCAGTAATGGATTAAGATTGAGCTTTCCAAGACTGTAACCTGTAAGATGCTTCATGCAGATTTTGCTTTTCTCATTCATATCTTGTTGTGGAATTAGTTACAATAGTTAGTTAATAGTTAGTTACAATGAATTAAAGTTCAACTTATGAGATGTGTGGGTTCATTTCGTGCACTTTGGTAGTTATCATGACTTGATTTCCTTCTATAAAGTTGTGCAAAACCTTTGGGGATGGGAAATATGCTAGTAGAAAGCAGCTTACGTGAGCTGTCATTACAACTCATTTGATGATATTTATGATATGTTGTATTTAGAGAAAAAATCTAATGGATACCTATTGGCATTAGAGGAGTAATTACAATTTCCAACCAGTGGCCAACCCCCCGGCTTCCCTCCCCTGATGATGCGGAAGTGAATTGAAAAGCTGTAGTTCCTCGCATGGCCACTAGGCATCGGGGGTAGTAGGCATTCCCCCCCATGTTAAAATGCCCGACTTTGTAACAGGATCTTTCCAGTGAGGGGCAAAACAGGGTTTTGGTCTATATAGCTAATTTCACCTTTTCATAACAACTGCAGGGGGGGTCATTTTTTTATACAACTCGCCCGTTTGGAGTAAAATAGATGACAGAAAAGGGGGTGATTGGCGACCAACGAATCAACTCCAAATGGGAGACCAAAATCAATGGGATAGCTCTGTCCATATTTTTAGGTCAGTGTTTTCAACCCATATTGACCCCTAGCAGAAGACTGGACACAGCATCTTCTCCTTTTAGACACGGTTACTTTAAGACACACAACAAACAGTTTACGTAACCTATAAACTAAAACCGAGCCACTACAGCACAACCAAAATAGATTCTACATAATTAACACCTTCAATATTGTGCAATAACACACAACATCGCACATCGTAAACATGTGTTTCAGATGTTGTTGGAAGCCAAATCACTTGGACAGAAAATAATCTAGACTGACCGGAGCTGGGTGTAAATCACATGATGGTTTCAGGGAACGTGATCCTGCATCAGACCCGCTGGGAGGGGCCAGAACAGGAAGGGCCTGCGACAATGCGTGTTGTGAGAGAGAGCGTGAATTCCTCCAAGCCACATTATTACACTCAGCAGCTCCACGGAACATGCAGGAAAGGCAGGAACCCAAAAATGGCTTAGGTGTGTTCTCGTTTCCCCCGGGGCGTGGTGAGAGGAGCGCGCCGGCCCGGAGCCAAGACGGTGGTCGGGGTGAAAACCACAAAAGTGAAAATAGAGGCAGCCGGGGGCCCGGGGCCGGGACATGGCCAGAACAGATCAAAGGTGGGCGGGGCCTCAGCACACAACAAAGTGCTATGATGACAGAGGCCTATGACAGGACATCAAGGACTGGCCTGGACTGTTTGTTGTGTTTGTGTGTTGCAGGACACCGAGGTCAGACCAGAGGGATTCAAAGTAGAGCCTGACTGATACTGAATTTTTGAGGCCGATGCCGATACCGATATTAGGGTCGATATTCTTTATATACATCATTTATATACACGTTTACCTACATAAATAAACCGATTTTTGTGTGTGCAATGATCTCTCGAATAACACTTGTGACAAAGATATGTAATGGAGGCGGGATATTTTACAGGATATTTAAGTTTAACAGGAAACTTTATTATCTAAAATGACATCAGTGCACTGAAACTGTAAACTTCACTGGGGATGTAATAATGATAAATAACTATGAAAGATAAAGAAGAACACACAAAAATAATATAAATTTAATTAAGATTAAGGATTAAAAGGACCAAATATACATAAAATGCCGTCTATAGACGTCACTGGGTCAGCTGGAGGAAAAAGGCTGGGCAGGGCAAAAAGAGAATAAAAAATACTGGTGCATATCGGACAACATATACACTGTTACCGATATACTGTATCTGTGATAGGCCAATATCAGAAAAAGAAAAGGAAATCCGCACACTGTTTTTTAAGCTCCCACGGTGAGTTTTTTAATTACAAAAAAGCAACGTTTCGACCCTCACGGGTCTTCATCAGGCAGTACAGACTCTCTGAAACGTTGCTTTTTTGTAATTAAAAAACTCACCCGTGGGAGCTTAAAAAACAGTGTGCGGATTTCCTTTTCTTTTTCTATACGCATATTTTTTCCAGCACCTGTTGAAATAATCTCAGATGTCAGCCCATAATATCAGCCCATAATATCGGTCGACCGATATGTCGACCAGGCTGTAATTAAAAGAGTGCCTGGGATACAAGAGCAGAGGAATAAAAGAAACACAAAAACAGAGGTGATCAAACCTGCCCCACTTACCCCTATCAAAAAGTACGGGTAGGTGGGGTGATATAAACCAGCACCTAGTAGCGTCGGTGGGGATACAGAGGTCCAGTCCGGCTGCCCAGATGTGGTAAGGCCCGACCGCTCGACAGGGCCAGGGGAATGCGTGGTATGGCAGTCGGTGGACGATGCAGACAGACGCCCAGGATGTCGAGGGGAAGAGCGAAAAAGAGAGCGCGCGCCAAGATGCCGCTAGCCGTACGGTTGGGCCAGGAGGCCGAGACGGATGGGGGGCTGGCACCGGGGCAGTTGTTGACGTCTGGGGCTAACGGTCTGAAGAGCACGGACGTGAGAAGCGTGTTACAATGAGAGAGCAACACTGACCAGGGACAGAAAGGAAGCCGTTCGCAGACACCAAGCCTAGACTGGCTGAAAATACACACGGCCAAGTGCAGGGTAATTGTGGTTGGTTTTGCTGTGCTTACAACTTCAAGGTTGTGGGTTAGATTCCCACAAGCATCAGAAAGTACCTCAAATGCATGTACAGTACAGTGTTGGCTCGCTGGTGGTGTGGATAGGAGGGTCAGATCAGATGTTACACAGAACGGGATGGATCAGTGAAGTGCTGCTTGGATATGTGGAATATTCAAAAATAATATAATAATATTCATAATAGTGTGATGGCTGATAAGTGGTTCAAAAACACAATGATGCCTTCTTCTTATCCAGTCACAACTGTAAACACTCCAGCATAGATAACATAAATATTCATTTTTGAGAAAAATGTATTCATCAGAAATATATATATATATATATATATATATATATATATATATATATATATATATATATATATATAAACATGAAAAACTTATTTTAGAAACCATTTTTACAAGTGTCTCAGGACCACCCAAAGTTAGAGAGTGTGTCATACTCCTGAAGTCAAATTCACATCACTTTCACAAGCTGACTGTGATGAGAGACTTACGAGTGGCTCCTTGTTCTTAACCAGCCTTATGATCTTCACGGAGTCCTCGTCATCGTCGATGTCATCGGGCAGCGGAGGTAGTTCTGGGTCGTAATTCTTCTGGGCGACCGTGTCGTGGACCGACAGGAGGCTCTGGAGGGAGCGGAGGGGAGGGATGGAGAGAAACATGGGACAAGGGTTATCACTCATACCAAAAGGCCTTTCCCTTACCTCGCACTAATTCGTGATATAAAGCATATAGCAATACATGATATTATAAATTCAATCTGCCATTGTGTTTCTTTGAGCCGGACAGAAGGGGAGAAAAGGCAGAGACTGCAGGGAGGATGGTTATGAATTGGCGTGTCTGCCTCAATGGCCGTGTGATGGATTTGAAAGTGTTCAGGGCCAGTTCTCCTAGCTACATGCGTTAATTGTCATTAGGCCCATGCTCTCCCTCCATACATCTCTCTGATTAAAGGCAAGCAGCACCCGCCCCGGACCATCGCTCACCAGGGATTACGGGTGTAAGGATTGGGGG
The DNA here is from genome assembly GCF_964638095.1 of Poromitra crassiceps. Taxonomy (NCBI): domain Eukaryota; kingdom Metazoa; phylum Chordata; class Actinopteri; order Beryciformes; family Melamphaidae; genus Poromitra; species Poromitra crassiceps. The sequence goes on from NC_139624.1 coordinate 103,118,697, forward strand.
GGGGGGGGGGAGGGGCAACCTTGGCCACCGTTTCCAATGGCGATGCTTTCCAGGGAGGGGAAGGCGGCGAACACTCGGGGTCTCGCCAGGGGAGAAGCGATGTTCTGCGGGCGAGTCAAAGTAATGAAGTTCTCAGCCGCCTCAGATATTTCACACGTTCACAAGCAGACATTAAAAAAAAGAAGAGACGGGACGCAGACAAGAATGATGCCATTGAGACGTTCATTTTTCAAACTATTTAACGACTCCGTGTCCGGACCAAGATGCAGCTGGACGCGTGCTGCTTTTTCCGTGGTTGAGGAGGAGAGAGAAGTGAGAAAAACATCTTCCACCCCACGTGCCAAGACAAAAGGAGAGAGGGAGAGAGGGGGAGGGATGGAGAGAGAGAGAGAGAGAGAGAGAGAGAGAGGGAGAGGGGAGGATATGGACAGAAGAGGAGCAGTGTGTTTTATGACATGGGAGCAGGCTGCAGTACAGTGTTCAAGATGTTGCTAACTGGGAGCAGATGAGAGGAGGAGACACAAGTGGAGCTCTGTGGCCGGGATCCACTGGGAGACAAGCTGACCAGTGTGTGTGTGCGCGCGCACACACACACACACACACACACACACACACACACACACACACACACACACACACACACACACACACACACACCTTAGTACAGTGGTTCTCAACGTGGGGCCCGGGAACCACACCAGGTCCAGGGGCCCTTGAGGGGGTTCCAGGGGTCCCCAGCAAATTGATGAATATTTAAACTTCCGCATGATTTCATTTACAGGAAGTGAACACAATTAGAGAATGTAGAGCAGGGGTGGCCAAACTTTTTTGGTTGTGGGCCGCATACAGAAAAATATAAGGAGGCGCGGGCCAAACAATATTAAGCGCGGCAGTTTTCGCGGCAAAAGAAATTGGACCAGAAAACCCTTGTGCCATAAAAAAATTAATTTCTACCTAAATAAATATATGACACATAGTTTATTGATGTGCTCACCTATTACAATGGGTATTTCTGTTGTTATTATGTTTTCAAATTTTCTTTTCCTGTGCCAACAGGTTAAGACAGATAATTTAACATAACATTAGTATTAAACATTCATTCAGTATTAAAAATGTTTAAAAATAAATAGATCAGGTCAGGGTACTCAAGTATAACCCATTTTCAATGGTTTTAAATTGAAAAGACGAAATGGGGCAATCAGTTTTTTTGTTTTTGTTTTTCCGTTTTCGTTTTCCGTTTTAAACTTTAAAACGGAAAACGGAAACGGAAAAACGTTTTAAGGATTATTTTTTTTTTTTTGCTAAATTCATGGCGGGCCACTCAAACGGGCAGCGGGCCGCAGTTGGCCCGCGGGCCGTAGTTTGGCCACCACTGATGTAGAGGAATGATCATGTCATTCTGGTCAATATGTAACAATACAAATATCTGTTCTTGTATTTTAAGTGTGTTTTAATTGTATTAATTGTATTTTAATTGTTGTACGGCGACCTTATGAAACAAATGTATTATTATTATTACTTTTAGCAGTAACTCAGTAATATAACTTATTACTTATAGGATTTCAGTAATATAATACCAGTTGCTTTGTCAAGTAACACAAGTTACAAATTGAGTTACTTTTTTTGATCAAAGCACATATTATTTAAATAAAGATACAATCATTTCCTAATCAAACTGTGCGTTTTTATGCAAATAACCACTGACCAATGACAAGAAAGGAAAAGGATAACATTTAGAATTTTGGATTGTTTATACTGATTTCAAGGCGGTGGAAATTATTTTTCGGGATGGTTCCAGGGCGGCGATGTCATTCTGCTACTGCTGTTATTTTGGTGAAAGTAATGCAAAAGTAGTGTAATAAGTAACGAGTTACTCTACAAGGACAGTAATATTGTAAAGTAACTTATTACTTTCAAATGAAAGTAACTAGTAATACGTATAGTATATTACATTTTGAAAGTAACTTGCCCAACACTGGTCTTAGTACATATACTAGTGAGGACCTTCATTGACAACATACCCTAACTTGCAACCAGCCGCACTATATGCCTAAATTTAAAACATTTGTGCTATATTAAACATTTATCTTTTCGAGATACAAGATTCACTTTAATAGCCACAGAATTAATTAGGTTAATCCTCTCTCTCCTCTTTTTCTTTGCTCTTCTTCCATGTATCTCCTTGGCAGCACGAGCCCGTATATTTATCAGTACAGGCCTATAGTGTGCAACAGTTCCTGGGTTTCATCTGCACAGAATACTGTAGATAGACTGTGTGTTCTATTGTATGCCCGGGGATGCTGTCTTTTTATGACATCAAACTACCTCTTGGAAAGCTGGAAACCAAAACTGTTTGCAGATGAGGGCGATAAAAGCAAAGTGGATTGGGGATCTCAAAGTTGTGCTGGATATAACATATGATATAAATTGTGTTTATAGCGTTGTGTCAAGGCATGGATGGAGAGTTCACAGTTGCACAGAGGTTCTACAATGTTATGATGGGATCAATAGTTACGATCTAAGTCTCTCAGCACCACACGCGCACACACACACGCACACGCACACACACACACGCACGCACACACGCACACACACACACACACACGCGCACACACACGCACACACACACACACACGCACACACACGCACACACACACACACACACGCACACACACACACGCACACACACACACACACACGCACACACGCACACACACACACACACACACACACACATGCACACACACACGCACACACACACGCGCACACGCACGCACACACACAAATCTATAGCAGGCCGCTGCTCTCCTAGCCAGTGAATGACAGCAGCGCACATCAGACGCTGTTCCACTTCACAGCCGAATAAAATATTACAGTGCAAATATTTACAAAGGAACGCTTCTGATTTTGCGGCCGGCCACCATCTCTTTTTCTGTTTTTCTTTGCAAGCGCCTTCTCTGCTTTTTCTTCCTCGGGGGGGGGGGGTGAGAAAACCGTTTTTAATGTGGCGTTGCATCGAATTCCCGGAGCTTTCCGAAAACAATGTCAGTGGAAGGCGGCCTGCGCCGTGCCGGTGATCCCAGACGGGAGTGAAGGGAGTTGGGGTCTGAGGTTGGAATACATGTGGTGCTGTGGCCCTCTTAATGCTGTTTCACGGTCAGTCACAGCACCTGATGCAGTGTGCCACAACATGCAGGTCAACCAGGTGTCCATCACACTCTCAGCAGGGTGTGGGACACCCATCTAGGCCTGCTGGCCCGAGAAGAACTACAGCACCTCACTACTGCTAGGCAGCTTCCAAGGAGTCCTCACCTAAACATCCTTAGTCCCTCGAATGACACCTGGAATTCTTGTTTTCAAAGGCATACATGTACTTGCACACACAAGCACATGCAGTATCGTACATGATTAGATTAGATGAAACTTGAGGAAACATGAGGTAACTGGGTTGTTATAACAGCAAATTATAGGCTGCAGCCAAGGGGCAACCTACAGTTCTGAAAAACAAAGCCAATGTGTAAGTGCCTTAAACCTGCATTCTTTCAAATGGCATGCAGGCGGTGACACCACTGTCGGCAAAAATAAGTCAGATTGTATGAAAGTCAATGGCATAATGACCCTTCGTCTCACTTGATTTATGACCTCAGTAAAACACTTTAGCAATGAGTTTATGGTTCAATCACTAGTTTCAAGTCTTCTTCAAAATAGATGATGAAGCAGACTATGCTTTGGGGCGTGATGAACAGGTTGCCTAGAGATCACTCACCGAGCGCAGACCAATAGCAGGCAGCTCTGTTGGAAAGCCCTTGTCTCACGCTCGCCAATCTGCCTCCAAATAACTAAGACAGCGACGGTCAAAATGTCAAAACTCGAGGCTTCAAAACGGGAGTCCACAAGCCAAAATGGGTGACATCACAGTGGCTACGTCTATTTCTATACAGTCTATGGCAACAGCACAGAAAAAAGGACACAAATAAGATTATAGCTGATGGGGGATAATAAACAGGACACAACCAACAATTTGATCACTAGAACATAGTAAGTAAAAAATATTGATGAATCTGCAGCACAGACACACAACCAGAATAACATTGCTCGCTCACGTTCCCCTCCCACGCTCACCTCAACCTTTCCTCCTGCTGTTTCCTCTGATGCCCATCCATCAAGCCTAATATCCTGACCTGAGAGTGTCGTCTCATCGATGGCCGCCCGCCCGCCCGCCCGCCACTTCCTCCAACCTGAGGTGGCGCTCACTGCAACATGCTCCGCACGGCCGTGCCTAACAACCCGTAACAGGGCCGCGCACCTAATGCCTTGTAAAAAGTCCCTCCAAAGTAGCAACAACAGCTGCAGGCTAATAGGTAGCACATGGCACAAGCCCTGGCTGGTGAGCGTTGACATGGGGGAACAACACAGGTACGTGTATGCACACACTAGGTGTACGCACGCACATACACGCGCACACTACACACTACACACTAGGTGTACGCACGCACATACACGCACACACTACACACTAGGTGTACGCACACACATACACACGCACACACACACAGCCTTCTTCCTGGGTCGACATGAGTCAACGGGTCTTGTTATGCCTCAGTGTTGGTGGCTTAGCTCCCTAATCAAATTTAGAGCTATATCCTTATAGAGGCTCAGTCGCGCAGTTGGGGCACGAGGTGGAGGAAGGGGGTGGTGGGGATGGAGAGAAAGAAGCAAGATGAGATGGAGAGAGAGAGAAGCAAAGAAAGGCAAAGAGAAAGAGAAGGGAAGGGAAACCGCCCTTGTTTTGCAGGCATCCCGTGGTCTCTCGGTCCGTGTGTTTGTGTTCATTAGGCATAATAGGGATCCTAGAAAAACAGATCACTGAGCTTGTCCAAATAAACCTGGCCATACATTCCTGGCATTGGCCTCTCATTAAAGCCGCGGGCCCTGTCGTTGGCCCGCTCGCTTTTCAGCCTGCGGGCGGCGCTGGAGCGGTGCAAGGACCGCTTTCCCCTGGACGGCGGGAGGGCACCCTGCTGAGAGCTCTGCCTCAGAAGGCACTGCGGTAGGCCACCCGGGACACCATGACCACCCCCCTCTGAGCCTTGAACCTCAGCTCGCTCCTAATCGAACACACACACACACACTTACTCACAAGCACGCCCATACACACCTACACACACCGAAGGAAACAGCCGGCCATCATAATTGGCACTTTCATCACTGTCAATATTAGTCTTTCTGAGGGGCGCTAATATGGCTGAAAGTTGTTTTTTCATGTGCGAATCGTAAAAGAGAGAGTTGGAGGCAGAGAAGGACGGCAAGGAAGAAAGAAGGAGAGAAAGAGAGAAAGAGAGAAAGAGAGAGGGCTGCTTTAAAGAGCCTGATTTATATCCCCACCCTAGGAATGGATCATTTCAGCCATAATGAAGAGTGATACAGTTACTATCGCACAGAGACGCCATTCAAAGGCAGCAGCCATCTGCTTGTGTTTTACACGCCCGGCCCTGTGATTTACATGGGGGCTGGCTGGTACGCTATCAAGTGCCCTGGAGGACAGATGGAGGAGAGCAAACTTTTAATACTGCTTCTTGAAGCCCACAAGCCGCCCGTGCTTTGAGGTGTGATGTCGACAGAAAGCCAGGAGCGCCCAGGCCCAGGCCTGTTACAGTCAAAACTCTCCCCTTCCCACGGGGGGGCGCTGCCTGGAGCTAATCCACTGTGTTGACCGAGCCTTCCTGCTGGCGTTTAGCCGGGGAGCGCTTTAAGGCCCAGGCGCTCGAAAGCTGGTGGTGGACTTGAAGCAGCACGCGAGAGTGGAGGTCATGAAGTTGAGGGGGCGGAGATAAGGAAGGTGTGAAGTCATGTGTAGCAAAAGGCACGACCCTTCGCCCAAAACCTCATGGTACAGCTGTAGGTTATAACAGTGATAGCTCTTGAATTTCAATTTGTCACTGTAATGGTAAATGGTAAATGGCCTGCATTTATATAGCGCTTTTATCCAAAGCGCTTTACAGTCAGTAGGTACATTCACCCATTCACACACCGATTGCGGCAGGCTACCACCCAGGGTGCTGGCACACCAACGGGAGCAATTTGGGGCTCAGTGTCTTGCCCAAGGACACTTGGACATGCAGACTGGAGGAGCCGGGAATCAAACCACCGACCTCTTTTATCCAAAGCGATTAGTGGACGACCCGCGCTACCTCCTGAGCTACAGCCGGCACTGTCCTGTGGCAGCTCCACTTCATGTTGTATAAGTGTATTTTCCATCAAATCTGGCATAGCAACTTTAAAAGAACCTTTGTTCATGAAGCTAACTGACTTTGATACGGCTTACTATGATGTATGGGGTACTCAACCTTTTTTATTGGGGGTCCACTTATGAATTTTATACAAGTTCAAAGGTCCGGAACCAGTAAAACGCACCGACATAAATCAATGTCTATAACTTGTCCAAAGATAATTTAAACTTTAAGTACACCCATTCAATACTACAGTATAGTGGCTTGAATCAGTGCAGAAATGTTTGCCTATAACTATGCCTTGCACCTGGGCACTTGGGCACTGACCCAATTGTTCACTGGTCAAACTGCTGTTGAGTTTTTAACAATGTTCATTGTGGAAAATTCAGATTCACATCGATATCAAACATGCTGAGCAGCACATGGCCAACCTTCTGATGGTGGGGAACATTTGCTGCAGTAATGCAATCGCCGACCCGCCGCACAAACAAAGTGGTAAGGTGTTGTTTGTTGCCAGGCAACCAAAGTAGCGCTGAGTTGTTCTCTTGAGAAGTGATGCTCTGATTTTATTCGTTGAACTATTTTCAAGTCTATGCGTGACCAACCACTGCAGGAAAGCCCGCCATCCACAGCACAGCCGGCAGAATGTGCAGACCTTCCATAGGAAAATAGTGACATAAAAAAAGAGTGAAAAAAACAAAAAGAGTGCCGAGCCCTCTGATCAATGACTTTCTCAAGCTCTCTATTCTGATGGATTGATCCTTTGCCACGCCAAATACCTCCACTGTAAACGTTATGAAAACACAAAGGCAGGCTGGCTGACACAGCCGTGCTTCGTAGCGAGCACAGCCATCGTTTGCCGGGGCATTTTGCCTTGGGGTTTTGACGGAGACAGAGGAGGACGCGGCGTCCCTACGTAGTGAAGTACTAGGAGAGCGAAGCTGTAATGGATTCCACTGGTCTCCATTCATCTTTGGGGGAAGAGTGTCTGAATGTGTGCACGTGCATCTCTTCACACACCTGTGTCTCTCTCTCCCTGTGTGTGTGTGTGTGTGTGTGTGTGTGTGTGTGTGTGTGTGTGTGTGTGTGTGTATGTGTATGTGAGTGAATCCGTATTCAGGGGTTCCCAACCTTTTTTTGCTAGTGACCCCACATTGACATCACAAAAATCTAGGGACCCCAGACGCGGAATGCCACCTGCCTCTTATAGTAGTATAAACACAGCCCTATTATGGTAAGATTGTAATTGAGTGACATCACTGGTGACATCATCACTGACGTCACTAACTGATGACATCACAATTGCTCGAGTGACATAGGGTGGATTTGGAAATAGTCACTCCGAGCGCACTCTGGCACAAACTGGACCGCTTGTAAATTGGGAGCGCTGTTGTAATGTACCGTACAGACATCCTCTCATTTCAGTGTAGAGCGTCAGATTGGATTTAGAACAACATTGATGTCATCAGTGATGACACCAATTCTGAGGATGGGATTAAAGTCGATCAGAACTCTGACTGTAATCTCTCTTTAAACTCAGAATTCTGGCTTTTTTCTCTGAATTCAACTTCAACTTCAACTTCATTGATATCCCAAAGGAAATGTGGTTTGCAGCAGGCATATGGACAAAAACGTCAACATCAGCAGACATCAGGTCAGGTGACACAGAGACACACACTCCAGGAGTGACCGAGTTCAAGTAAAAAATGAAGGCATTGCCTCCATAAAGCAGCAACAGTATACAGTAAATAGTAAATAGTGCAACATAAATGTTACATCAGTCAACGTGATAAGAATACTTTCCACTGCAGAATAAATATGTAAAAGAAATAGTACAAATAATAGAGATAAAAACATGAGTG